>NC_136059.1:832358580-832931453 GCF_964261635.1 Lissotriton helveticus
ATGCCCCAGCCCACACCCCCTCAAGCCCAGTACTAAGTAAACTTCATTGGCTCACCGTGAAACAGAGGGTGTTGTTTAAAATATGCTGCACCATTCACAAATGCCTTACTGGAAAAGGCCCTGACTATCTAACCAAAAAGTTCATTCCCTATGCCCCTTCAAGGTCTTTGAGATCGAGGGACCAAGAACTGCTTTGTGTCCCTAGGTTCTGGAAATCCCGACAAGGGGGTAGGGCCTTGTCAGTTGCTGGTCCAAAGCTCTGGAATAATCTCCCTCATGACATCAGAACCTGTAAGGAACATTTTCCTTTTAGGAAAAAATTAAAAACTTTCCTGTTCAATTATTAATCCTGATAGGGCATCTGTTATACATCGGATAGGGTCTCTGTTCATTGATGTTACCAAAGGCGCGGAGATACTCCTCAGGGAGTCGAGTTCCTAGCGCGGTATAAGTCAGTAAATAAATGATTCGGATTACAAAGTTGCGTATGTTTATGCGTGTCTGTAAATGGGTTGTTGCTAACATGTCTGTTTGCACTGAACACAACATTTCTGTGTGTTTTTGAGTCCAATTAGTTGATTTGAAATCAGGTTTGATTAGTCTGTAGAGAAGTTTAACCCTTTCTGCGTAATTTAGAATGTAAGTTCTTCTGAAATTCAGGAAGCCTAGAATTGACTGTAAATTTTTCAGTGGTTTTGGAGGTTGGAGCAGCGCACACTTTTCTACAAAGTTTGTTGCCAGTCTTTTGCCTTCACTTAAAAGTTCGTATCCTAAGAATAGGACGTTGGGATGGGCAATTCTTGATATTTTAAAAGTTTAATTTGTACCCTTCAGATGCGAATCCAAGTATTATGGTATTCACTCTATTCAAGTGCCTATCCAAGTCATCATCTGTAAGATAGATGTCATCGATATAAGATAATGCCTCATAATCGTACGCTTGTAGTAACTCTGTTACTCTGGCTGAAAGTAACCCTGGACTATTCTTGAATCCCTGGGGGCAACAACAGAAGTGCCGCTGTGTCCCCATAATTGAGAAAGCGGTCAAGTACCTGCTTTCAGTTGCAATATTTTGACAGAAGAAAACGTTAGAAATATCTAATGTGGTTTTATATTTTTTGCGCATGATGTTATTCATCAGTGCTGCACTGTGTGCATTTTGTACTGCAAAGGTTTTGCAACAGGAGTTTAAATGTCTATAGTCCAAAACCAGACAATATGTATTGTCTTGTTTGGAGACAGAAAACAAAGGATTGTTCATTGACGAGGTGCATGTATCAATCACCCCTTGATATTCATGTTGATCCATGATCTCCCTGACTTGTTTTTTAGCTTCTTGCTTAACTGGATATGGCCTCTGAGCAGTAGGTTGATTTTTTAACTGGATTTTATGGTGAGGAGAGACCTCACCCATCCCACATGATTTTTATATAATGCTGGAGCCTGGGCTACAGCCCATTTTCTGGCATAGGTGTATTTGTTATGAATAGCAATATGCTTTGAGAAGGCTGGCATAATGATCTCTTCGCCATGTGGGCACTCCCTGACAAATTCACGCGTTCTTTCTTGTGTTCTGAACGTCCTGTTCTTTCCGATTTCTGTGAGGAAGTCTGAAAGGTACGAGAGGAACATATCAGTATCTTGATATCTATCAGGTTTTCTCAAATTATCCCTGTTACTGAGGTTATACCTCTTTTCAGAGGGCTCCTTTTGAGGAGACCTACCTCTGGATTGAGAACGCTTCTCTTTAGGAAGCGTCTGTCTAGTATTTTCACCACTTCTTTTTAGGAGTAGTCAGTGTGTATTTAATAAAAACTTTTTCAGGATTTTCTGTTAGTTTGGGCTTCACTGGTTTCCCACCCAAACTATCTCTACCTAGTTCTTCATAGGATTTTTCTATTATTCTGGCCAGTTCATATGGTTGCTCAGTTACATCAAGTTCTTTTAGTTTTTGGTGGATTGGCACGGATGCTGCTTCTCCTTTAATATTAGCTAATATTATAGTTACGACCTGTTTGGGCTCTGCCCCGTATTCATTTTGAATCTGTTTCAGGACGTCTGGTATTACCGCCATGGACGGAACACCATGGCTTTTTGTGCAGATTGCACAAAAGACTGTACCCCAAGTGTCACAGTCCTTCAGGTGTGGTGAGATCCCCATTAGTAAACGTATTGTTAGAATCCTGTGTTTCTCATGAGGTGTACTATCGGAAAATACTGCCTCGATTTGAGTAATTTTTTGAGCTAACCAGAATGGAATTTGTTCCCTTTTTGTGGGTAATTTACCAATGACTGATTGTATAGTCTGTGGTGTAATTTTGTTTATCTTCCCCTGATGAGGGGTGTGCTGTGGAATTCTTATAGCAGGTAGGACTGTTAGAGTCCGCATGACATATTGAACCAATTGTCTATGTATTTTAATTAATTGTTTTAGCTGAGCTAATGGTTCTCACTTCACATTCTTTCAATGTCTGGATGTGGTGTATAGCTGGCTAGTACCGGCCATGTTGCTCCTGGTCTACCTAGTGGACCGAGCCTGGTAATGTGATTTTGATGTTGTAAGGCGCCTTTAAACCAGAGCGCATGCTCTTGGTATGTTAATGGAATTTCAATATCCTCAAAAGGAGTGTATTCCACTGGAGGTTCCTCTATCTTGTAGAACACATGTGTTCTTTGATTTGCATCAGGGAAGATAATGCATGAATAGAATACCTATGTTTGCCGATATTCGTGTGCTTCTATGACATAAATTACCCTACCACCTCTTGATGATAGGCCATTTTGTATAAGCTTTATAGCGATGGTTTTCCGTACGTTTTCTGGGATGTATATAGCACAGCATCGGTTTCTTGGAAACCTGTAAGGTTTAAACCCGGTTGGTTTACATTAACTGCATCTCCACCATTTTCTTCGTCACTATTCGACATTTTGTTGACTGAAAGTTTGCAGAGCAAGTTTCAAGGAAACAAAGATAAGGTGCACAATATTTTGGAACACTGTATCCTTCAACGTTGAACAATACCAAAACATAGGATTTTCGTCCTACTCAGTTATGGCGGATATTTTATCCTTTAACCCACTCCAGACGTCTATTGGAGTATTTTACGGGAAAAAGGGGTCTCTGTAAAAAGCACGATTGAGTTACTCTAGTATCTAGCGTTAAATTAGTGCCTTACCAGACGCTGGGTGCCATGTAGTGCAGTTCCTATGTTCCCAATAGGCTCTGTGCATTGGAATAATATATCCTATAGATGTGACGTAGGACTTAGGTCGACTAGGTCTCTATCGAATATATCAGACTTAATTGTGAATGCCAGCTCCCTCATAAGTCACTGGAAACTGTCTCGAATAAACAAGAAGGGATTAGTTTCTGGCAATCGCATAAACATGACAACTTTGTTTCCCCAAGATAAAACGTATCTTGAGAGTCGTGGAAACAATAGATAGATATTTCACTCAGTCATTCGTGCATGCTTCATTTCACCAGAGGTGCAAGAAATAGAGGGATGGGCGTTTTCAATAAAAGTATTTATTGAACAGTCTACTTTCTCATGCAGAAGAAATGAAGTGCTACAATCGTAATACTGGCTGTAAAGTATAATGCGTACAGCAAGAAGAGTATTATAAAATAATACTGTAAAAGCATGGTATGGTTTCTAAGCCATAAAATACATGCATAAATAAATAAAGACTAAAAGTACTCAACTGGTGCTTCTAAAATACCCCGATATACCTAACCTAAGTCTAGTACGAGGGAAGGAGTAAGTGTGGTGTAGCATAAGTTTAGTATTCTTTTGCCAAGAATCCATCTGAGATTTCTCTTAGGGTCTAATCAGCTCCGTACCTTGGTTTAGAATGAAGGCGGTCTGGTATCTCTTTGTCTCCAGACTCGATTTCCCAACACCCCACGAGGGGAGCTTGGAAACACCGGAGCTGGATTTCTCGGTAAGAGAAAAGACAGCGTCTCTCTCAGTGCATCAGCTGGAGGGTCGGCTTCCTTCGGCACTTGCTGTGTTGTGATGCATCGGGCAAGTAGATAGTCGAACTGCTCCAAACCACTGTGTCTTTGCTTGGGCAAGTATGGGCATATTTATACCTTGAAGGTGCCGAGTTTGACGTAAAGGTGGACATAATAACGTCATCAAAGAGCGCAGTTCTTTGAAAACTCCATGAGTTCTTGGACAAATCAGTATTCAAGCAAGGGGAAGTCCCTAACTGCTGAAGCCGAGTTTTCCAAGAAATCGTTGTGGCTTTTCGGAACTAGTGGAAGTATCTCTCAGTGCATCAGCTGGAGGGTCGGCTTCCTTCGGCACTTGCTGTGTTGTGATGCATCGGGCAAGTAGATAGTCGAACTGCTCCAAGCCACTGTGTCTTTGCTTGGGCAAGTATGGGCATATTTATACCTTGAAGGTGCCGAGTTTGACGTAAAGGTGGACATAATAACGTCATCAAAGAGCGCAGTTCTTTGAAAACTCTATGAGTTCTTGGACAAATCAGTATTCAAGCAAGGGGAAGTCCCTAACTGCTGAAGCCGAGTTTTCCAAGAAATCGTTGTGGCTTTTCGGAACTAGTGGAAGTATCCATGCTTGTATTTGGACTGCATGGGCTATGTCTAAATATGGTTATGATTTCTATGCCTATATAAGGACAAGGTGATTTATATCTATATAAGGGCATGAATCGGGAAAATCATACTAGTGTCCTAAAATGCTATACAACAGCGTGACCAGATAACCACGATTTACTCTTTTTGCTTTTAAGCACTATTTTTACCTAAACGTTTAAAATTGCATATCACTGGTTCTACTGAATGGATTTTTATTATTTTGGTGTCAATTTATAAAAATTTCCTTTAGTCTTCTAAACTGGTGTAAGATTTTTCTGGCGTTCTGTTTTCACTTTATTACTGTTTAAGTACTACATAAATACTTTACACATTGCCTATAAGTCAAGCTTGACTGCTTGTGTCCGAAGCTACCAATGGGTTAAGCACAGGTTAATTTGGTGTATGCTTGAGTTTACCCTAACAAGAATTTTGGTGGCAGCTTGAGTAGACTTTCACCCCCCTCAACTTGTAGCCCAGTTCCCTACAGGGTAGAAAACACTTACCCATATCCATGGCCATTGTTCGTGGTCTTGAAGCAGTGCTCACACCGCATTAAAGTCAAGTATTAGCTGGGCAGCTACTTGAGATCTAATGCAAATTAGCCTCCAGGAGCTTTAAGAAGGGAAAAGGTAACTTTCTAAATGTTAATTCTTCCAAATATTTATTAAAAAATCGAAATTATTCATTCAATTGGGCTTTCAATGACTATTACAAATAGTGTTTGACCTATTTTTGTAGCTGGTCCCAATCGTGCAATAGCAGAATTAATATTTTAATTTGTACTCTAGTGTTTTTGATAGTTAGAATCTTATAAAATAAGAATACGTTCTCGGGCCATGTCACTGCCAATAAATGGTAACAATCATTTTCTAAATGGTCCTTGTTTAAATACCATGCACCCTACCTTGTGGGAAACATGACCCACATATTAATATTTAAAAGAAAAGTTTTTTTCCCTCTCAAAAAATACCTATTCTGACAAGTCACACTGCAGATTTAACCTGTTAGTTGTGAATCCATGTTCTCTCTGCCACACTAGTAGGTGGAGCAATATGTGCTCCAGTCCATAGGTGTTATTTCATTTTCCATACCATTGGTGTATTTCTCAATTAAATGTGCCATTTAGGAGTTGGCCAATGTTACCACATATTAAGGGTCAGAGCACATGCTTTCAAAAAACAGCGTTATTAGTCCAAAGAAATGGAGTGATCGATCCAAAAAAGGCACTTTCTCTTGAACACTCATTCAATTATTCTTCCAAATTTCTTTGTCATTCATTTACAGGCTGGGGCTCTGATTCACCAATACAACTCACACGTTTGAGTACTTTACACTTCTGGGTAAGTTTACTACTTTTAGCCTTTTCACAAACATTTAGTGAAAATTTACTCCAAAATTATAACACACGTCTCCGCCAAATTGTCAGGCCTTGCCTAAGCATCAAATCAGCAGATTAATACAATTCCATAAGTAATGGTTTTACTCGTCAATCGAGGTGTAGATCTATAGAAAGTTAATGAATTTTATTACAAAAAAATTTGATACAAAGTAAATGTCATGAAGGCTCTCAAATGCAAAGTTGAACTGAGTAGATAAAAATGAGAAATTTGTATAAGTCCCAAGTGAGCAGCAAAATCACAAATAAATTGGGCAGCATCCCCAGTGGAATAGGATCATCTTCCAAAATAGAGGTTTTTTCATGCAATTCTTGCTCAGGTGATTAGAATTACTGCACATTCATCATGGTGTGTGAAAATGTATAATTTCTTCAGCAAATCAGGAACACAAGAAACAAACTTCATTACATTAACAAATAAGAACTGTCCCATTTTCTGGAAAAAATATTCATCATCCTCTATCGAGAGATGTTTAAACAAACATGAAACATTTGATAATATTGCTTTCTTCAAAATAATATGTTCAGTGAAGAAACAGAATACATAGCTACATATCCCAATTTTACATCTGCATCAGGGAAGATTCACATGGAGCAGAACAATAACAGGTGGAAATAAACTAGTATTCTTTCAGCTTGATTGTGTGCTGTTGAACCTTTGAGGAGTGAATGTGATTGGTGGGGGGAAGCACGAGTGAGTGAGAGCGATGGCTTACATCTTGTTCAAGATGCTGTTTCGCACAGAAATGTGATAGATGTATCATTTGTTGGAAAACACCCTTTTATACATCACAGGAAACTCATTTCAGCAACAATTGTAATAATTCAGTCTGTACATGTAAAATCATGTGTGAAAATACATGCTGTGCAAACAACAATATAAACCCACAAAGCTCACCTACACTATAGAACATACTACTAAATGCATGGAGCTAGTCACAAAGGCGATGTACACATTTGAGTAATCCAAATGTGTAATTTTCTCTTACATTTTTTAGTAACTTTACTACATTTAGCCATCCAGAAAACATGATTGAAAAGTAACTCAAAAGTGTAAAAGTAAATTACTTGTGTAAATTACTTGTGTAAATTACTCAAAAGTTTAGGTTACCTTTTTGAATAGTCCATGCAGTCTCTGAATAGCCCACCAGAATCCTAACTTGAAAGTTTCGGGGTGATTCGGCAAGTGGGGGCCGAGAAAAAAGGGGGGTCCCAAAACCTGTTTTCCCAATGCAATTTTCCATAGGCACCTTTAGCCGCGGCATTACACCAAATTTGGCAAAAAGGTTACCCTTGGTTCAAGAGGAACTCTTTTTGTTAAATAGTGTGAATCTGTTCAGTAGTTGCTGAGAAAATCAAAATTAAAAAAATACCGATATCTAGAGGCACGCAGGATCCGCGCACCCTCCGAACACAAGCTTCATACTAATTTGCTGTCAACACTCCAAACCAGGAAGTGTTGGTAGCCATCTTGGAAACAGAAAAACGAAGGCGCAAAACAAGAAAAAGGGGCAGGGTAGAAACACCCTGACCCCCTAGGCCTGCTTAGGGGGTCCCACAAGGACCCCAAGGGCCAACATTTTTTTTTTTAATCGTGGGATACACAGAGGATCCGCGGGTCCGGCCGCGAAAAAAAAAACAAAGCGCAGGTTCCTGTGCTTCATTAATAATTAGCCCCCGGGTGGGCCAAGTCCCGGGGGCAATGTTTAGAGTGTAATGGGGGGCCCAAAAGGACCCTCCAGCCCCAGGAACTGTCACCCCCGGGGCTTTTGAAAAGTATTTGTGGGGGGCTCAGGGCCACCCGCAGCCCCGGGGACCGCCACCCCCAGGGCTTTTACAGTAAATGGGTGGGGGGCTCAAAGGCCCCCCAAAGCCACGGGGACCGCCACCCCCGGACTTTTATAAAATATTGGCGGGGGCACAACATCCAGCCAACGAAAATGTTTTTGTTGGCTGGATGTTGAAATAAAGTCTTCCAAGCTACTCTGATTGGCGATATTATTGGAAAGAGTGCATCACGTACTCGTTGGTACTATGTGGAATTGATATATATATATATAGATATATATATATATTAGAATCCAAGAAGCTCCTTCCAGGATCCCCGCACGTAGGCCGGTGGTGTGTAAATGCCGGCAGAGCCAAGCCCGGCAATTAATTTCCCAAACGATACAAATAATCACGCGCTCTCAGAGATTTGGACACAGTGTTGCATTTAATCCTCAGTGGTTACGCGTTTTGACAAACAGTCCTGATCACAAACTGAGTTACGAGAAACAGTGCTTTACATAGTGCAATACATGGTTGTAAACACAAACAAGGGACTTCCATGCCATTAGCATGTACTTCCTGTTGAAACTCCACTGTTAGTTTTTACTCCCAAAGGGGCGGCAATCTTAGACCTTGATAGTTCACAGTGAAAACATGGTAATTCAAAATCGATTCATTGTACATAGTTCACAAAAATCTATTTAATAAACAGAATAAACTAAACAAATATTTTACCGCTTACCGCTGTAAACAATTCTATGCTGACTGCGGTATAGATAGTTACCGTTTCTGCAGTGTAGCTACCTCAACCATTGAACAAATGTTCATGACCACTTATTAGTGTTTATCGCATCAAATGCCCATTGCATACACAGCCCACAACATGTGTATGCCATCATAGAAGTACACAAAAGTCAGTAACTTCTTATACCAGGTTCAACATGTATTATATCATTTCAATACAAGCGGCAAAGTGCCAAAGGGAAAATTAAATGACAGGCAAAATTTAACGGAGGGTAGGTATCCGGTACACCTCATTCTCCCATATGACATACTTATGCCAATAGGGGCTAGGGGTACGTGCTTCTGCCAATAGTGACTAGGGACTAGTTCGAGGAATTTCAAAGTGCTACTATGAGTTATTCAATATATGGGTCACGATGCGGTGGCCGAGGAGGCTATAATGTAGGAGCAATAAATAGTGGTGACAAAATATATCTATATATACAACTGTACTAGCGCTGAGTGGCTATTTGAATAAACATGTTGGCCACATAATACAGATGATAATAAAAACAAAGTGAAGCAAGTGAAGAAGTCCTTATCTATTTAGACGTGCACTTCCATTAGCAGGGAAGAAAAGGGTAGGGAACCCGTGAAGTGACTGTCAGCATATGGTGAGTCCCTTCCGTTCCTCCTGTGAAAAGAGAAATTAAAAGAAAAAATGTTTGAAGTCATGAGTACACATAATATACAGTGTAAACATCAAGGTTGAAGATTCGCAACTTCATACATCTATATGGACAACCCCCAAATGTCTCACTACAGTAATCCACATTCTTCAATTAAATGTGTTGCCAGTTCTTCGTCAAGGTTATGTACCTGGTCTCAAGATCAATGATCCATCTAGAGTCTTTCTTTCTCAGTTTTAATTCTTTGTTCGCACCCCTCGACCCCAGCCTCACTTGTTCAATTATGTAGTAGTGCAGGAGTGAGCTGTTGGACAGATGATAGTCCTGAAAATGCCTGGCCAAAGGGTAATGTGGGTGTTTGTTGTTTATGGCCCAACGATGTTCTAATACCCGTTTCTTAGCCATCAGGGTGGTGCTGCCTACATATCTTTTTAAGCACATGCATTCCAAGATGTAAATAACATAAAATGAACTGCTTGTTTGGAATTGGTTGATCAAAAAATTCTTATTGGGGTCAGGTCTGCTGAATTCCTTAACCATGTGACTGGACCTGCACGCCTTGCAGTGTCCACATAGATAGAATCCTTTGAGATTATGTATGTGGGTCTTACGTGATTCAGTTCTAACCCCATGAACAAACATGTCACTGAGGCTGCGGCTCTTTCTATATGTTATTTTGGATCTGTCACTCCAACGTGACATCACTTTTGAGAATTTCCCAGTGGTCTGTTAAGATTTTCTGTATTTTATGAGAATCCGTGTTATACATTACGATTACTCTGGTTTCCTGGAATTCCTGAGTCGCCTCCCTTGGTTTGAGAAGTTCTTGTCTGTTCATGGTTTTGATCTTAGATTGTGCCCGATTCAAAACCCAATTAGGGTAGCCTTGTTTCTTAAATCTGGCAATCATGACCTTTTCCTCTTTGTAGTACATTTCGTCACTACCACAGTTTCTTCTTGCCCTCAGTAGCTCACCATAAGGAATGCTCCAATTGAGAGCGTCAGGATGGCGGTGTCCTTCCAGAACAAACTTGTCTCAATGGTGCCTTGTTGTGCTGTAACCTTGACATCCAGAAAATCTATCTGGTCTTTGCTCATGATATGTGTAAGTGCAATATTGTAGGGATTGTTGTTGAGTTTATCAACTAATGGCCTGTTGTTGCCATTTCGACAGTTTACCCCATGTGTGGCATCAGCAGGGCATCATCGCATGGGGGGAATATCTGTTTTTGAAAAGGGACTATCCCAAATTACCTGTAATGTACTTTCTCCCAGGGTGCACAAGAATGCCAAGGTCCCTCCCGGGAGGCCTATTGTATCTTAACATTTTGACACTCTTTACACTAAATGTGATCTGTGTGGCAAGTGGGTTTTTAATAATGCTTCTGAATCTGAGGTTTAGAATGAGGAGGTTCCTGAGCTATGCTATTTCTACTTACACAAGTCTGTCTTCTATTCTTGTCTACTTAACCGCAATTCTGAATTGCAAAAAAGATGTGAACCAGCTGAAAGCAGATTGCTTGTAAGCAAATAACATTTAAACCTGTTCTTTATGACAGACAGACCAAATTAGCACTCTAGCTCTTTTGTTTTTTGTATTTCTCATAAGGAAAACTATTTTTCCAGGAGCGAAACCACTTCTCATTCACTCCCTATAGTTGTTTTGCAGGTGCTTCCTCCATCCCATTTTCATCATGGAAAATGATTTGCTCCTTCATTGGAGTGAACCTATTTCTAGATATAGGATGAGACAGAGCCAGAAAATGGTTTGTGAATGCCTGAAAACATGTATGCTTAAGAATGTGAATAAACTCCTGGGTCATTCTTACCTTGGAACATTAAATCCCCCCACACAGAAACCTCTGCCAAAGTAATTATTTTACAAGTTCCTAAAGTACATATCATAAATTGGAAAAGTGTTTTTGAACATGTAAGATACGGTTATTTTCCCATGCAATCCAAGTATTCATATGCCAGTATCTCTGCACATTTGGATTATCTTGTTTTGTGAATAGAAGATGATTAAATGTTATCAACTGAACCAACCTAGAGAAGTAAAGATATTCTTTTGCAAAAAGGGAAATCACTCTTGGAATCGTATTTTAAGTCAATTGTGTTAATAAAGTAAGAAAGGTGTTGAAAACTCATAATTGCCCTTAATGGTTTTGCAGGTTTCAGAGCCCCCATCACCTCAGTACCACCACCCCTAGTTCTAAGCAAGACTGCAGATTTAATAGCTTAGTGGTACATGTTCTTTAATATTAAAAATTAAGATTGACCAAATCTGAAGTAATTTTTAATATTTATATTCATTTATATAGATTGGATATTTTACTTTGTTAGCCTATGGAATAACTTCATAAATGTATGAAATTGTGAACTTTGTTGTATTTCTGGACCTTCTGCATTTTGACTTTGTGAAATACTGTTTTGCAATGAACTTTTAGCTCTGCCTTGTCTATGTTCTGCGATAACTTTTCGTTTATTGACTCGTACATTTCACAAAGAGACGCACAACACACTACAATGGATTACTGGTAAGAACTTTATAAGAAAAATATGCAAGACATATACCAATCATTCATTTATGTATTTAAAGACTATAAATTGCAACAATAGTACAAGTGGGATCTCATATTCTGAATCTCTGGTACTGCCCACCTCAAGCAATTAATTTGTTGGATTCATAAAATGATAAATGTGGAGACTTCTCTAGATGCGTACTGTTTGGGGACTGAGTTGCAGTGGAAGGTCAAGTTATATGAGAGGCTAACAAAGTAAAATATTAATTAATGTGGTTTTCTCATTACCACAGCTTTCGCTGGCTCCGCTTTTTACTGAATTGATAAAGACTAAGGGCAGCATATGTTTTTAGCAGCACAGACAAATGGAGTGTGTGTGGCATTGATGAGACCACTATGGATTGCATACTTGATTTCTACTACTTTGTAAACTCCCGACAATAAATTGATAAGTCAATTGGTCTAGTGTTCAAAGAATTTTAGGAACTGAATGAATAAAAACATTCCTAAAATATCCCCTCCAAATTATCCTCTCAAAGATAGAAATATTACTCTTCATCCACTTTATAACACACTACTTTTTGTTGTACATCAAGTGTCTGCTACTTGTCTTATTTATCGGTCAGTGGGAGTGCAAGTCTATACACTTGAATTTATTATGCACATCTGACCTTCTGACACTTGCCATCTCTGCTTGCCAAATTGTGAAACTGACCAAATTTGGTGGTGAGTCTCTAAATCGAGATGATATTCAGTGACCATCACATGCCTCCCACACCTACCACTGGGTACTTGTCCAATGGTACATGGTGCAGTCTTTTAAGTACGGCTGATTTGTGAAATGTGTTGATTGTTTGAGGCACTAACTAAGTAAAGTATGTAATTTATGTTAGAATTAATGTGAATTCAATTTAAATATTTATTCTAAATGTGAAGTAAAATTGTAAAAAAAAATTACAGCACTATTACATTCATTTTGAAATAAAACTTTAAAAATGGAAATATATTAAATTAAAATATAAGTTTAAATATTTGTAATGCTATGTTTTAAATACTTTCTTAAATTTAAAATAAATGAATAAAATATTTTTTCATTTAATGATACAGCTGTACTATTGTTATAAATATTTTTTTTAGTTTATTTAAAGCGTAGGCAATGTTACAAACATTATGCTGAATGATGTATTGGGTGACAACGCACATACACGATAGATGCCATTACAATTTATACCATTACACTCAAAGGGCACAGTAAGAAAAAGAAGAGTATTTGTGAGATCCAAGAAGGGGCTTCACCTCTCCGTCCCCCACCAAAACCCCTCACAGGGCCCTCACCAGTATTCATCAAGGGTACAAGGGTACAATACATGTCCTTTCTGACAGGTTGTCATAAAGGAAAGTGGAGGTCAAAAGTATTTTTCAAGGCGAATAATGTAGGCCAATTTTCTTTTAAGATGGAAGCTCCATGATCTGTTCACCAGTATCCGAAGGGGGGAGCTCCATATACAGGGAGATAGGTGGTGAAAGGCTCCCATATATCGTGAAGGTGAGACTTCATTGACAGCAGTTTCCAGTAGTTGATGACAATGTGCAAAATTATAAACAAATGGAGGTAGACGTTAGGTTCATCCTCCAGACTGTATATAGTTATTAACAAATCTGTAAATGACAGATCAGAGAACCTAACCGAAGGGAAGGGCTTCTGCTAAATGTGTGAAACAATGGCCCAAAACTAAGAAGAGAAAATTCTCTTCTTGACTCCCCTCACTCACCAAGGGTTGCCTCTAGGTGATATGCTTCATCATTTGGGCCATCCCAGACAGCTACTATCTGGGGCATGCTGCAACTTGCGGAACTACATACGGGCACTTTTTGTTCAAAACATGTGTAGTGCAGTGTTTGGGGGAGTGGTGATTGTGATGCTAAAATACCTAGTTGGTGAGCGATTAATGTATTCCTGCTCCTATACTAAAGAAATAATGTAATAAAGAACAGATGCACACCTAATGTGTGAGCACCAAATTTAATACATATGGTTGAAATCAGACTCATAGTATCTGTTCAAGTATCTCTCCTGCTGTCTGCCCGACACCCCGGGGAGGGTCTAAGTTTTCTATCCGCTCCGCGTCCGGGTGAGCGCTTCAGGCTCGGGCCGAGTCATCCGCCATTTTCTCGCTGCACCAGATGGGCCAGGCAAAGATGAATATGTTCCGATCTGGCCGGCGCCGACAGTCGATTTTCTCCTCAGATGAAGACAGAGTCAGTACGGGGCTCCAGGCAGTTGATTGCCACCTGGGATGCTGTTGCAAGTATACGTTATTAGGCCTATGGTCGATTAGCCGGCAGAGCTACACGAGCGGGTGCCATACTAAACCACCATTTTACAAGACCAAAAAATAAATAAATCGTTAGCCAGACTTCCTTTCGTCTCTCCTGTTGTCTCTTCCCGCATCCTCCCTCTATTTATGTCTCTCCTTCTCTCCTCGCTCAATGTATTGAGACTGAACTATTTTGTCTGATGCCCGATGGAGCTACTTGGTTTAGCTATAGGGGAGATGGGCCGTGGACTCCCTCCTTGGTCGTCACCTACCCAGTCAGCCTTTAGACAGACTTCATTTTGTCTATCCTTGTTGTCTCTTCCCCTATCCTCCCTTTCTCACCTTCCCTGTCCCCTCCCCTCTACGCTCCATTTATTTTGCCCTCCACGTTCTTTAAATGTTTCCCATTGAGACCTAGCTATTTGGCCAAAGCCCGATGGAGCTACCTGATAGCTATAGAGGAGATGGGTTTTGGGACTTCCCCCTCGACCGTCACCTACTAAGCCGGACTTTGGGCAGACTTTCCTTCGTCTTTCTCCCACCCCTTTACCTTTACCCCCTTCCCCTCTACACTTCACTTATCTTGTTTTCTCTGCACTTGTAACTGTTTGTCTTGCAACTGATGTAAATTGGAACTGATGTCATCTTGTTATTTTGTGGAACCTCATGTAAAGCGCTCTGATACCTCCGGGTCTAGCCAGCGCTATATAAAACTCTTAGAAATAGGAGATTATTACATACTGCATGCCCACCTCTCATGTGGGCAGGTCCAAACCATATGCAGTGCTTAAATCAATGCGATCCTCTATAGTTTATGTCGGGGCCCTTAGTAGTAAAAATATACACCTTGGAACGTATCGGACTACTCCATTGTGAGAAAGCATGGTTAATCATTAAAAACGTTAGTAAAAAGAAAGACCACTCGTGAGCAAACATTACAAGACAAAACAAACATATAAACATACTGTTCACAAATGGTAATAACATACTTCTGTTTTGGCAACGCTACGCCTCATGGGCTGCCAGGGAGGAGGGGCTTGTAGTACCCCTAGGAGAATGTATATAAAATATTTGAGTCAAGAGAAGGGCCATGGGTAAATCCAAAATACTGGTAAGTTATTCCCCATGGTGTGGCCTGGAGGAAAAAACAAGCGTTTATCAGGGATCCTGGGTTCCTGTTAGGGAAGAAAAGATCTTACTTGGCTCAGCACTCCTCCGTCAATGACACCTACTTGTACCCGGGCATACCGCATATTAGCGTGTCTTCAGCCCGATGTTGTTTAAATACTGGCTGGAAAAAGCCCAGTCATACTTGAGTATAGACTAGACTGTGGTTGTAAGAAAATGGCCGCCTAGTTTCGCAAATTTGTCTGCACCATTTTGGGAGGATCATTTTCAGGGTTGGAAACGTTTTAAAATTAAATTAATGGCATTGTCAAACTGGGGGATGAGTAAATAATATTTTTTGCGAGTATTTTTCGAGGTGATTATCGCAAAAGACTATGACAAAAAGGGGAACATGAAAAAAGACTATGAACCAAGGTTAATGACCATTTCAATATTGACAAGGTGTGTGCACCGTATTAGAAGTAAAGGCCTGAATTTGTCCTCCTCCAATATTTAGTTAAAAGATTATCAATTGAGGTGTGGTTAGTGTGGAGTCAACCTGAGAGGAGTAACTGCTCTAAAGTCTATATTTGGTAGTGAGGCAGTAGGATTTAGGCTGTTGCTTTTTGTGGTTGTGGAAGCGGTCGTTCAGTAATTTCAAGTTCCTTGAATCATGCCAGTGGAATTACTAAAGCAATTTGGGGTCTCACGTGGGAGTCTGTACGTGGGACCATTTTCTTGGAGGTGATTTGAGTACTGTTTGGTCCTCTCATCTGAGATGTTAATAAAACAGTCCCGGAGTGGTATTGTACCCAAGGTGTAGTTTATCTTGTGAACTGTCCCCATGGGATATTATCCTTCAGGCCTATTGTATCTGTGTGCAATTTGAACACCTATCTTGGTTCTTTTTCCAGGAGCTCCTGTTCCAAATTGTCACAATGTGTCATATGTTCTAACACTACCCATCGCATGTCATTTGCTGTGTGTTTCTTTTCATTAAAGTGCGCCGTCATCCGTGTGCTTGCCCTTTGGCACCTGATGTTGCTACAGTACTCACATATTCTCGTGCTGATCTTTCTAGTAGTCATGCCTACATAGTGTAGGTTACAACTACATGTGATCATATATATCACCCCTGAGCTGTTGCATGTGGTGAACTTTTTTAATTCCCAAGTTGTTCCTGTGTTGAAAGTCACCTTCTTTGTGGTAGCAGTTAGGTGGCACCACTGCAGTTGCCACATGGGTGATGGCCTGTGGGTAACGTACTGATTACCTTCTGGTTGTTCTTGAGTTGGGGTTTTGGGCGAGTGAGTACTAGGATGTCCCTGAGGTTCTTGCATCTTCTATGTGAGAACATGAGTAGTGCGATATTTAGTTTCCCACTGTTGAGGATGCTCCAGTGCTTTCTTACTATCTTAAAGACTTTATCCGATGCCATGTTAAATGTTGTTACAGATGGGTCTTTTGTCTTTTTCTCTGTCCTCTTTTTCATATGTTTCCAGAAGAGCGTCCCTGTGAAAATTGGCTGCTCTTTTCTATGCTTTGTTGATGGCTTTGATAGGGTATTTTCTTTTCCGGAGTTTTTCGGATAGGTCTTTTGCCTATATTTCATAATCCTTTATTTCTGAGCAATTCCTCCTGAGCCGGAGAAATTGGCCAAAAGGGAGGTTTTCTTTCCTGTGGCGAGGGTGGAAACTGTCATAAAGTAGTAGGCAGTTCTTGGCAGTGGGTTTAAAGTGAGTGGTAGTCTTAAGAGTCCCTTCTGCCGCATAGATGTTGAGATCTAGGAACACCAATTCTGATTTGCTCATGGTGAGTGTGAATTTTAGGAACACCCCCAAACACTGCACTACACATTTTTTTACAAAAATTGCTCTGACGTAGTTCCGCTAGTTGCAGCATGCCCCAGACAGTAGCTGTCTGGGATGGCCCCAATGATGAAGCATGTCACCTAGGGGCAACCCTTGGTGAGTGAGGGGAATCAAGAAGAGAATTTTCTCTTCTTAGTTTTGGGGCATTGTTTCGCACATTTAGCAGAAGTCCTTCCTTTTGGTTAGGTTCTCTGATCTGTCATTTACAGATAACAATATGCAATATCCTTCAGCCAATCTCGGGCCTGTGGTGCTTGGGGTTGTCCCCAGTTCATTGCGACTCTGCGTTTTGCTAGAAGTAGCATTAGTGCAACAAGTTTCCGGGAACCGCGGTCCAAACCTGCCACATATCCCAACAGTTCCAATAGCAGGGAGGGGTTCAGTGGCGCGTCTATAATTTTTCCATGGTATTAAATATCTCTCCCCAGTAGGTAGCAATAGCAGGGCATTGCCAGGCTAAGTGAAGGAAATCTGCATTCTGTGAATGCCAACATGTGCAGTGAGAGTCTAGGGATAGCCCCATTTGATGTGCTTGAACGGGGGTACGATATATGCGGTGCAAGAATTTAAAATGGATGAGGCACAATCTGTAATTGGGGGATATGAACTCAAGTTGGCCACAACAGAATGTCCACAGCTCTTCTGTAAGGGGCATGGAGAGATCATGCTTCTCAGGCAGGTGTGTCTGTCGCAGGCGCTGAGCATTGCATACAGAGATGTGATGAGCTTACATGCTGAGCAGGATGTGTAAGTGTATTCTAGTACTGTAAGTGTTTGCGGGGGCTGGGAATGTATCAAATAATGTCCGGCAAGTTGCGCATAATTGGTAATACAGAAGGGTGTCCAAGGATGGCTTGTGGCAGGATCCTGCCCAGGGGAGGTCAAGAAACCGATAATTTGGGTATAAATCTGCAATGGTGTGAATGCCAAGTTTACCAGCATGAGTGCAGGCACCGCTGTCCAGCATCGCAGCAGCTTTGGAAGGTTCACCACCGGGACAGACGGGACATAGAGGTGCACGTGTCCCACGCGTCACATCAACCCCATCCACACCCTCCTCAAGCACTGTGGAGTGTCAATTTCAGGTCCAGGACATTTGAATGGAAGAAATAGTGCTGTCAAGAGCGGGTACGGCGAGACTTTGTCTATTTCAACTGCACCATGTGGTTGGAAGGGTGTGGGATGTGTCCAATAGTGTAGAAAGTGTGCATGGGCGCATAGCGTGCACAGTTGTAAATCTGGTGCACCCATTCCGCCTTGTGCATGTGGCAACGTTAGTAAATTGTATTTTACATGAGGCTGCTTCCCTGCCCAGATTAATGTTATAAGATTGGACCAAAGTCTCTTGAAGAAAGCTTGAGTGATTGGTATAGGGATGTTCAGGGACAAATAAAGAAACTTGGTTATAATCACCATTTTTGCAATGGCGATTCGTCCCGCCAGAGACAACGGGAGTTTTGTCCATATGGGAATTCGGTCCTCAAGCCAAGTCATTGCGTTGCCAAAGTTGGTACCTCCAAACTTCCTCCGTGTCATTACATACATATATCCCCAAGTACTTAACAGGGCAGTTTGCCCATTGCAGTGGGTACTCCATGGGAAATAGAGCAGTAACCTTTGTTAGGGGACTTAGCCCAGTTAATTTCAATTCCAAACATGCCACCAAAATATTTAATTTCGATAATGAGTGGTGAGAGATTGTGTTCGGGATGGTTGAGGTACAGGGTGATGTCATCTGCATAGAAGGACATGACCAGACCACGAGTAGAGAATCCCAGTCCCCGATTCACATGGTGTTGCTGGATTAGTGCTGCAACAGGCTCCATCGCGATGGCAAAAAGTATGGTAGAAAGTGGACATCTCTGTCTCGTGCCCCTGCTTATCGGGAGGGGACCTGATGTCTGACCATTGAGGCATATACGAGCAGAGGGCAAGGTATAAAGAAGGCGTATCTGTGCGAAAAAATTGTGGGCTAGTCCCATGCTCTCCAGTAATGGGAACATATATTTCCATTCCAGCATGTCGAACACTTTAGTGGCGTCGAGCAGCCCAGCTACAGTGGGAATTTGGGGATTTTAAAAGTAAATCACCGAAAACATGTTTCGCAGATTATGCGTTGTAGATCGGTACTGTATAAATCCTGATTGATCAGGCCTGATCATAACTGGACGCAAGAGTTGGATTAGATTAGATTAAAATACTTATAAAGCTCATGGCTGCCTCGGCAAAGAGGCGTCCCAGCGCTGAAGCAGGACTAAGCGGGGAGCAAATTGGAAGTTAGAGCTGAGAGAAGAGCCAGATCTTCACAAGCCTTCTGAATGCCTGGTGGTCAGAGTTGCTGCGGATTAGTAGAGGAAGAGAGTTCCATAAGGCTGGGGCAAGTTGCCTGAAGGAGCAACCGCCAGATCCGGTCCTTCGTATGCGTGGAATTCGTGCAAGGAGCAAATTAGCCGAGAGCAGCACTCACGGTGGGGAGTAGAGGGCATACAGGTCACCAAGAATGTCTGGGCAGATCCCTGTCAGGATCTTGTGCGTGATATAGAGCGCCTTGAAATGAACACGATGTTCGAGGGGCAGCCAATGCAGGCGGAGGAGGAGATTGGAAGCTTGGCTGTACTTGGGGAGGGCAAAGATGGCGTGTGCTGATGCATTCTGGACCGGCTGCAGTTGGTTCAGCACAGGCTTAGTAGTGCCCAAAAGAAGCACATTGCAGTAGTCCAATTGGACCAGTATAGAGGCTTGAATGATCAACTGGCGCTTTTGGGTGTCAAATAGCCCAAGAATCGGTTTAAGGCCACGTAGTAGCCCAAAACATTTCCTGGCCACTGATTTGGCATGCGTCTCAAAGTTAAGATCTTTGTCAAGCATAAAACCCAGATTTTTCTCTCCGGGTTTAGGGGCAGGAGGGACTCCAAGGGCCAGAGGCCACCATTCATTATTCCAAAGAAGGGAGTCTTTGCCAATCAGAAGAATCTCAGTTTTAGCAGAGTTCAGTTGCAGGATTTTTGCTGTCATCCACTCTGCAATGGCTGCAATGTCTTCTTTAAATTTCACTCTGTCCTGGCTAGGATTGTTAGACAGGGTGATCATCAATTTATTTATTTATTTATTTATTTGTCTTATAAAGCGCACTATCACCTTGCAGGCATCCTGGCGCTGGGTTCAAAAAGAAAGGTGGGGGATTCCAAGTCAGGACATTCACGGAAATTATTTGGGAAACAGCCAAGTTTTAACAGTTTTCCTACAAGGAAGAAGCTCCTTAATATGCCTAATCTCCCAAGGGAGCGTGTTCCAAGTTTGGCAGCTGCTACCTCAAAGGATCTCTTCCGGATCTCACCTTCCTAAACCTAGGCACTTTCACCAATCTGGCCGAAGAGGAGCAGAGTAGCCGAGAAGGGGTGTACCAATCAAATTTAGATTGCAGAGGTAAAGGTCCTATCCCATGACGAGCCTTAAAAACGAGACAGAGGGACTTGAATTGTACCCTCTGTCTCAGAGGGAGCCAGTGAAGTTCCGCCAAAGCAGCTGACGCCGGCGCTTTTCTGGGGAGCCCCAAGACCAACCTCGCAGCCGCAGATTGAATTCTTTGGAGCCTATCCAGCAAGAAGCCCGGCAACTCAAGTAGCAGGGCGTTACAATAATCCAGCCTACTAAGTATCATACATCTTGACACTTGGGCGCGCGCCTGAGATGGTAGTAGCGGCAGGATCTTACGCAGAGCTCGCAAAATTGCAAAGCAGCAGGATGTCATTTTTGCGACCTGAGTCTCCATGCTAAGATTGTTATCAAGCATGACTCCAAGATTACGCACAGATTCCACTGCCCTCACTTTGGTCACTGTTTGAGGAGGCCAGAAATTCCCTGGAAAATGATGAGGGATCTTATTCTCAGCACAAAAGAGCACCTCAGTCTTACCAGCATTAAACTGAAGCGAGTTATTCTGCAGCCAACGTGACGTATCCCGCAAACACTTATGGAACACATCCATCGGTGTCGAGTCCTCTCCCTCAAAAGAGAGGATCAGTTGCGTATCGTCCACATAATTTATTGTATTGATCCTGTATGATTTTATAAGCGTGATCAAAGGTCTTAGATATAAATTAAAAAGGATAGGACTAATTGCCGAGCCCTGTGGCACCCCGTGAGGAACAGGGGAAAACACAGACTGAAAAGGGGGCAGGGACACCGCCTGCTGTCTATCCTGCAAGAACCACCGAAGCCACATCAAAGCCATGCCCCTCACCCCAGCATCACTTAGTCGGCTCAACAGAATCTCGTGGTTAACCGTGTCAAAGGGTTCAATTGGGCCATCAATTGGGTGTCATCAGCGTATGACACCAGGGAAATTCCTCATGCTTTGGCCATCCGTGCCAGAGGGCTCATATATTTATTAAAAAGCGTAGGGCTCAGTGCTGAGCCATGGGGAACTCCACAGCGGAGTGGGTGCACACTGGAGGCAAAAGCCTGAGCTATCACTTGAAAAGTCCAGTTGGCCAAGAAGGAGGAAAACCACAATAAGGCTTTATTGCCAATCCTTATTTCCTCCAGATGGTGGAGCATAATTTCAAGAGAGACCGCGTCAAATGCAGTGCTCAGATCCATCAGCAACAAAGCAGAGGCTCTGCCGGCCACCAAGGCGGATTTTAGTTGTTCTACAGCTGACAGCAGTGCAGACTCGGTACTGTATCGTGGTTGAAAACCGTTCTGGGAGCTATCAAGTATATGATTGACTTCCAGAAAGTGGGTTAGCGTCGAGTTCACATATGCTTCCAGAATTTTGGATAGGAATGGAAGCAGTGAAATTGGACGATAGTTTTCTGGCTTGGAAGTGTCCAATGTTGTTTTTTTGAGTAAGAGTTGCAGCCTATTCGCTAAGACCTTAGCGAATATTTTATTACCAATGTTAATGAGTGATAGCAGCCGATATGAGTCACAGTGATGGGCAGGTTTATCTGGCTTAAGGAGTGCAAAAATGACTGCCTCGTGTATCAAAGGGGGAAGCAGGCCCGTCCCCACTGCATCAAGATAGAAGTCTCGGAGTTTAGGAGCTAGGAGATCTGAATACTCTCTATAAAAGGCGACTGTAAGCCCGTCCAGTCCCAGAGCTTTATCCTGGGAGAGGCTGGCAATTTCCTGCTGGACTTACTCAACCGTGACAGGGAAATTAAGGAATTCCCAATGAGAGTTTGACGACAATACTAGCTCAATGTCGTCAAAGTAAGCCTGAAGGTCTGGGGGCGTCTTCCCCTGGGCAATGGAATAGAGTAGTGTGTAAAAGTCGACCATGATCTGCATCAGTTCCAATGTGGAGGAATGACTTTGGCCTTCCGGATCCAGCAGATCCGCGATATACGAAGTGGCGTGTGATGTTTGGAGCAATGGAGCTAGGGTTTTGCCAGGGTGATCACCTTCCCCCTACCTACATGCCTGGGTCTCTTTGCCCAGGAACAGGGTCTCTTGTGCTGCCTCTTCTTGGTATATAGACATCTTCTCTCATATGCAGGCTAGGATATCTGTGTTGCCAGGAGCTGTGAGACCGGGCTTCTAGTGCGGAAATGTCCTTTTTGAGTGCAGTGATTGTGCTGTGGATAGATTTCAGAACCTCATGGTGTTTGGCTAAACACTCGCCTCAATCACCGCATTGAAGATGTCCCAAAGAATGGCTGGGGAGCTAACTCACCCAGAGTTATGTTCAAAGTAGGTTTGGATTTTTGTGCATATTTCTTCCCTGAAAGCGGAATTCTTTTACGCTCCAGGGGGTAGTCGCCATGTGAATGCGTTCAAGAGTGTGTTGGGGGTGGATGGTCAATTGCACAGGTGTGTTGTCACAGAGAGTGTGAGGTAGGTGAGTAACTGTGGCTTGCCAAGGGAGCAAATCCCTGGTCATCAACCAGTAGTCTATCCTGGACCATGCTCTGTGTTGCAGGGAGAAATATGTGCCTGTGCGGATCCTTGGGTGTGTGTCTCGCCAAATGTCCATGAGATGATTGTCCCCGATGATTATGCTCAGATTGCGGGTGGCCTGTGGGTGTGGTCACCTGGAACTACTCTCCCTGTCCAGGGCATCTATTAGTGGAAAATTGAAGTCATTGCACCATATTGTCATCTGTGAGTTAGTGCCTGTAATCAGTTGCCGGATCTTAGTGAAGAATTCTGGGTCATCACCGTTGGGACCATAGATTGTAGCAAGGGTGATTGTGTGGTTGTAGAGTGTGCCTGTCAGGAAGAGATACCGCCTGTCGCCATCACGGATGCACTGCTTTGTAGTCCAGGCCAGGCCCCTTTGGATAAGAATGCACACGTCCCTTGCATAATTAGAATATGTGGATAAGTAGGTGGTAACCCAACCCCTCGTAAGTAGCACTGTGAGAGCCTGACTAACAACTCTATGGAGTAAACAGATGTCTATCTGGTGCCTGTTCAAGTAGGCATGTACCAGACAAATGTTCCTGCTATCACTGAGGCCCCTGAAATTCCATGTTATGAGCTTTACTATGGCTAGACTACCTATCTCTGTCCTCTGGTGTCACAGTGAGTAACAACAACTGGGTTTTGCCCTGTGTAAGTGGTGTCGCAAGTTGTGTTCCTTCTAATGCATGGGACAGTGAAGGAGCCGTAGGTGCACGTCATAGAGCCAACATTTTCCAAATACCACCTACTCCACCCAGCCCCCTCCCACACCAACCCCCCAATTAAGTTGAAAAAAAACCTCCCTCTCCCGTATCGAAAACATCTGGGATGTATCCCTGGGGTAGCGGAATCGCCACACGAACTAGCCCCCCATTAACGGCTGGGTGGCCGAGCATAAGGCTATAAGAAGAGGAGGCCCATGATCGCAGAGACTCTCACATAGGATTTTTTCCGTGTTTTAGTCCCCAAAACAGGCCTGTGAACAAAATTACCACTTACAACCATATAGAATGCAGTTCAGAAGATTGTCAGAGCCTTGAAGGTCTCAGGCCCTCCATTAGCTGGACCATGTTCTCATCTGTGTATGCCACGTTTGAACTGCGCCAAGTTCTATTTAATCATTGTCACTCAGCCGTGCATCCTATAGGGCCTGAAAAGACGCTCCCGTGGGTTCGTAGGTTGTACCTGTTTCTTGGCAAACTTGAGGGCCTGTTTAGCATCTGTGAAGTGGTATGTTTTCCAATCCTGTGATACTCGTAGTTTGGCGGGTACAGCATGGTGTATTTTAGGTTTGAATGTTGTAGGCGTCATTTGGCTGGCTGAAAATCAATTCTGGCTGCCTGCACCACCACTTTAAAGTCTGGACAAAAAGGATATATTGTTACCTTTTTACTGGATCTGGCCTCTCTCTCTTGCCACACGGAGGACTGTGTCTTGGTCCTTGTAATTTAACAGCCAAGCTAATAATACTGGGTGAGGCGTGTCCCCAGGGGCAGCCGCGGACCCACAGTTCTGTGGGCCCTCTTGACTATGAAAGCTGGGGACAGCTCAGGTCCAAAGAGATATCGCAATATCGTTTCTATGAAGTCTTTATTCTTTTGCTTGATCAGATCTAAGTCTTTATCCCTGCGTAGGAGGTGTTTGATCTGGCAGTCTGACTATCCTCCGCCTCGCTCACACGCATTTCTAAATGTTCAAATTGGGGGTCATGAGCACCAACTCTGTTTTTCACCGTGTCCAGGCACGTGGTGAACACGTATAGTTTAGCGTCAATATTTGTCAAACTGGACTTTACTTCCAGCAGGATCTCTTTGAGGTCCAGATCCTGGTCGTCAGTTTCTCCCGGAGGACATGTGGCAGTATATTTTTCTGCCTTGGGGTCCATCTGCCTGGCACTGCGCTTCTTCTCGAAGGTGAGTTTTCATTGCCTTCCCTCCCGTTTGCCCATGGTCTATGGTGGATGAATGCAGTAAACATGCACAAGGAGGGGGGGAGGTGCCCGATATATGACAGAGCCTCACATGTGTTCAAGAGGCAAAAAGTTGCTGAGTGAAGCCAGCGACTCACTGGGTTGCTTCCGCGCCGCTGTTGCATGGCATATTTTTGGGCCCTGGCTCCCAGGGGGTGGACCGGGAACCTTTCGCCTAACTGATTCAGTGGGGCCCAATGTTTGAGGGACCGGGGGTTAAGTCCTGCCCCTCTAGCTGTGGTTGATTGTGCAATGGTCTCCCGCAGCCACTCACTGGTTCTTTTCGTGGGGTTACAACACAGAGGCCCTCCTGGTCTCGGCGAATGTCTCCTCCATGCAGGTGCTCATATCTTTCCGACTGCCAGGCAGCCATGAATTAGGCGACCGCCTCACCGGGTTTGCTCGCTTCATGACAGCTATGAGGCCCTCAAGGTGTTATCGTTTTAATGCGGAGTGGGCAGGCAGCTTCCCAGTCTGGCCCTAACAGAGCCAAGACGAAGGACCTCCCTCCGGTCTGTGGTGCAAAATATGACTCCAGGCCACGTTGTGGGCTCACCTCGCTCCCGCAGGCACATTCGTGGCCCCTCACTCTCTCACCGCTGCCCAGTTTGGTAGCCCGGTATTAGCTGGGCTCTTCTGGTGGGTCTCGCCCCTGTCCAGCCATGCCTCCGCCCTCGGTGCCGTTCTTTGTGAGCTGGGTGCTGTTGAGCATTTCTGCAACCTGCCCGGCTACCAGCACCCACGCACGACACCCCACTTCGAGCACTGGGGCCAGGCAGTCCACAGTCAGAAACCTCCGCCGCACCTAAAGACGTCTCCCTCTGGATGTTACTGGGTGAATTGGGGGGGCTCAGCATGCCAACGGTGAGTGTACGGGCAACCTCTTTGTGTGCGGCCTCTGGGTGCCTCGCATGAGGGGCTGCCACTGTCTCACGGAGGTCCCAGTGCAGGATTGTGTCGTCCCTGGGCTCAAAGGCCTCACTAGGCTGCGTCCACCGCCCGCAGCTCGGGCACAATGCTCACATGCACTGCAGCCCCACCTTCATTTTTGGCTTCGCTGGTGTGGCTCTCGCATTCCGCTCTCAATTTCGCATCTGGATGGGCTCCTAGAACGCTGGTTTTTCAGGGATTGTGAGCTTGGCCAGCAGAGCTCACACTCTATGTGGCCATCTTGCAACACGGCGAAGCCACGCCCCCTTTGTATACATGTTTATCTATTTTTAAAAATGTAATTTAATTGAACATTATTTCCTGATGGATTTTATCTTAAGTCCCTACAGCCATTATTGTTTTGGGGAAGTATGTTGCAATAGCAATGACTGACCATGTATATTGCAGGAATTACCACAATTTTACTTTTTAGCAGTACCTTAGACTAGGAGTTTGTGAAAACTGAAAAGTCGTAAACTTACTCAAAAGTGTAAATGTACTCAAAAGTTATCTTTGTGAATCAGCCCTGGAGTTTGTTAATACCAAAATAGGAAACATACTAAAAAAGTTAATCAGGCCCTACAACTCTCTTCTAATCCTGGAGTTAGTTCATACTGTGCTGTCTTTTATTTACTGTGAGAAAATTCCCCAAAATGCACAAAGAGCAAATTATAGTCTATGATCACAGTTGACAGTGATCTTAGTGCAATGTGATGCTGACCATGATGGAGACCGGTTCTGATGCTCGAACCAGGTTTGTCCCAGTCAGAGATTTTACCTTTTGACTTAGGGCCATATGTAGGTGGTCCAACTACCGGTCGGTAACTGTGAAAATCGGTAAATTCCATCGTTACCGAATGGTATATAGGCATACGCGATGTAGGGAAGGAATCGGTACTAAGGAATCGGTAAATACCGTTTCCTAATTGGCCTTGCATTTAAGGAATCAGTAATACAGATTCCTTAACTGCAAAGTAGAAAGCACAAAAGAGTGCTTTTGGGCCTTAAGGAATCGGTATTTACCACCAACTTCAAGTTGGTGGTAATACCGAATTCCTTAAAAAAAGCACATTCTTGCTTTTTTTTATATGCCATGTGACACACATCCATGCCCTTAGGGCATTGCATCTGTGCCACATGTGCACACATGCACATTTCAGAGGTGCAACAGGGTGTCCTTTGGACACACTGGCACCCTTGAAATACCTCTCGGTATTACCGATTCGTTCATACCAAATCGGTAATACCGAATGTCTTCAGATTCATTCCTATGGGCCTCCAAGTCCAAAGGAATGAATGGGTAGGTATTCATTATTACCGAATCTCAATTACTGATTCGGTAATAACGAATATTAAGAATTCAGTATTTTTTACAGAATTCTTACCCACATCTGAAATACCGATTTCTAAATACCGAATTGGTAAAATTCGGTATTTAGAATTCGGTATTTCAATGTTACCTACATCGGGCCCTTAGTCTTCGAAATGGAAAGCAAAATCATCCAGTTGGCATGGTTGCCGGGTGTATCAGAGGAAATCCTTTCGTAGTCATATATAGCCTTCGGATAAGATCCTGCTGAAGCTGCTCATTTTGGCAGGAAAACCTTAGAGCGGGAAAATTAAAATTTCATGTCCAGAGAATAACTCACATTGGGTGTTTAATTTTGTAGCTTTCGCCCAATAAAGATATTTACTTCAGACTTATTCTCTTTTACAGGGCTCAGAATTCTCCAGCAGGACAATGTTGCAGGCTGTATCTGACTATGAGTTCCCTAAGTACAAGTACTGATACCTACTTGCTTATGGCCCACTGAAATGGATTAACTGCTTTAGAAAAGCTCAAAGCTGAGTGCCACATTCAGAGGGACTCAGGGGAAGCTAGAGTTACTGGGCCCAAATATGGTGATTGAGGCCATTTACTCTCAATGTCCCAGGGCCTGCCCTACTCTGGATCCCGCTCAACTGAGGCAAGCACTCCCTTCTGAACCTGACTCTTAATTGGGTAGCAGAGGACAATAAGTCAAGGCTCCTTCGGGGTAGGGGCAGATACAGATCAGTGAACAAAACTCACAATTCAATGAGCAAGCAGAGTAAACAATAAATCAATGCCCAGTCAAATACTTGTTTTTACATAAGAATAAGTATTTAAATTCTAATTCTACACATGCAAAGGTAACCAACATTCAAAAGTAAAAACACAATCCCCCTTGAGGTCGGGTAGCTGGTAGTTGTCAGCAGCCACTGCCCGTGCAGATAAGAGCGGTGGGCTGGTGGTGGTGGGGGGGGGAGGGTTCAACAGACGACGAGGGAAAATTAATAATTTATTTAATGTTCTTTTATGATCATCTTCGAATCCCACTTCAACCCGGTCCCACCATTCTTATCTGCATCGATTGCAGCTGGTTGTCAGGCCACTCTTTGTCCCCCTACTTCTAGTGCAACAGGTTCAATGTTATTCCACAATTACTGATGACCACCTCCACAGAATGAAAACGAATCGGCCATCATGAAGAGTACTTTCCTCTGAATCTTTTCATAAATGCACTCACTAGAGTCTATGGGGTTGCAGCACCAAGGGTGATATGTCCCCTAGGGCCCCAAAGGCCCCGTTATTGGCTTACCCACTCGGGCGGTATGGAACCCTTCAGTGGTGCAGTGCAGTCCTGCTCTGGATCAGCAAAGTCTGACTGTGCATGGTCACACATGTCAGCACCGGGCAGGCACAGGATCTCTCCCTTGAGCCACTCCCCTGGCTAGTTCTGAAGATTAGGGTTGCTCCAGCTCCGGTGATCATATAGTAAGCCACTTTTCCCTCAGCAGGGGTGGTCTACTTGCTCTGATGGTATCCTGTTGATCTTTGGCCCTCCTTCGGTACAGTCCACAGAATGCGGCCTCGTCCCGCCTTGATCACAGTTTCTTGGTCTCGGGCAATGACCCAGAGCCTTAGTCTCACCTTCAGAAAATGGAGCAGCTACCATGGCACTCACAAGTCCGGTCACGTTGACCTTAGATATGAGTTGAGAAAGGCCCCTCCTGGCATACGGGGTCACCAAAACAATCTATCACACAGGCGGCATCCAGATCGGTGCGGGAGCAGGTTTTTCCCACCTTGCTCTGTGACTCAGTCCACGGCGGGTCTTCCTAACATTAAGGGTTTCCGAATCTCAACACACAAGTTATGATACCATTGGTGTGGGAGTGGGTTCCTCACACCTCCCTCCTTAGCTCAGTCCACAGCAGCCCTTTCTGGCATACAGGGATGCAGAATCAGTCTGGCACATGTGCTACGACCTGATCAGTGCAGGAGTGGATTCCTCACACTTCACACAAGAAGTCCTCATGTCAGGTATCCCCTGTGGACCTCACTCCCTCCAATGCTGTCCTGTCCCTCACGGGGCACTCCGGTCTATGCAAGTAGTCAGGAGCTGGTGCTGCAGGGCAGGTGGTCTTGATTTCCCTGGGTGATATCCCCTCACACAGTAGGGAGGCTAGCAGTCTTATGCCCCTAGTCCTGGTCACAGGCAGAAGTCTTGCAGAGTTTCCCCTCCTCACACAGCCTATCTGACTGCTCAGCAGATGATAATGTTTTGGGGTCTCAGGCGCTGACCTTTATTGTGCCTCATTCTGTCCTCAATTTTGTCTCTGTCCTCTAGTTTCTGACCAGTATTTTGCATCTTTCTGCTAGTTCCTGATCTCTATTTTGCCTCTTTCTGCTCATTACTGACATTTATTTTCCCTCTTTCTCCTTGTTGCTGACCTTTGGTCTGTCTCTTTCTGCTTGTTGCTGTTCCTTATTTTGCCTAATTTTGCTCCTTGCTGACATTTATTTTCCCTCTTTCTGCTCATTGCTGACCTTTAGTCTGGCTCTTTCTGCTTGTTGCTGCTTAATTTTGCCTCTTTCTGCTCATTGTTGACCTTCATTTTTCCTCTTTTAGCTCATTGCTGACCTTTATTTTGCCTCTTTCTGCTCATTGATGCCCTTTATTTAGCCTCTTTCTGCTCATTTCTGACATTTATTCAACTTCTTTCTGCTTGTTTATGACCTTTTTTCTGCCTCTTTCTGCTTCCTTCTGGCCTTTATTCCGCCTCTTTCTGCTTGTTTCTCACCTTTATTTTGCCTCTCTCTGCTCATTACTGATAATTTTTTGCCTCTTTCTGCTAGTTTCTCACCTTAATTTTGCCTCTTTCTTCTCATTGCTGACCTTTATTCTGCCTCTTTCTGCTAATTTCTCACCTTTATTTAGCTCTTTTTGCTAATTGCTTTCCTTTATTTTTCCTCTTTCTGCTCGTTTCTTACCTTCATTTTGCCTCTTTTTGTTTTTTGCCTCTTTCTGCTAGTTTCTGACCTTTAATGTGCTTCCTTCTGCTTGTATCTCACCTTTATCTAGCCTCTTTCTGCTCTTTGCTGATATTTATTCTGCCTCCTTCTGCTAATTTCTGACCATTATTTTGCCTCTTTCTGCTCTTTTTCCCAAGGACCGAGGGGGCCCTCAAGGCTCTGTGGTCCTAGTCAGCTTTCAGCCTCCTGGGGGAGCCAGCATTGCTGCTGCACGGATGGAGCTGCTGGAATGACAAATCCTCCTAGTGCAAGAGCAATAGTTTAATATTTCCCAATGTGGTAAATTTGTCTGATTTTCCCCTCACCCAAACACATACAGATGTGCTTTCCTTAGGCCTTTCTTTTTTCCCAACCTCTTTGTTTAATTACATGCAAGTGTCATTGATTTGTTTAATTTCACTAGAAAATTAAAACAAAAAAATTGGTTTGACCTGATAAACAATATGAGGTCTCACACAAGTGATCTGTCCTGTCAACCATCTTCACTATGTATTGGTTATATTGATCAATTGCATATGCTTTGGGATCATGATGAATTCCCTGAGTTTCATAAGGATGCCATTCTCAATTTGGATAGTTAAAAAATCTCACTTGATTTGAACTGCCCTAGTGGGTTTTGCCCCAAATCTGTGTTTACTCCTACTATACCCTTTAATGGTGCCAATGTCTTTCAGAAGGGAGTCATCAGGGATTTTAAGAATCTTAGGTTTAGGTGTAGTAACAAATCTTTTATTTTAACACCAGCACAAAGTAGGGCTTTTACCGAATTGCAGACAAGAGATGACATTATGGTTCATATCTCTGACAAAGGAGGCAACATTGCTGTTTTGTCCAAAGATAAATACTTACTGGTGCATGCTACACAATATGTAGAAAATCAGACATTTATGCATCCGATAGGACATACTTGGACAGACTGATGGACTGGTGGGACCAAGGATTACTTGCATGGGATCAATTTCTCCTTAATAAACACTCCAAATTCCTGATACTGTATCTACTCCCTTAAATAGATAAGGACCCCACCAGTACACCCATTGTATCTTCCATAAATTGCCTTTTAGAAAATACTTTGCACCCGCTCATTAAATCCCTTCCATCATATGTGAGAGACAGTGGGAAGTTTCCTAGAATCATTGAAGGCATCGCATGGGTAGATGGTGTTATCCTGATGGGCCTTAATGTTAGAAGTGTATATACTTGCATTCCCCCATGATCTGGGTCTTAAGGCATGTCACTACTTCCTGACAGGGTGGTCACTGTCCTTCTTGATGCATAATGAGATGACTCTCAACATGATTGTCTTAGGAACAAGTTCTTTATCATTGAAGTACAGTATTACCATCTAAATCAGGACACTGCGATGGGGACTTGTTTTGCCCCCAGTTACGCATTTAATCATGTTTACACGTTTGAGGAATGGGTCGTGTATGGTCTCCATCTTTATGACAACCATGTGGAGCTCTGGACTTGCTACATTGATGACATATTTGCCATCTTAGGGGGATTTGAGCAAAATGCTATGGATTTGTCTAGCATCTCAATGACAATGACCTGAATTTGAGTTTCATAAGCCATCTTGATAAAAAATCACTGGAATTTTTAGATTTGAAATTAGAAATATTCAATTCACACATAAACCCCAAATTCTTTCAGAAGGAAACCGAGTCAGGACTCAAGTTCACGCTATACAAAACTCACAAAATAAATACATTAAAAAAAATTCAGAAAGGTCTATCATGCAACTCTGACTTTTGCACATATGCTCAGAGATGCTCCTGCAATTGTTTTAAATTGGCAGTACTATACATATGACCCAGAAGCGTGTTCTTGAACACATAAAGGCCAAATACACACCAGGATAAACAATATCCAGTTGCTAAACCTTTCAAAGAACACTATTTTAATAACAGCCCCTTGCAGTTGTTTAGTTTCGCTTCAGTTCCCCAAACTTACATATATGCACATTGGGCAGAGAGGCATGCGTGGTTGATCCCAGTCCTCCAGAGTTCTGGAAGTCCGAACATTTTTTTAATCTATGTTTTTCTGAGTTGTTAGGAGAAATCAAGTTAGACACAGCCAAGGGTGTACTTTTTTTGTATTAGGTTTGAGTGGGAGTATATCCAGTCCTTCAGGTCTCCTCACAGGTTTCAGACAGCATGTTAAGTCTTCATCATTTCTTTTACAGGGTCATTTAGCTGACCTCCTCTATATCTATATGGACAACAAATGCTGCAATAAACCTTTTTTCCTATGGTGGCAAATAACTAGTTGCAACTGTAAGGGGACTGGCCACTAGTGGCCTCTGTTGTGATGAGCCGAGACCCTAGGTGCTGTCCTTGAGATCCTAGAAGCCTTAGTGGTGTCCAGAAACACTTATTCTGAAATCTCAGAAAAAAATGTAACTTAGAAAAAGTTTGAACTGCCAGACCTCAAGATGACAGGGACCAACCATCCAAGTCAATCCACCCAAGACATGACCTCAATGGGCAAGAATATAAGGTTGGTCCCAAAGGGAGTATTTTGCTGCTGAAGAACAAGTTCAGCAGACCCTCGCTGCAAGCCTGTCCAACTTCAGCGCATGTTTCCCAGATATCGCATGTCCCTGCTGAAGGAATTCTACCTACAAAAAAAAACCTTAGGGGAGGATTTAGACTTCGGTGAGAAGATACACTGTCGCAACAGCGATGGAGTACCCACTTCACCAAAGCGGAGTTCCAGCTACCTCCTTTAAAGTGGGGCAGACCTTAAGTCTTTAGACAGCAGAGACTACTATGGCTGTGCTGCTTACATACCCCTCCGACTTCCCAATGCAGTAAGGGCCATAGTAGGTTTGCCATGTGTTTGCCCTTCCCGTTTAGAGTGGGTGAACATATTGCTATTTTTCGCTGTCCATCACCACCAGTTGAAACCTGGTGGTAAGGGCAGTGAAAACTGCTAAATTGTTAGTATTTCATAGTAGAAAAGTCCCAACGTGAGGGGATCATTGTTTGTTTTATTTTCAAAAACAAAATCCAGTTGTGGAATTTTGCTTTTGAAAATACAAAAAAAGTGAGCGTTTTACCTACAACTCCGTTATGTTGACTGAGTCATCTGACAAACTTTCAAAGCATTTGCAGGAATAGCTGTTATGGCAGTTCCTGTAAATGCAAGAGATGTCCACTGAGCTGGCAGACATATCGAAGTATGGTCGTTGGAGTATCCTTGCCACAGTGGCAGTAAAATACTCTGCCATACTGACAGTACTATTACAGCTTGTCAAACTCCAAGGGGCTTAATATGAGTCTGGCAGTTGACGGACTGTCAGACCCATGGAGTGGCAGTGGCAGTCTTCTGACCGACCTATTATGACAAGGGCATTCGGGCTGCCTTGGGATAACTGCAATTGCCAGAGAGCAGAGATCTCTGGCAGTGGTGCAGAGGTCTTGAGGCCATAAGATACTTAGAAGGGCCGCAGTGAACCCGCCAAGCATATCGCGAGTTTCCTTACCACCACACCTTTCAAGGTGGTGTGACTACCTTGAAAAAAGTGGCAGTAAAGAAAAAGCCCCCTGGTGCCTCTGTGCCATGGGGCGCATGAAGGGGGGGGACATGGTGTGCCTCCCTGTCTGCATGTACCCCGACTTCCTGCACGGAATGGAATGCACAACATTGTGTGTTTTGATATGTGCAGAAACATGCTTTAATGTTCCCACTTGTGTGCCTATTTTAAAGGCAACATTGTGGGAACGCTAAGGAACTGCCCAACAGCAACTTAAAAAGCCAAAATCTGGTGGGTGGTCTGTTTTGGCTTTGTCGGTGAGAGAGCGGGGTGGCAGGGTGGTGACCCTACTCCCACACCGCCAAAGTCATAATATGGCCCTAAATCTTGTCCAAAGGTATAAATATATGCCGGGTGAAGGAGCCAAAAGTATCCAGCCGATGACAGAACTTCTGAGGGCTTATAATTTTACTTTTAACGCTCTGAGTTATAACTGTCAAAACCAGTGGCTTCAGTGGGACCTTATTCAATAGCTATCTTTGAAAGGACTTTGCCTGGAGCAGCCAACTTCTGTATCCCACCTGAGGATATTTACTTCCATTTCAGCGACTGAACTGAAGAAAATTACATATTTATATGTATTTGTGCCCCCAAGCGCTACCCTCTCACCATCTGCCATGTTGAATAAAAACCCCTGCATTTCTTCACATTCAGAGGCCTTATTTCTCTGTCACCAGGCCCCTCCATGCCAGACCCTGAAAAGGGCACACGTTACATTTCTCTGCAGCACATTAGATATTTTTTTGAGCAGTCGCGGAGAAAAGGCCCAGCCCGGGGTGTCTTAACAGTGTCAAACAAGGGTCGACCTGATAAAGCTGCATTCCGGCCCGAGCAACCCAAAACACAGAAAGAAGTACGTGCATTCATTGGCCTTACTTCCTATTGCAGACAATGGATTCCCCAGTATGCCCACATAGTCAAGCCACTCATACAATTGACTACATTGGAGGCAGCCACCTCTAACGTCCTCCCTTGGACATCAGAGCACACCTTAGCATTTGAGGAACTAAAACAGGCATTATGTCAAGCGCCAGTTTTAGCCACTCCTGATTACAAGAAACACTTCACCCTGTTCGTGACAGAGCGGGATGGAACAGCACTATCTGTCCTCACACAAGACCAAGCAGGGAAACACAAGCCATGTGCTTATTTTTCTAGTACACTGGACCCTGTAGCACAGGCTCTGCCAGCATGCTTGAAATCTGTTGCGGCCACAGCTTTGGCCATAAGACAAAGTGACTCGATAGTGCTGGGACACTCCCTGACAGTACAAGTACCACACGCAGTGGAAGTACTCCTGAATAGGACACAGACACAACACCTGACTGTAGCAAGATTGACAGGATACGAGCTGACACTATTTCAACCCCACATAGAGATTAGAAGATGTAACATACTCAACCCTGCCACTCTTTTACCCTCAAGCACAGATGACACCACACCCCATGACTGTGTGGAAGTAATAAATGTAGTGACGAAGCCAAGACAAGACTTGACAGATGTTGCACTCCCAGACCCTGACATAACGTTTTATGTAGATGGATCATGCATGAGAACAGGGGCAGGAGAATAAGTGGCAGCATACGCCGTAACTACTGACCATGAGATCATAGAGACACAAAGAATAGATATCCTGTCAGCACAAGCAGCAGAGCTCATTGCTTTGACGAAAGCCTGTAAACAAGCAAAACAGTTAAGGGTTAACATCTACACTGATTCACAATATGCGTTTGGGGTAGTTCATGACTTTGGGGCACTATGGAGGGAGAGAGGTTTTCTGACCTCACACGGGGCCAAGATACAGCATGGCCCTCTCATACAGGCCTTGTTAGAAGCAATACACCTACCTACAGCCATAGCGATCCTGAAATGCAAAGCACACACCAAGGCCACAGATGTCATTTCCCAAGGTAATGACCTGGCAGACCGAACTGCTAAACAGACAGCTCAGACTCCAATTGACATAACAAACTCACAGGTATTACCACTGACAAGAACTATGACAGTCAGGGATCCCTCCAAAGATGTACAAGATATACAGACCCATGCCACTCCAGATGAAATAAAGAAATGGACTGAACAAGGAGGGGTCCAGACTGACCAGGGTTGGATGACTAAAAACAAAAAGACATGGTTCCTCCCAGACTCTATGGTACAGGTGATAATAGAGACAGCACATAGCCCGGCACACTTGGGAGAGAAGGGAATATTGGATGGCCTGCAGAATATCTGGTTTAACAAACACTTGCGAGCGGCAGCAAAGCAGAAAGTGAAGACTTGCATGATTTGTTGCCAATTTAACCCTGGAAAAGGCATCTCAGTGGAACAGGGTGGATTTCATCCCCCTGATCACCCTTTTGAGGTTCTCCAAATGGATTATATTCAAATGGACAGATGTAGAGGTCACAAGTACGTCCTGGTAGTGGTGTGTGCCCTAACCAGATGGACAGAAGCTTACCCAGTCCCAGATTATACTGCAGTTACAACAGCCAAACAGTTAGTGAGGGAGTTCTTCCCTAGATACGGGTTGCCACGTGTCATTTACTCAGACAATGGCCAGCCCTTCTCCTCTGAGCTCATGAAACAGGTGTCCCTTCTGTTGGGATATACCTGGAAGTTCCATTGTGTAAGGCATCCCCAAGCAGCAGGTCTAGTAGAGAGACATAACCAGACCCTCAAAACAAAATTAGCTAAAGTCTGTGCAGAAAAGGGCGTGGATTGGATGGTAGCCTTACCGGTTGCCCTCTTTTACATGCGCATGGTAGCTCATTCTAGAACCGGCCTATCCCCATATGAGGTGGTCTTTGGAAGACCACCGAATATGTGGGGTACACCAATACCTAAAAGAATAACTGATGTTGACAGTACTATGCTCACAGATTACCTGGCTTCCTTGATGTCTGCACTACTCTCTTGCCGTTCGCAGGTTGCCGCTGCCTTCCCTGACAACACCCAGGTCGAGGACCATGCCATAGCCCCAGGGGACTGGGTGCTGATAAGAAATTTCGACCGGACGAGCCCTCTGGACCCCAGGTGGAAGGCACCAAAATTAGTCCTGCTGACGACGAGGACTGCCATCAAAGTCGAGGGAAGAAAGGGGTGGCTGCATGCCAGTCACTGTAAAAAATACTTTGGGACTACGGAACATTTGCTAAAAACAAAGACAGTACAGACTTTGAGCCCCCCTTTTTGGAAAAGACTCCCCAGCAAGAGTACACTTCCAAACTGAGATCTAGAAGGTCAGTCGACGTTTGATTGTCTAAGTCCACCCGGTGGTGAAGCGGTTGAACATGATGTCTGACTTGAATAAACTAGTGAACAGAAAAGAAAAAAGGACTAATATGAGAAAGAAAGTATTGTCTGGTTCTTACATGTTCTCTATCCACCTGCTGTCTCACAGAACGCCACCATAGTACACGCACATGTTGAGCTCCCAGTACACTTAGAGAACAGAAGAAATGAATTTAAGAACAATACTTTCATCACCCTTTTACAACAGCATCAACTGGCCATAAACACATCCAACTGCTGGGTGTGCGGTCTTCTTCCCCATACAGTTGCCAAAGGCATGCCTTTCATCACTCTCCCTTTTTCTTATGAAGGCTCTTGTACCGGTTGGTGGGAAACAAACAAAGCTTCCTATATGGCCAATACGGATACAAAAGAGCAGTCTCAGCTCAGATATCACCTATACATTTTATGTTGGCGAGGTGAAAAGAACAGGGCATGTGGTACCCCACTAGAGCAGGAAGCCTATGCTGACCACGGTAACAGATCTAATAAGTTATATTATCAGTATATGGACAGGAGAAAAAGATCCGTTTCACCTGTTTTTGTGGCATCAGCGAAAGCCCCTTTTTGTGTCCAAAGTAAAGGAAAGATACGTATGGGTGATAGCATCTGCAATCACACAGTCGATTTGAATGGAACAAACAATACACGGCTTATAGCCGCACAGGGCACCTACTTCATATGTGGGGATAAAGGTTATACATGGCTCCCGCAGGGCTTGTCCGGCACTTGTTACATTGCTTTTCTCCTTCCCCCCACCTACACTGCCCCTGCGGACTATCATGAAATTGAGCCTCTGACTGTCTATAACAGACGGCGAAGGGGGGTCATAGATACAGAAGATACAGCAGGGCAGGAGGCGGGAGACTTCTTTGCCGGAGTCATTCCATTTTGGGGTCCCATGGTAAACAGCAGGAACATCCGCCACCTCACACGAGTGGTGCAAAACACGATAGATGCAACGGCAGGTGCCCTCTCTAATCTCAAAGCCGAGGTGGTCGCGGACAGACTCATGACCCTACAAAATCGCATTGTTTTAGACATCGTTCTGGCTGACCGTGGTGGTGTATGCAGATTGATCTCCACGAGTTGTTGTGTGTTTATTCCAAATAACGCACCTACGGTATACCAAGCCATTGCCAAGCTACACAAGATGTCAAGTCAGCTAGACATGGATAAAGGAGAATGGTCCTTAAGCAGCTGGTTGTGGGGATTAGTAGCAACATGGGGATGGAAAGTGTTGACTGTAGTAGGATCAATACTGTTTATCATCTTCAGTTGTTGCCTCTGCATCCAATGCGGCCCGGCCATCTGCGGTCTGTGCGCCACTGCCTGCATTCCCCGTCCACATGTGCAGAGCAGAAAAAATGAAAAGATCATGTTGCAAGAACACATTAAGGGCCTGATGAAAATAGAGGTGTATTAGAGGGGTGCGCTTGGGGACAAGGAGGGAATGAAGAAAATTACATATTTATATGTATTTATGCCCCCAAGCGCTACCCTCTCACCATCTGCCATGTTGAATAAAAACCCCTGCATTACTTCACATTCAGAGGCCTTATTTCTCTGTCACCAGGCCCCTCCATGCCAGACCCTGAAAAGGGCACACGTTACATTTCTCTGCAGCACATTAGATATTTTTTTGAGCAGTCACGGAGAAAAGGCCCAGCCCGGGGTGTCTTAACAGTGTCAAACAAGGGTCGACCTGATAAAGCTGCATTCCGGCCCGAGCAGGAGGCGAGCAGAAGCCCCTCTGCAGAGATAAGGCCCAGTTTTGCTGTCGGCTCTCAGAGATAAGTGGGGCCCATGTCAAGGGAAACCTCCAAGACAGTTACACAAGGGGTGGACAGGAAGGGCCAAACCAACTGCTAGTATGAAGCAGCCACACTTCTACAGATGAGAGCAATCTGCATGCTGCCCCGAGCTAGAGATAAGACCAGACATGCTAGTCACTCTGACACCCAGGGCCCTCCCTGGCCAACAGAAAGGAAACAGCCTTCATGGAGAAGTCTGATAAAGTTACGCAAACAGGCATTGCGAGTTTTAGCTGACCTTGCTGCCCCCTCTATGCACCCACCCACCTATGACTCATTACAGTGAACGCCTACATGCTCATATCTTTTTCTTTCCTTCTGCTTGGAGGGCTCCTCCCTATGTATGCAAAGAATGTATAAATATTGTACTCTGTGAATAAAGCTCAGAACTCTCCTGTGCCCGCTTGGCGCTGGAGCTCTCCCTTAACTCGAGTTAATGCAATAAAGCCCATTGACTCTAATACCACGGACTCTGCTCCTCATTTATGCTTGACCCTTTTGATCTTTATTTATTTATAGAAATTATGATAGTGTAAATAATTTATTTACGACATAATCTGAAGGCAAAATCTTCAACTTTGATAAAACTGCTTGGTGTATCCACCCTCCGCTCCATCACGGTTTGTTTGAAATTGTGCTCACATCCGGATCAATCGCACACAGTGACTACTGATTCGTTCTTTACTTTTCCTTGGTGCTTTTTACCTTACGCCTTTAAAATTAATATCTATACTTCTGCTTGTTGAATTTATTTTTTATTTTGGTGTCATTTTGTTTATAAATTGTTTCTTCAGTATTATAAATAGGAGTAGGATTTTTATTGCATTGTGTTTTTTAACTTTTTTTGTTCTGGTACTTCTAAATGCTTTACACTTTTTCTCTAAGCTAAGAATATCTGCCCTGAGTCATAACTACCAGGGAGTGAGTTCAGGCTTAAATTATTGAAACATTTTCAGGGACCTAACAGGTTAGCAGGCTATTACTTGTGTGGACTACCATCCACCCCAATTATTATTTTACTTTCTTACAATTACCAAAAACATTATGTTTGCCTATGATATTGGCTTAGGTGCACTGGTGTGAAAAAAACATAGCTTTATTGGATGAATTCAATAGTTTTGTTGAATTATATAGACATTTCCTTTAATGCATAATTGTATCTTTTACTGCGGTATCCTCACATAGCATCTTTAATCACACAGCTATAAAGTACTTTAGACATATATAGTCGACACTAGATAATATTATTCTTTAAGTGAGCCTGAAAATAAAGTTCAGTACGCATAGAAATAAAGTTATAAATAGATACATTTTGAATTATACAAAACCACAAGACAAAGGTACAAGAAGAGGTCAGCATTATTAAAATGTGTGATTAACTACAAATTAAATCTTACATTTCACATTAGCTTCTAATTAACCTACAGACACACCATAAGGCAAGATTTAATACCAGTGTGTTTCCCTGTAGGAAAGAGACATGTTTGACTCTGAGAAACAATATAATCTATAAAACGAGTTTATCTTCCAGTAGCTGCTATTAAGGTTAATTAATAATCTGTTTAGATTTTTTTCAAATGTATTGGTTTCTGTATAACTGAGTTAGTTAGGACAACTTCCAGACAAAAAAACTATACTAATATGTTGGGTCTTTTTGATTAGCAATTGTTTTTATATGTATAATTGTCACCTACTAGCTAATTCCAAATTTTAAAATTGAGGTCGTCAGAGGTTTTCCCTCATATCTCTCTTTGACATGATCACTTTCAGGCAAATTTACGAATAGTGCTCTTGTCTGGAAACAAGTTATATTCCATAATTATCTTAGACCCTTAATATATCCCTCTCCCTACCTTTCAGATACTTGGAATTAACAGTCCTACTGAAGGAAATGTGTGTCAGTTCAGAGCATTACTTTGTGTTGCAATACTTGTTTTCTGTTTATACCTAGTATGGTTAATTGATATCATCAGTATTACATTTATATTGCTATGTATTTTGGAACAAATATATCGATATCCAGGAACTACCTGGGTGAAATATCAATGACACCAGAGTGACTATGTATTAGATATACTGCAACCATACAGTTTACAACATTGAATATTGCTTCTAGTAGTAATGTTGCTTCCGAGGCAAGTTAGGAATCAGCAGAATATTTCCACAAAATTGTTAATGAGATATATCTAGTTTATAAATGTTCAGGTATTTATATTTATTTTGAGGTTCTATTAGTATTTGTATCTGTTCATGGGCATTTGTAGCAACTTCGTGTGGTACCACATCCTGTGATGTCGCTACTTGTTATGCCATTATGATCATTAGCAGTAACATACTGAACGGTACTGCACACATTTCCTGCCAGGGCTGCTCAATATTCCTCAGTCCATCCTTTCACACAAAGGTGATTCCATCTCTGTCCTTTTTCTGACTTTGCTCTATCAGAGTCTCTGAAGTTGGAGGGTGGAACTGAAGTGTGGCTACAGTCCTTGACCAAAACTATCTCTATGGGAGTCTGAGACCTTGTATGGGCTGAGGGGGATGTATATAGTTTCATAATGTCAGCTCAGCCTAACTGCTAAGGTGTACATATGAGCATGCCAAGGTGTGCATATGACCATGCCTATGCAGCCTTTTGAAGTGGGCCTGTCCACACATTATTCTCTGAGAAAGCTCCCATCTTGGAGGGGAAAACAGAAATGTCTCAATTTCTGATATCAAGAAAGGGGAGATTTCTTGTCAGATATCCATCAGTGACAATCAGCACATACCTGGGTGCTCTTTGTCCCTGCTCGTATCTGTAATTGAAGCAAGTGCTGAGCAAAACGTGATTTCTATTTTGCACCTGTGAAAGCTGCCTGTTGACGTGCATGCTTAGGTCCATAGACACCCACAAATATAAACTCAGTGACAACATGGCACTTGGCACACCTTTGTAGCCGGAAGAAACGCGAAATCCTGTTTTGAGTTTTGCACAAGTCCCACGAAGAATAATATCGTGTTACTAAATATTCCTGGTATTATGTCGTTCTATTACTGAGATGAATGACTACCCTTTCCTCTCTCAAGCATAGCTACCAGGTGCGGGAACTTTTCACCACTCGGGGGCAAAGGAGAATAAACTATGAAATAGATGTTTTCGGAGTTTCAGGATTTGTCATATGTGTACCACAGATTTATGGGCGCCCCCAAGGGGCTTTAATCTGGCCCTGGAGCCTCAATCATCTTCAGCCCTTTAAGGCAAATGGGGACTTGTGTAGCGAGAGCACGCTGAGCCAGTGTAACCTTTCCAGTAACGTAGAAAGATACATTTCCAGGCGGCTTTTATATCTCATAGAAAACAATCTGTTGTCGAAGAAGAATAACATCTGCCAGGGGAAATCCTTTTACTGGCTCGGAGTTCATGTTTTTCGAGTTATCTGTCATGCTTTCTCTGGTTTACAGAATGAGGTCACCCTTTGTATATATAAAAAAAACCTATAAAACTGGCTGAGCGGGCCCTGGAGGTCTCTCTCCAGTATTCCCACCAAAGTCAAAACATGCAAACATTAGCTGGTGCTGGATTGAATATTCGCATGTAGGAGAAGCTGAGCGTGTACGAGCTGTACAGAAAGATCCATCACGGCACCAGCTACAAGCAGAACAAAAACACTTAATTTTTTCAGTTTCCTTCCTACAAAAAAAATGTCAAGGCGCAGATGAGAAAGCATACAGAGAAATTAATCATGTGCAGGAAACTGAAAAATGAATGTTGCTTATTGCTCAGTTTGCACATTTTAAAAAATAGTAAGAGGACAACATGGACAAAAGGAATATGCGTGTTGGATCTCGCCCTTAGAATATTCCAATTTCCATCAGATTCACGCCATGGCAACCGGGCAGAAGTATTTAAAGTCGAATACATCACTAATGGCTTATTAAAGTAATACAAATAACAAGCATTTGCAATGCAATCGGTATCGCATTTGTGAAAGTTAGAGCTATTGGCGTTGTAAATTACAATGTTTTTGACTTCTGTTTTTTTTTGTTTGCAGTGGAGTGATCATATGAGCATAGCGCTATTGCCATTCGTATGACCTAGTGGCGCTGGAGAACCAGAAAATGGGAAATAGGCTACAAGGGAGGGGCAGTGGAAAATGAATGATAGCAATGGAAAAGAGCATTAAAAAAATAGGGAAGGATTGCTGTAAAGGGTCAGGGATAATGCCTGACAGGAGAGAGCCTGACACCACAGCAGGATATGTGCACGAAAGGCAGAGAGTGAAAGAGGATTTAGAAAGAAGTTTGCATGAGTGAAAGGGAGAAAGGGATGTTAGAGAAGAATGGGCCAGTGGAGGGAGTGGGAAATAGAGGGTGGGAGCTCGTGTGTGAGGAAGAGAGTAGAATGGATGAAAGGGAGAGCTGGGGGAGTTGGTGCATAGAGGGAGAGGAGAGAGTGAGGAATTGTTTAGGAGTAGCATTCTTTGCCACAGGAGCTGGATTGTAAACCCACAGAGTAGAGGGTATACAACATGTCGAGAGAGAGAGTCTAGCACTGCCTAGGCTTCACCTAAATAGCAGAGCACTGAGTCCATGCATGCCATGTCTTGTTCTGACTCTTGTCGTGTGTCGTGACGATGTGCCAGGAGCGTGCAGTTGGAGACAGGACTGAGAAGCTATCTGGAGAAAGAAATAAAGACACAGCCACTCAGAGAATCCGGGTCAACGTCGCCAGCAGGTGCCATCTTTCCCAGAGCAGATAATAGAGCAACAATGTTAATCAATTTACAAAAACAAGTACTGAAAAACACTCACCATGAGGCTATTTGAGAACGGCAAGTCAGCACCACCTTGAAAGGGAAACAAACTGGCCATTCATCCTGTTATAGAAAGAGTAGCACCACTTCTGACAGGGTATGCTTTGCTGCACACACAGTATTAGGAAATTACAACTGGAAAGTTAATTATGAAAACTGTCACGTAATATAGCCCTGCAACCGCTGCTGTTTTCTTTTCTTTAGCACTGAAAATACTAGCGTCTGGATGCATAAACTGACCAAGGGATGATAGTTTATTGTGAGGAACTAGTTAAGATATTACACATAATATATATGCATGCCCAACTGATAAACAATCAAGAGTCAATGTTTTCCATCCACTACACTCAAAACAAGCATTGGCATAGCCAACAGGTCTCGCTTTTGGGACCTTATAAGTATTTACTTATGCAGCACAATATCCTTGGTGCAACAACATCAACTGTTGCATGGCTAAACACTTATAAGATCCAAAGGCGAGACCTATTGGCTATGCCAATGCTTGTTTTTAAAGTAGCAGAATCAACAGGAGGTGGAAGCACCATGAAAGATCTGAAGGAGTGTGTAAGTAACATAGGGAAGTGCTGATAGTGGCGTGGAAGCGGCATGGGGGAGTTTGGACAGAAGCAACACAAGGTTTGAAACTAGCAACGTGGAGGGCACAGGTGGGGGGGGAGCACTGACAGGGAGTGAGGAGGAGCGTGCTTCCATGCGGACTTAGAGCAGCAAGGGTGAAGAAGCACACGAACGAGTGCTACAGGGAGTGGGTCAGGCAGAAGCACATGGGTGACGGAGAGCAACACAGGGTGAGAGAAAGAGAGAAATACACCAGGGAGACGTCTTAAAAGACATGCAATCCCATGCACTGCTTAAACACAAAGGACAAAAGTAATGCTGGAAAAACATTAGTGGAAGCACAGATGCCCGCCACTTGGAGAGATGATAAAGAGGCAATGCTCCAGGGAAGAGGCAAACAAAAATTGATAAGCTGGGATAGGACGAAGAAGCAGGCTGTCAAATGAGTGACAGGAAAGCCAACCAATTTTATGAAATGGGTGGGCTCTGAGCCTCTTTATATTTTGTAAGCCAAAATCTGTCTTGCAACAGTGCTGTCTAGTAGGTATGACCTAAAAAGATGAAATGGCACTTAATTCCAATATTTTGTTTTTTAGGTAACCAAATCGAATTTGGAAAATGGCAATTTGTGTTTTTGTATTGGAAATTAATTACATAAGCAAATGTTTACAAAACCAAAATAAGTCACTTCCTTCTTCTTTGTTGTAAAATGCTTGCAAACTATGTGGATTTTGCTTTAGTAAGCAGTCGACTATCAGTCACGATCAAATGTTTTGCAGACACTGTATACACATTGCTCCTTGCCTACACTAGGTCTGTTGCAGGGCATAGACAGTGCATAAAGATAAGAGGCATGCAGCAGTGCATATAACTTGTCACATACGGAAACAAGCAGACGGCTGACCTCCTGACGTCAGTTCGCCACGTGGATGTGGAAGTTGGCACATAGTTGAAAACGAAACTCCTACACACTGAGGCACATTCAAGCAGCCACCAACCCCTTGAAACGCAAATACAGCTTGAGTCATTCATTCATTCATTATAAACTTTATGTGGTTATTATCATTTAAAACAACCATAAAAGTACATTCAGTATTTACAATAAAAAAACAGTAATCATGGCAGAATAAAAAAAATAGACTTATTAGTTTTCATACATAAATGGATTTCTGGAGTCTAAAAATACATTTAAAAAAGACAAAAACAGATGCAACTGTTAATATGTTATCTAATTTCTGTATATCTAAAAAAGCAGGGCGGCACTGGTTAACTTCCATGATCTTCAGTATGGGCACAATCCATCTCTTCCTTGGGTTAATATAAAACTTGCAAAAAAACAGAATGAATATCTGATTGTTCCAATAAATCATCACAGGGACATTTACTTAATTGCCTTGACCAATTGTTCATATCTGGGAAACTAAAAACTCAAAAGAGAACATTTAGCCTAAAACGCGTTAATAAAAACCTTTCATGATCACTCATGTATAATGTAACATATGGTTGCATGTTACTAGAGATCATTATTAATTGATGAGCAACCACAGCTTGAGTCATTCATTTCAGGTAGGGACGCACAGTGCACTGGATGTCAGCTGTATGAATGATTGCCACTGAATGTCAACAAAATCATATGGCTAGCGAACGTGAGATGCCATGCCCTTTCTGTGGGTGAAATCACAGCAAGTTAACATGAGGTGACCTTTAACCTTGATAATTGTCCAATGTATTTTAAGCTTCTTAAAAACCCTATTTAATAAATGTTTGTCGGGTGTTAATCAACAAAAATTGTTTTGTGTGATAACATGCTACATAAATAAAACAAGCTCTCGCGCACGTAGGGGGTGGGGAGAGTGCGGCCGAGAGCAAGCAGCGTTTCCCTTGCGAGAGCGAGCGAGCACGATAATTGCTTCCATATGCCGCTGCTCTCTCCCGCAAAGGAATCGCCAAACGAGCACGCGTTGCCATTCAAATCACGCGTTGCCATTCAAATCAATGCATTGCGTGCACATTTAAGCCCGCAAATCTGTGCTCATTACTAAAGGTCTCTTTCCTATGCAGCGCATGCGCGCTGCATAGGCAAGACCTAAAAAAAGTGCTTTCAAACATCAGTGACCATCGTGCTAAGAAATTAAGCAGGGAGCCATGGTATCCCTGTAAACATGCCAATACACTAAATACCACATCTTTACTATCTACATCATTCCACCTCTCACCACTCCACTACACACCATGTACATCCACTCCACTTCAAAACTAACCCTGGTCGTAGTGCATGTAGTAGCACTACGCGTAGCTAGGTGAAGTGCACTTCGCACTTAAGCGAGCTACGCGTATCTACCCGAACTGCGTAGTGCACTGTGCAAAATGCTGTTCGTACTGATTGCACAGTGCCGGAAGCTTGTCGGCACTGTGCAATCAGTAAAAACGCTTCATGCACAGTGCAAGCAGTCGTTTTCTGCTGCTCGATTCGATTTTTACTTGAGCGGCAGCTTTCTCAATGCGGACTGGTAGTTTTTCATCGTGAGCTGTCGCAAGCATATGCAACTACTCACAATGAGAAACCTGACATTGAGAATCTCGCCAGGAGGTTTATTTTCCACGCTTGCGATCGGCAACTTGATGTTGCTGATCGCGAACGAGGAAAACATCTCGCCGGGATGTAATGTTGCTCGCTCGCTGTCGCCAACTTAATGTTGAAGACCGCGAGCAAGCAAAAAATGACTGCTACACTACGCATGTTTGCACTGTGCTCCATGCAATTCGCGTAGTCCGAAGTAGCGCAAACTTCGCAAACTACGCGAGTGTAGCGTAGTACTTTGCCCAGGGTTATACAAAACACAAAAGCTAAAATCATTTACAGTTTTCAACACTAATAGCTCTAACTTTCGCGAATGTGAGACCTATTACATTGCAAATGCTTGTTTCCGTAGCTATCAAGACACTTTCTGCTCGGCCCCTCGAGTTTGCCTTTCAAGTCCTAAATTCATAAAAGGAAAAAGGTCCTAGCAATTCTGACTACTGACTGTAATGAATGGGAAAACGCTGCCCGGAACTGTCACTTTTCCTCCGCGGTCTCCCTTCATGGAAGTGCAGGTGCTGGTGGCATTGTGCTGGGCAAAGGCAGTCACTGTTACCTGTGGTGCGAGTCAAGTGCAAAATTGCATACAAGCCAGCACCGGGCCTTCCCTAACAATGTTCCCAGTCAGTTTGGCCCAAAACATGATTTTAAAAATGAAAACAATTAGAGCAGATGTACTGTCAGCTGTCAAAAGCGCTTGGTCATCATGTCCGCGAAGACAGTGCTCAACGTTATCTAATAAAATTTATAAAAATTGAAAAAAAAAGTGTTTGTACGGTCTAGCAGCACAACAAGCTCTATTCTGACCCCCTTTGGTGAAAGCGCAAAAGATGGCACGAGGATATATTTTATTTCTTTGAGGGGTGGTGGAGTAATGTGTTCTTCACCAGCTACTTTGTACAATAGGCCAATTGGTATTTACACACAGCGAGTGATCTACACTTTCGAGTGCCTCTTTTTCAAGGGGCAGAGCTTTATATCATTCACAACAAGAGCACGTCATGCCTTTTGCAGATTGATAACAACCTGCCTTTTTACAGTGAAAAGCAGATCCGCAGTGTGGGATTGATACATTCTGCTCCGGCCAGAGAATTTTGCAATATAAACAACAAGTTTATCATATACTTCAATTTTGTTGTTCAAATGAAAGTTTTGTCAGCATTAGCGGAGCGGGCCCTAATATCTTAAAGACCTGCTTATGCATGTATACACATTTGAGTAACCGAAATGAAAGACAATACTATATTTAATTACAATTGTCATGGTGTGCTGCTGTGATGCAGAATACAGTGTGTGCATATTTCACTGCATTGAAAGAAATTGCTTAGGTCATATGTGCAAACTGCTCCCATTTAAGCGCTATAACATAAAGAAAAATCAAAACCCCCATGAGCGTTCAGCACTAAGGGGTGATCAGAGGTGCAAGGCTGTGCTAATACGGTGAGAAGTGGCATTAACATCAGTGCAGCCGCTACACATTACATCAGCTTATTTTCTGTTGGATGAAGAAAATAACACACTGTTCAGAGAACAACTGCATACACACAGAATATTGTTTCCATGGGAGGTGCTGAGGGGCGACTGCCCCTCCTTCCTTTAGCTCCCACTAGAAGAAGGCAGGAAAATAATCACTCACTGCCTCTTGCAATTCAAAGACAGAGCTCTGAAACGCAGCTGGAGGAATTGGTTTGGAGGCCGCAGTGAAGGATCTCGGTCAGAGTAGCATTAGACCGCTGTTGTGTAGTTCCTATTAAACTATACAGGATCTGTGCGTTCAGACAGCATACACTGTAGGATTGGTGTCAGACTGACTCTGAACACCCCGACCAGGCATGTTGGCGTTTGTATCAGCCAGCTCGCAGTGCCACTAAAATCTCCTCTTACCAAGGAGAGAATAGTTCTTGGCAACTAACAAACATGACAACCCTGATTCCTCAGGACCGTGAAAACAATATAGTACTTTTCGCTTAGTCACTTGTGCTTACTTAGTCTGTCTTAGTGAGATACACAAAATAAACAGGTTGGGCGTTTTCAATAAGTATTGATTGAACAGGTGTTATTCTGGTGTAAAATAGATGAACTGCAACAACCGTTAGACAGTAAAAGATATAAATGATTAGCAGTACTATGAAAGAAAACGGATGGTAAAGCTTTACCATCTTGCAGTAATCATGAATACATACAAGAATGGAAAATACATGATAAAAATGCATACTCCTACGATGCCTCCCTAACTATATGTACCTAAGTGTACCTAGCATGTGTGTAGGTGTTAAGCCAAGAATCCCTCTTGGATAAAGTTAACCCCATTACCTGAAGTGAGAGACTGTGGGACCCTGTCCTGGTCTCGAGTTTGACACCCCGCAAGGGATGTTTTAGACCACTCTGAGCTGGAGTATTACTGTGTCGGGCTAAGGTTGACGTCTGGCATGAACTTTATACACAGAATTTTTACAGTAGATGGTAGTCCTGCTGTGCTTCCAAGGATCCTCATGCATAATGTATGAGATTTCGAACTAGAGAAAACCTGTGTTCTGAATGTAGTGTTGTATCTAGGTAAAAGGTCAGTCCCTGTAAACCTTTATTATTATTATTATTATTATTATTATTAACGAGTTTTATATAGCGCCTGGTTACCCTAGGGCATCCCCGCGCTCATCCAGAAAGAGACACCACCACACTAAGCACAAGGATTAGGCAGGGAACAGATGAGTTTTTAAAAGTTTACGGAACCGTAAAAAGCTCGTTTCCGAGCGCAAGTACAGAGGGAGAGAATTCCACAGAGTGCACTATAGGGAAGAATAAATGTGAAGGGTTACATTGTTACCTGGGCCTATATCAGGGTACCTATATGGAATATAACCCCCCCCCCCGCACTGCCCTTTCTTGAAAACAATGCAAGTGCAAACATTTTCTCGCTTGTGGCATCAATAATGCCAAGGAGCTCCAAGTTTTATGCTGGTCTGTGGTGAAGTGCCAAGCACTTGGGTTGGCATCTGCAGTGCAATGAGCTGTGATTTGTTTACCCCTCGCCCAAATAACATGATGAATTCCCAGCAGCAAAACACCTGCAGAAGAGGGAAGCCAAAAACACAAGCAGTGACAGGCAGAAAGCAACAAGTAAAAAAAGATTTTGCCCAAACAACAGATAATGAATGCAAGCATAAGGAAAATGTACTTGGCCGGTGCTCCTCAGCCGTGTAAGGAAGTGAGGTATTGGCTGCGCAAACGACTTAGAAGGCAGCAAAGAAGAGGACACTGGAGTGAACCTATGATAAGCAGCAGAAGGGACAAATTTGTTTAATTGAAAACAGCAGGTTTTGCAGACATTGCATGCGCACTGTCTAGGCTCGACCTAAAAATTAGTAACTAGAAATATTAGTTTACATAGTATGCAGTTGTCATGTGCTACAGCAATGTATACAATAAATAGTAGTTTAAGAACAAGTCAGCAACACCCACAGATACATTTGTAAAAGAACATTGCATAAATGTACATATATTATTGCTATGTGCAATACATTGCTACATGAAATACCAGTGATGTATGTTTTTTTGCGTTGTTAGACCTTGCAAGTAAACACATTGCAAAGAAAATCTCATGCTGAATTTCCAGACGCCTACTTACGAAGAAGGTACATTTGTGTTTTTTCTTAACATTAAAGACATGCTGCAACATTTTGATCCTGACTGTGAAGTTCTCATTTTTTCGAATTCGAAAGTTTATCTCAGGACAACTCATTGCCTGTCGTGCAAAAAAATACATCCTGCTGTCTATGGCCTTTATATTTAATTCAAGCCTGTGGCATAAATGTGGAAGGAGGGAATTTTTTTATCTTAATGAGCAGGATTCTTTGATTGCAAGCTATTCTGATTGTGTGCACAAAGTGCCCTATTCCCAAAGATATTTCCAGACATAAACATATGGCCGTAAACACAAATATGGCTGAAATTAACTCCTTTGACACCTACCAGGAATTCACTAACGGACTACTGGCACCACAAGGGTAGAAAAATCTGCAGTAATAAATATCACTAAATGGTTGGGCATAGTTTGCCTGGCAAGTTTATGAATGCTCACAAACATGTAGGTTTTCAGGCATTCTCAAACTGCTATCTGACCCTTTCCCATCCTTGAAATGGTCATAGATTTATGTCAGTCAGGTACAGGAAAAACTCCCCTTCCATGAAGGGAAGTGTAAGGGATCAGCCCCAAATTTTCTGGGGTGTAGGGGGAGTGTTTTCTCGGTGCAGAAAATGTTTTCCCCACAGGAACATTTAAAAAAGGTGGATTTTGCTCAAGGGGCTTCTTTCCTCCTGTGAACAATTCTACACTAAGTAGAATACTGAGGAGGTAGAATAGTACCTCATGAGACATGCCACATTATATTCTTAGCAGCATCTGTGGAACAATGGAAACCTGCGCCCATCACAGTTTTCAGGGAATTCCACTCGTATTGTTTGTGAATAGTAAAAAAAAATAAACGTACGATCAGGTGGATATGCAAATAGTTAATATTTTTCATGAATAGGGCCAAATGACGTCAGGTTTTGAGGGAGGAAATGCTCCTAAAGTGCAGGCAAACCATTAATTCATGCACCAGCAGTCATTTAAAGACATAACTCAATGTGAACTGCAATAAAGAACGGGGGAGTATTTATATGTGTCCGAAAGAATAGGTTGTGTTTCTAAATATGATTGTTTTAAGCTAGTCATAGCAGCACAAGATATAATCACCAAGGTATTTGCAGATTGTAGCCTGAAGATTTTCGGCCTCATATACAACTAGTCAGCAACAGAAAATTCCCACCGTTTTTAACGAATTACTAAATTCAGAACAATAAAATGGAAGAATCTCCTCACCATGGGTATAAGGTGGTGGAGAGGGTTTAGCCACTCGGGTCTCCATTGGATGTTTTTGGGGCGTTCCTTGTCATGAATTGTTATTTTATTTGACACTTTCTCTATTCCGTATTTTTTTCAAGTTGCAGCAAAGAATGCGATCATTTTCCAGATACTTCATACTTTTCTTTTAGGTTACTGATTCTGCAAGTGCACTGGGAGATGTCTCCGCTCCTGTCCGGACCCGCATATTCCTATTAGTCACTCTTCAGCCCACATCAAGTATGCCCTCTTGAGACAGGCTCTGCTTTCCTAGAGGTTATTTTTATTTGGATGTTCCCTTTGGCCCCTGGCTTTACTGATTATTCGTGGTTTCCCTACTTACTAGTTCAGCACAAGCATTTTGAAATATGATGCCCAACATATTGTGTGCAGGCGTTCACCATCATAACCCCAAGTGCTCCACCAGCACTATGGATCACCTACTTTCCTTTTGTGAGATTTGACGTTCAAATTTAGAGGCAGAGATCCGAGCCGTTTAGCTCTTCAACTTAGGGACAGTGCTTACAATCATTTCCTTAGCTATTGTCTCGGGCTTATACTGGAGGGAGATCACGAGAAGTGAAATAATGATGCAGTCATAATTCTTGTAGCTGCAGCAGTGACATTTTGATATGGTCCGGCTGCAGCTAATGAAATCTATAAAGACTGGTGTTCATCAATAAAACCCAAAATTCTTCTGGTATGCAACAGGAACTCTGGAGGACCTTCTTGATGAAGAATCTCTTTGTTAAAAAATTCTTACTGGTTAGATATCTTGGTCTGAAAATAATTTCAACTTAGGGACACGTGACTATTGTTTTCTGTATTCTATTATCAAGGAAAGAAAATGTGGGCAGAGTGTGCTTTGTCAAACTGCGGTGTTATATTTTGGCATCAAAACACGTGGACAGTTAATCTCATGCAACCTTTTATTTATTTTTGCTCTCATAGATGTTCAGCATCATTCGTTGTTAATGCCATTTGCTAACAAAAGCAAAATTGAACATAATCTAGCATTGAAATTAATTCACACATTTCTGATGCGGAAATGGACTCAAATGCAGAATTAACACGCATCTCAAGCTGCGGCCTTTTTTAGGCACTACATTTAGCTCATTAACCATTGTTTCGAGTTCTCCTTACTTAACCCTGACTCTCTTACATTGAACGCTGATCTTTGAAACGCACATTTACTTGCTGCGGACATATCTCTGTCTTATCTCTGTCCATTACCTTACTGTATTCATTTTGAAGTGGTTATGTGGGCTGGTGAGTGCAAATACTATGAAGGAATGACCAATGTCCCATGAACTGCTGCTTCTTTTTCCAAGATATCCTGCTAAATGAAATTCATAAAATAGGCAAAAGAGATGCATGTATAAATATACACCATCTGCAGTGGCATGGGCAATATTGCTGTCATTGTCGGAGGTAACAAAGCTAACAGTTAATGCGATAGGAAGAAGCTATTCAGAAATGATGCCATACATCCTTTCAGGAGTTTGAAAGTCATGCGTTTTATCTCCATGATGAACACTGACAGATGCAGGGAAATCTAGGCAATGACTGCCCTAGTGCTGAGTGCCAAGCGCCTTTAATGTACTGCAGTGGGAGGTTTTGGTTATGGAGTCTCTAGCTTGGCCAACGCTTCACATGTGTGTTGCTTTGTGCAGCATTCGCACAGTGACAGTGGAGAAAAATGCCTGGCTTGGAGCTTTCCACTTAGGACAGGTGCCATCTCCTTTTTAAAAAACAAAATAGGTGGAGGTTAAATACGAAGACTGGAACCAGCTTCTTGTTGCAAAGACATATCATAAGATGCGTTATGATGAGTTCCTTTTATGGATTACATTTTGATGGTTCTTTATTCTAGTCAAAATTGTACTTCAGTAATGGAGTGGTTCAGGAGCTCGGACCGCCTGAAAGTCGGCTTGGAGAAGATGAGAGCCGTTTTATTGAAGAAAGTACTGTAGACAATCACAACATTTCTTGAGAAGCAAACCCCTCCTCTGGGATTGCAGATATGACTTCTGCATAATCTGTTTTCTATCGTGTTTCCTTGGATCATCCTGCACCACAAAGAGTTGCCTCCACTCTCCTCAAAGGGAAGATGAGGTGATGCTGATATCACATTGGATCCTGAAACTGCTACTGCTTACAGGTACAGCAATGTGTCATAAGCATTTTTATCAAGTCAAGTCAGCCATCTTTATTCGGTTTATAAAACACAAAGAGCACATCGTAAAATATGACTACATACATTATTATAAAATTCATAAAACCTACACACTTACAGCCAAACGGGCAACATGTATATATTATAATTCATAATTTATACATTCCAAATAAGTTAAACAGTTTCTTATACACACACCCTGTAGGACAAAATTTACACCCGCATTGCAGACCATTACATCTCCTAGATTAATTAAATATGTCAGTGCTAGTCTATATGTAATAAAATTCATATTTAAAAGAAGAGGTTTTAAAATGTCCTTCTTGGAACACTGCAATTTGTGAAATAATGTAAAGTGCAAAATGGAATGTAATGATGTCCAATTACAAGAATAGGGAAGCTTAACCTTATTCAAATGTCTCATCGTAGAGAATGCCATCAGATGGTGAACTAGACCTAAGTAAAGTCATCTAAGTATATATCCATGAAATGTGTTTGGAATGCTTAAAAGATAGGGTTGGACACCATCCTGATAAACTCAATGGAAAACATCTATACATGACTCATCAGGAGCTCTCTCCTGTTCTCTATTTGCAATAGACAGTGACTTAAATTCCTTTTTAGAATAGCTATTTATCGCAAGAACTCATGATCACCCAAAATATTTTAAGAGGTTTTAATATTTTTTAACCAAGGAATCCTTTTGGCATGGTCTAAATCCACTAAAATCTCGCAGGCGAAGGATGTTTCTGGCTTTGCCCATACCACATGCCAGAGAAGTGCCAACTTACTATATGAAAACACCTCGATAAAGGCCATACCTAACTCCTTATCTGTAACAGGGACGGAGATAGATTTTGGCAGAACAAGCGTCTAAGAAACTTGTGCTCTTGCTTTGGACTATCAAATTTGACCAAAGCCCCATTAAACCACCCCATTTGTCATTCTTGATATTGGTCTCACAGATAAAATGCATCCTGCATCAAGTCTTATCCTATACCTGGAACATGTATTAGATGATTGGCTATTGTACTAAAGCTTCTGCCATGGGGCAGTGGCAAAGCAAGAATAGTCTTAAAGGCATTGAGATTGACCTGAAAATGGTGGAATGCAGGTATCTGACTTTAAAAGCTCTATTATATTACTCTGTTTGGGGTACCCTGGTTGTGCGAGTATGACATATTATTGTTGTAAAGGACAAACAGTAACACCCGTTGATCCTATTTATATACTGAGCATGCTTTTTTATTTTGGAGAGCAACAAGACAAATACATGTTTGTCCTTAACCTCCCTGGTCTAAGAGAGCTGCTCCCATGCTACCATCGATCTCCGCCTCTGGCTTACAGTGTTTCTTGACTGAGCCACAGTCCCCTGCATCCTGGTTCAAGCCTGATGTTGGGGAACTTGCCTGCCCCTAATTTTAGTTCTCCCTGGGGGATCTGTTGCTTCTAGTGCTTTTTGGTTTATGTGTACTTGTTTTTTTCTGCCTGTTTTGTTTTTGCTTGATTTCTTGTTTGCCAGCATTTCCGCCTCACATTTTGCATTTCCCTCGGGTAATACAGTTCAGACCATCTTTGCTGCCAGTCTGATCGCCATTTCCTGCCCCTTCTGCTGCTCTTGCCCTCCTGGCTCCCTGCCAGTTCCTCTCACCTCCTAGGACTATATATGGAGGCTGTAGTGACCACACTGCTGATGTACCAAAGGCAAGCCCATCTGCAGCTCGACCGCGCCCAGTACCAGGACCCCTGGTCCTCTTTCTATCTGCTGCTACACCACCAAGGAGCTCTTGGCCCTGGATGTGCAACTCCACAACAGCAGCTGTTTCATGTCCTCTCCATGGTCAACCAAAGAATACTTCACCTGCTGCCACTGTGGTTTCTCCTGTGACACAAGGCTGCCTGCCTGTACCACTTCTGCTCAGACTAACAACAGCCCAGAACCACTCCAATACATTCTGCTCAATGCCCACTCCTTCTGCAAACATGCCATGAAAATCTGGGACACCATTACCAGCCTCTCCCCGAGTGTCCCTCTCATTACCAAAATGTGACTCAACCCCTCCACGAACCCCAACATCGCCACTGCCACCCCTGATGGCTATAAGATGTACCATCACCAAAAACGACCCAACACCTCTCATGGAACACCTCAACTCCTATCTACAGATCAATGCTACAAACCTCATAAGAGGCACTGTCACCTACAGACCCCCGGGACCCTGACCAACCTGCTGCGATGCCATCTCAGAACTCATCGCCCCCTAGCCATCGACTCCAACCACTACATCCTACTCAGCTGCTTCAACCACCACATCGATGACCCCCAACGACGCCAACACCATCTCCCTTCTGAAGAACCTGTACAACATTGGCCTCACCCAACTAGTCTCCAAGCCAAAGCTTGAAGCCGGTCAAAAACTTGACTCCATCTTCACCTCCAGCAACAGAGTAAAAGTCACCCATGTCACAGAACTCACCTGGATCGACCATGCCATAGTTCACTTCAGCATCTCCGATCCCCAGCACATCACCTCCAAGCACCACTGCCCCTCCCACAATTTCTGGGTCAAGGTGTAGAAGTCTGTATAAAATCAGGAAGCACAAGCTCGAAGAAATAAATATTTATTTACGCGTGACAAGGGGACAGCTTGCATAGAAAACCAAATATATAAAATGCAGAAGTTTGGCACAATCTTTTATTCCTGCAAACCACAAAAAGGTGTATTGGTACATATGTTTATGTTTATGTTTATGTTTATTGGTTTATATAGCGCTGAATCACCCATGAGGGTATCTCGGCGCTTAGGACGGCACAGAATATCCAAGGAAAGAAATTAAAAAGGTACGTTTTCAGAAGCTTTCTAAAGTGGAGCAGATTCTGGCAGTTGCGTAGATGGAAAGGTAGAGTATTCCAGAATACAGGGGCGAGGTAAGAGAATGCTTTACCTCCGCTGCATGCTTTTTTTACTCTGGAGTTACTGAGCAGAAGTTCCGAGCCTAATGTAAATGTTCTTGCCGGGGTATATAAAACTAGTTTGCTCATGAGATACAAAGGGCCTTGGCCATTGAGGGCTTTAAAGATAGTACATGCTATTTTAAATTGAACGCGCTTTCTCATCGGGAGCCAGTAGAGTTGGTTAAGGAGGGGTACCGAGGGTGTTCTGGTGGGAACGTCGGCCACAAGACGGGCAGCAGTATTCTGCACCACCTGAAGTTTGTTGAGGAAGACTTCATTGGCTGAAAATATCAGGGCATTACAATAATCAAGCCTGCTTAGCACCAAGGCTTACATTAACGTGTTCTTGGTTGGAAGGGGGTAAAAGGGGAAAGATCCTTCTCAGAAGCTAAGGATGTAGAAACACGACCCGGCAGTAGTATTGGCATATGTCTCAAGAGTTAGTTTATGATCAATACTGACCCCTAGGTTCTTGACCACTTCTTTAGGGGCAGGGGCAGGACCAAGTTCATCCGGCCACCAGGTAGGCGACCAGCGGGCAACAGCTCCTCCAAACAACATGATTTCAGATTTTCCCGCGTTAAGTTGTAAATAGTTAGCTCGCATCCAGGCTGCAATGGATTTCATACCTTCTGAGAAAATCAGTTCAATATCCGGTCTATTTTTATCAAATGTGAGGAGCAGCTGTGTATCGTCTGCGTATGAGATAGGGGTGAATCCCAAGGATCGCATGAGCCTCGCCAGAGGGGAGACATAAATGTTAAAAAGGGTCGGGCTCAAGCAGGAGCCTTGCGGGACCCCCGTGGTGACTTTAGAAGTGGGGGAGTTGAAGGATCCCATATGCGATAATATCACAATTGCAAAAGAATTTCTCCGCAACTATGGACCAATACACCACATGTCCATCTCAAAACTGCACAAGTTACACAATTATTAGATACAGAGCCAATCAGAAGAAGCTAATCATGCGTGCTACCTGCATGATACAGGGTGGTGCATCCTCACCTGTTCAGATTGTGACAGTAGGGTATTGCCATGCCTAAGCAATGCAGTAAGAGCCAATCAGAGGTGGGCATCTTATCTCATCCTTATATGGTGTTCTCACAGCACCTAACGGTGCCTTGTTGCTGGGCTAGCATGCAATTGCAAGTCATGGCTGATGTCTTTGAGCAAGCCTTGGATTGGATTGCGTTAGAAGCTATTTACTTCAGCAGAGTACATTGGTTTACCAACGTTCATAATTTGCTGGGCACAGTCCACACAGCCACTGAATATTACAGAACCAAGCAAGACAAGATTGATTTCATGCATCCCAGAAAAACATGATTCCAGTGGATACATGCCATCAGCACCACACTTAACATCTGCAGATCTTGACCATGGCATCCAGAACTTTGCTGCCTGGAACGCCAAATGCACCAACAGAGTTGCCCCGCTGGAAGCTGCAAAAACCAACAAAACGTTGAAACAAGCCAGCTGGTACACCCTGGAGCTCATAACCAGCAAGCGCAACTGCTATCAACTCAACAAATGATGGTGCATTATGAAGAACCCCTCTGACAGAGCCACTCACAAAGCAGCCATCAGCTACTACCACCTGCTCCTTGACAATCTCTCCCACCCAGCGAAAACCGGCCAAACAATCACCATCTTGTCTCCACTTATCACCCACACCATCACAGCCATCATGTCGTTCATCTACTCTGGGGCGCCCACTGACCCCAGCCCCCGCCATCTTTTCAACCTCAGAGCCAACCCTTTCAGGATGGAACTCACCAGTATCATCAGCAATCTTTCAGAAAGAATGGAAACCCACAGAGTTCAGACTCCTCCTAAAGAAATCCCTGGCTGACCCCAACAACCTCAAAAATGACCGATCTCCCTGCTCCCCTACCAGACCAAAGTATTTAAGAAACCCATCAAGCTCACCTAATACCTGGAACACAGCCACCTCCTTGACACCTCTCAATCAGGATTCCGTGCCAGCCACAGCACTGAGATCGCACTGATCGCTGCCACAAGTGACATCAGAACTCTCCTCAACTGTGGAGCAGTAGTGGCCCTGTTCCTCCTAGACCTCTTTGCTGCATTTGACACCATCTCCCTCGACACCCTCACCGAAAGGCTACAACATTGGCAGGCCGCAAAACTCTCAGCGTAGCGCCCTCAAGTGGATCATCTCCTTCCACATAGCATGCACACAGAGCATCCTACTGCTTCACTTACAGTAGCTACTGGGCAGCAGTGGTGGGGCAGGGAGGGGTTAAAAAAAGAAAAGGGAAAAAAGAAAAGAAAGAAAATGCCATTTACCTTCCAGCTGCAGCCTCTCCTCTGTCCTCTTATGTTGACTAAGCAGGAAGCACCCAGGCTCCCAGATTCCCCTAGCCAATCACGACACTGCTGTCACGTTCAGAGGAGCGTCATGATTGGTATGAATGCTGTGGTTAGGCACTCAGACAGGGGCTGAGAGGCTGGGCATGTTCTTTACCAAGGATGTGCAATACAGCTGGTGGAGCCAATGGAAAGTGCTTATGACGGTTTGGGCGGCCCAAGACGGCCGGACAAACCGCCATGCATACGTAAGAGAGTGCCTACCACTCCTCTCCCTGCTCTCTGGGCAGTACATACCTGCTCCTCACCTTTACAGGGCCAATAGTGAAAAATAAAATGATAATAACATTGTTACAATCATTTTATTTTTCCTTTGTGGCGGCTCTTCTCCGCCTTAGTGGAGGAATGGGCTCTGCTCACTTCACCTCCACACCCAAGAAAATCATATGCGGTGTACAACAAGGATTATTGCTCTTCCCCACCTTGTTTAACATCTACATGACCCCCCCACAGACCTTGTCAGATCCCACTGACTCAACATAATCTTCTACACAGGCGACACTCAAATAAGCCTCTAGTTATTCGAGGACCCTTGCAATGCCAAAATCACCTTTTACAACACTATGTCCAACATAGCCAAATGGAACAGAGAGAACCGCATCAAGCTTAATTCCAACAAAACAGTAGTACTGATCATCTGGAAGAACATCTCCGCATGGGACCACAACTGGTGGTGAGCAGAACTGGGACCTGCTCCCACACCAACTGACCATTCTCGCAACCTCGGCATTCTCCTTAACAGCCAACTAACCATAAAACGGCAAATAAACACAGTTGCCTCTTCGTGCTTTCACACCATTGGCATGCACTGAAGAGGCTTTAGATCGATCCCTGCCAACACCAGAAAGACCATCAATCAGGCTCTCGTCACCAGCGGCCTAAACTACGACAATGCTCTTCACGCCGGAATCTTCTCAGAAGACTCCAGATCATACAGAACCCAGCAGCCAGACTCATCCTGGACTTCCCCAAAGGACTCACTTCACCCCACAGCTCACAAACTCCACTGTCTTCACATCCAGGAGCGATACCAGTACAAGATCCTCACACATGCATATAAAGCTTTTATGACCAAGGATCATCCTATATCAACCACTGACGGAATTTCCGTCTACCTGCTAGACACCTGCACTCCACCTCACTTACCCTCACACACACACACACACCCCACATTTGAATCAGCCTCAGTGGGGGCCGCTCATTCTCCTACATCACTGCCAAGACTTGGAACAACTTGCCCCTCCACCTTCGAACATCACTATCCCTGGCAGACTTCGAAAAGAAGCTAGAGACTTGGATTTTCAATGGATACATGGCATCCTCAGCGTCCAGATACGCTTACGGGTGACAGTGCAGAGCTTTACAAATGACTGATTGATTGAAAAGGAAGATTATCTTTACTATGCAAACACATTTTCTGTTTGCTACTTTTCAGGCTCAAATAGGTAAGGGCTCAAAGTTTACAAACTCACCCTTTGTGAATGTTGTAATTTGGCTAACTTTGACCTTGTCAAATTTCTCACTAAAATATTTCGGTAGAAGAATTCTCCAGCAAAATATTTTTTTTGTGCTGGGATGTTTTTCAGAAAATCACGTTTTTGCCAAACCGTTTCCTTAAATGAATCATCCCAAACGTGTGCTAAGCTTGAAGAGTTTTTTTTTAAACGTCATTACTTTTGTGGTGGATAAGTATTTCAGATTTACATATTCCTCTGCATCAACCTGTCTTTTACTGCAGCTGATACTAGCTGTAGGGGAAAGATGAAGTGAGGAGGTGTTAAACTCTAAATTCTGCTAACATGTACTGGCGAGAACGCGAGCGACATTTTGTGTTTTTGTCATGCCATGAAATCATTAACATTTAGGTTAGCAAACTTTGAGAAATACATTCTCATTTTATGCTTAAACCAGTATTTAATGCATCTAATACAACAAGTGGCACATGAAATGTGCAACCCAGGCTACAGCGAGCGGTACTCAAGGGAAATAACACGGCAACCTCAACCCAATGTACGACCTTATTGCAAAAAATCTAAGATGAGGGAGATGACTTGAGTGACCATATTGTTTCCAACCGCACAGCGCACTTGTGGTCCAGCTGACTTTGAGTGTGACTCCTTGGTTAATTGCAAATGATAATTGAACGTAAAATAATAGGTGTCGCCAAGCCTGCAAGAATTGTCAGATGCTGAGGTTTGCTGCCAGAGAGTCATGGTATGCTAAGAAAGGGCCTGAGCTTGGCACTAGAGAGTAGCCGCAAATAAGTACCATCAGATGGGAATCATTCTATGTCCTTGCAAATGTAATGTGGGCTTCCCTATACATGTTACAGAAAGGGACAGATTGTTTAATGCCAAGGTGCCTGCTTTTCATGGAGAGTGTCTATTTTGGCACATGTTTTTCTATGAGTACGGGGGCGCTCCATATTCTGTTTGTAATTGCAGTCCAAAATATTTCTACTATTTTGAGCTCATATGCTTTCCTTTAATTTTGTATTTGAATATTTCATATAGGATGGTTACTTTCTCATCTCCTGTGCTGTTCCTGCGATGTGAGAATTGTTTGTTCTGAATGGAACACTTGTGATTTTGCGGTTGTTGCTGCTGCTACATATATGATGTATTAGTGTCTGATTTGTTTCGCTAACAAAGGACATGCCAGTCATGTATTTTCCACATTAGTTTGGCTCACTGCAGCATGTGCGAGGACATTCTTTTGAGGTGTACTGATTCCGTTTGTTTGGGTGGTAAAAAAGCTTCTGGTGTACCTTTGAAAGTGGTTGGATTTAATCATATACTAAAACGTTTTCGTTAGTGTTGGCCAGGTTTTTTAATTAATCGAGGTATTGATAGACACGTAATCAACACCTGATATCGGTCTTTGAACAGCACAGTTTGCAATCAGAGCAAAGAGTCACTAATCAAAGTTACCTTGACTACAAAGAACAAACAACGAAATCACACATTTTTGAGGTTACCAGTTACCAAGGCAACCATGCCGGACTCATGTTAGCAATTGATACTCATGTGCAACTATATTTAAAAGTCGAAGATTGTAAGAATGTCATGCACAGCATGCATAGATACATAGAAACTATGGACTCTGAGCTTAGATCTATTATGTGTTTCTGGGAAATGTCTAAAACCAGTTGTAAATCAAACATCATCTAGTCCACTGAAATTCATATAGGCAATAATATAAATAAATGATGGATTGTTTCTCTTAAGATTACGTTATTTTGTCAGCAGTGCACTTGTCCCACTTTTAAAAATCAATCAAATCAAATAATTTTCCCAGTTGTCTAACATATATGTTTCTGCATCGTTGCAAATGGATTCCATCCATTTAGTCCACCTGAAGTGTTTGCTTTTTATAACCTGTTTTTTTTACCTTTACTGCGGGTGAGTCTCACTACCTGAGTCTTAACCCCAGTAATTTCACAGTAATTGGGCTGAGCATGTTTACCACCAATGTCTGCCTTCTAAGACATGGTTGCTGCCATGCCGATAGAGTAAGGGGCACTGGGCTGATAACACATGAACCTATGTGCACACATGTGTCCATGTGTGTTGGCTGCATGTGTGAAACCAAAAAATAAAGGAGTTACCCTATAGTACAAAATAGGGACAGGGCAATTCAAACCAAGGAAGGAAAACACGTCCCTAATCAAATTTATGGATCATGTGTTGCATCGCAATCATGTACAGTACTAATGGTGTTAAAGCATATACATTATTTACAAACAATGATTTTATGTGACCTGCAGATATAGTGGCGACAATAATGCAAAAAACAAAAGTTTTTAGATCAAAATGTACCAATCGATTTTTATTTATCATTACATTAAAAAATAAACATATTAAAATATTTAAAAAATATATATAAAAACAGTCTATTGTTACAACATGCTCGTGTTGATCACCTGAGCACGAAAACTACACAAAGGTCGACGCGGCGTTTCGGTTCAATTAGGATCAACCACCTTCTTCAGGACAAAGTTTTCCACAAAATTTAAAATTAACTAATACAATAATCTGTTCCTTTTAAACATCCACATTTAGAATTGTTCTACAACATAAGCATCAATACATTAGTCTTTATCTGCAGTCCTACTAGAGATATACAAACTCCATTTTTTTTGTTACAATATGACCCACAATTTGAAATACAGATACAACAATATCTAATGAGTACACAACAGCACATGATCCATACTCTACTCTACATCTCTACTCTAATTTATGAATCATGTGTTGCAACGCAATCATGTACAATACTAACGGTGTTAAAGCATATACATTATTTACAAACAATGATTTATGTGACATGCAGATATAGTGGAGACAATAATGCAAAAAACAAGAGTTTTTAGATAAAAATGTACAAATCAATTTTTACTTATGATTACATTAAAAAATTAACATGTTAAAATATTAAAAATATATATTTAAAAACAGTCCATTGATACAACATGCTCATGTTGATCACAATTAAACAATACAATAATCTGTTAGTTTTATGCATCCTCCTTTAAAATTGTGCTACAACATAAACATCAATGCATTAGTCTTTATCTGCAGTCCTATTAGAGATATACAAACTCCATATTTTTTGTTACAATATGACCCACAATTTGAAATACAGATACAACAATATCTAATGAGTACACAACAGCACATGATCCATATATCTCATAACCTACCTATTAAAATACAACCATGTATCCCCTGTATGATTCAAGTGGGACACGTTCTTCCAGGCCTTTTATGTAAAGAATGAGGAAAATGACCTTCAATAGAGTTAAGAGTATATTACTCTACATTCTTGCAAGGAACAAAGAGATACATATATTGTGAGCCCCTTGTGATCAGCATCTAATAATGCATTCATTATAGCGTACCTTTTTATTTGGTACTCTTTCCCACACAATACTTTCGTAGGAGCCACCGATAAAGTTTTTTCTCTATGTATTAGCGTCCTTCAAAATATAAAGTATAGAGTATGAATATCTCTGTTTATGCCTACTCTTCCATAATTTAGAGATTTAACAAAGGATTACGATGCTTACCATTAAAAATAACCAAGTATGCATACAACAACAAACTTAGTGAGACGTGATTAAGCTTCCAATTGTTGGTGTACCCTTGTTTATCTTTGAGGGATGTACTGTGAAATAAAGATATTATGCTAAGACTAGATTGTCATAATTTGTGTAAATTCTTAATCTCATTACACAAAATAGGCTAGACGATTGCCTGATTATGTTGCTTTTTGCATTGCAACTAGGTACGTCAAACTCTGTAACGATTTAAAAAGGGAGAAAACTGCCTATTAGAAAGGTATGTTCGAAAGCTTTATTTCAACTACTCATCATTAAGGTTTCAGTCTATTCGTCTGTTGATCTCAGTTTTTTAGAATTACTCTCTCAGATAATGTAAATGTTTAAATCTCATTCTTTATAGAGGCTAAGACGTGCTTCTTCCAGTTTTCCTGGCTTCACGCATTTGTAAAGGGCGTGTATACATTATACAGAACAGGAATCATTGTCCAGAAATATCGATCGTTGTCCCAATTCACTATTTATCTATCGATCTTAATTTTCCTTACAAATAGTGTATCGGACAATATAATTTGGAGGCTAAAACGTACTTATACTGGCCGCCATAGAAACTTATAATGGTATGTCTCTCTTACATACCAAAAAGCTGACTGTGCCTTGGGTACTCCTTTTATACAATACGGCAAAGTTCACTATGTGTATTGTCTACATATATTGGTCACTTTCATTTATTTAAAGATTTAATAAACCACAGCGAATAATACTTCTAAGTTTAGGAAATCTTTTTAAACTACCTGAATGTTTAGACATTAAACAAACAATAAATATATTCCTTTGCAAATGTGAATTGATTTGTACTTTAACTTCCCATATTTGATCGACAGTATGTGGTCCGCTCAGTTAGGGTGACCGCTTGAGTCTATCAAAGTGTTTAAATGGACATGACTTGATAAAACCCCCCACCAAGATTACTAACAAAAATTAAGCTAGTCTATATTTCACAAGTTTTATAAAAGTGTTGTAAAGAGGCAAAACCCTCTAAAACTGCGAGTCTAACTCACGCTTCCTTCTTACCCGCTCAAGCAGTTCCGGCCTCCCTGCTCTCTACAAAAGTATTTCCGGGTCGGGATATGGGGGTTATCTTAAATACCCTGTTCGCGATCACGTGATCGCTATACTGCTTTATGATTATAATTCAAATACGTTTGTTTTTTTAATATTACAACAACTTGGGGATATATTACCTCAATAAAGGTGTTACAATTCATATGGGAGGTATAGTTGTTTTCTGAATCTATTACCAAACCAATGAGAGCACTAAAAGTTACGGCTAAGGAAAATAGTGTTTTTACATTGGCAGACATCTTTTAGTGAGACAATCTAGTCTTAGCATAATATTTTTGTTTCCCAGTACAACCCCCAAAGATAAACAAGGGTACACCAACAATTGGAAGCTTAATCACGGCTCACCAAGTTTGTTGATGAATGCATACCTGATATTTTTAATGGTTAGCACCGTAATCCTTTGATAAATCTCTAAATTACGGAAGAGTAGGCATATACCGAGATATTCATACTCTATACTTTATATTTTGAAGGACGCTAATACATAGCGAAAATACTTCATCAGTGGCTCCTACGAAAGTATGGTGTGGGAAAAGAGTACCGCATAAAATGGTATGCTTTAATGAATGCATTATTAGATGCTGATCACAAGAAGCTCACAATATATGTATCTCTTTGTTTCTTGCAAGAATGTAGAGTAATATACTCCTAACTGTATTGTAGGTCATTTTCAATATTATTTCCATAAAATGACTGGAAGAATGAGTCCTACTTGAATCATACAGGGGATACAAGGTTGTATTTTAATAGGTAGGTTATAAGATATATGGATCATGTACTGTTGTGTACTCATTAGATATTGTTGTATCTGTAATTCAAATTGTGGGTCATATTGTAACAAAAAATATGGAGTTTGTATATCTCTAATAGGACTGCAGATAAAGACTAATGCATTGATGTTTATATTGTAGCACAATTTTAAAGGAGGATGCATAAAACTAACAGATTATTGTATTGTTTAATTGTAAATTGTGATCAACATGAGCATGTTGTATCAATGGACTGTTTTTAAATATATATTTTTAATATTTTAACATGTTCATTTTTTAATGTAATCATAAGTAAAAATTGATTTGTACATTTTGATCTAAAAACTCTTGTTTTTTGCATTATTGTCTCCACTATATCTGCATGTCACATAAATCATTGTTTGTAAATAATGTATATGCTTTAACACCGTTAGTATTGTACATGATTGCGTTGCAACACATGATTCATAAATTAGAGTAGAGACTTGTTTTTCTTCCTTGCATGAGTGAAACTACTGTTGGGACTCTGTAAGTATAGGTGTTGACCTGGAGTAAGCCTCATAATATTATTGGGCATTCATAGATAGTTTAGTAGGGTTTACTGGAAAATATGTAGTGCTATCACTATATTATACATATAAGTGAAATCTGCCTGAAAGTGCAGTTTCACTCCACTTAGGCAGACACAGTCCAGCGGCGTGTCTAACTGAGGTAAAAAATGCTCACAGAGTTCAATTTTGCAGGTTTCAGTAACATAAACATCTTATAGAACATTATCAATTGTAGTATTTATTCAGCTCAGCTGATAATCAGATTCCAGTCCTTTGTCCCACCTGCCGGCCTAAGCTAATTACTCTTCTCCGAAGCAGAGGGAGCAAAGGCCTCCCCAAGCAATAGGAGCAATTAATTATCAGTTATTATCAGTGATTAACTCAATTCCTAAAAAGAAAGGGTTTGGGAGGAAAATCTGCATCAGCTCAGGCCCACCGAAAAAAGGAGGAAGCCCAGGCATCTGGAAACAACACAACGGAGGCTCCACTTTGGATGCTTAGTGGGAAGTTATGTGGAATTAATGTGTGGAGCCGAAGCCCTCAGAGGAGCTCTTCACAGAGAAAACTTGAATCCGCCATTATGTTTCAGTAACATAAACATCTTATAGAACATCAACAATTGTAGTATTTATTCAGCTCAGCTGATAATCAGATTCCAGTCCTTTGTCCCACCTGCCGGCCTAAGCTAATTACTCTTCTCTCAAGCAGAGGGAGCAAAGGCCTCCCCAAGCAATGGGAGCAATTAATTATCAGTTATTATCAGTGATTAACTCAATTCCTAAAAAGAAAGGGTTTGGGAGGAAAATCTGCATCAGCTCAGGCCCACTGAAAAAAGGAGGAAGCCCAGGCAACTGGAAACAACACAAGGGAGGCTCCACTTTGGATGCTTAGTGGGAAGCTATGTGGAATTAATGTGTGGAGCCGAAGCCCTCAGAGGAGCTCTTCACAGAGAAAACTTGAATCTGCCATTATGTATTGGTCCACAATGCTGTTAAGGAGAGTTGGGACAGGGGTGTATATGGTATCCTAGGATTGGCAGAAGTGTCTGGCATCTAGCATGGATCACCCTCACTTATAAACCTCTGAACAAGGGAGAGACAGCAAACAAGACAGTGGACATGTAAGACAACAACAGAAGACTGATGGACAGATTTAAAGAGAAGCCATTGAATGCTCTGCACCGATGAACTAGACTTTGACTGCAGCTGGCCCAGAACCAGGTGGAACAGCTCCCCACAAAATGCACCCTTTAAAAACCCAGTGGGCATTTTGGAAATTCTCCCGGTGGCCAGAGCTCACCGTTAGGAGCGGAACGAGAATAGGATTGTGAAGATTGTCCTATTGAGGCCAGAAGCATGCACCATCAAAGATTTGGCTTTTGACACCCCCCAGGATAAAGAAATGGAACAAATGATGCTCATCACAACTTATAATAACTCCCCAAAGTGGGCCTGGGAATGGAAGTCTGTGCAGTGTTTTTTATTTAAATAGTTAGAGAGAGTGGCATTTGTGGGACCCCTCTCCGGAGCATAATTCACCCTTGGGGTCCTTCCTATGCCTGAGGGCCAGTATGATTTGTCAGGGGGTCAGGAACCTAATCCTCTTGTCCCCAATGCTCCTAGGAGACCAGCTGTGGTCCCAACTAGAGCAACCAAGGAAATAGCAGCTCCTGTGGGCTATAATCATGGTGTGTGTAGGTGCAAGGAACCCAGGGGGCAGCCAGGAGTGGGCTGTGGGCACCCTGAGTGGTAATACGAAAAGCCTCTTGCAGCATGAGGCTTCTTCAAAACAGGGTGAGTGGAGCAAGCTGGTTATCATCTATTCAATAGTTTCAGTCTAGGAGAACCCCATAATGCCCCACGAGGGCTGTAAGGCCCAGTTTTTAGTATTAGTCATGTCCCCAGGATGTCACCACCGCCATAAATAGTTTTCTTATTAATACTTGTATTGCACATGTTGCAGTGATATTGTCATTTATGCCATGGATCATGACAATGAGTAATGTAACATGTGGGGTTAATAGCAGTGCTTGATGTGGGCATGAGTTGTAGTTGCCTTAGGGAATGTGTTACAGTTACTTGAGATAACTATAACTGTTGAGTTTAAGTAGTTCTTTACAATTAAACTGGCATGTTTTAACTGACATGTTTACCAAAATATATTGTCACTTTAACATTTGTTTTTTTTCCAGTGAATTTCTAGGTTGTTTTTTTTTAACGGAAAGTAATATTTTATTACAATACGTAAAGCCAACAATCTTCCTGTGGCCAGTCCCACAACTTGCAAGCAGCCAACTCCATGCCATGCATGGCCTTCTGGCATTTACAGCATTTGGTTGGTCGTGCAGGTCCTGGCTCCACTCAGGTAGGCTTACTGGCTTTGCCAAAGAGTCACAACACCAAAATATAAAAAGTAACCCTTTTATCATAATTCTCTCAAAATCCCCAATTTTTAAATCTAGTGCACATTTCAGCAATTCACACAATGTACTGGGTAATAATTGTGATTATTATAAAAATGTTTAATAAACTTATAATAAAAAATATATGGTCTGTGACTGTTTTTTTAAACATTTTTGTTACTGCAGCTTGTCGGCTGCAAAAATGTAAACAGAAAGACTCAGACATGTATTTTTCACAAGAAAAAGTCCACACATTGCAATCATAAAAACAATCACAACAAAAAATATTGTAAGCTCACGTTTGGCCATGGTTTTAATTACTCATAGTTACGGTTTTTGCAATGTTGCTTTGGCATTGCCTCACTCACTGCAGCCACCTGACAACATTAAAAACTGGTTTGTTGTGCCCATCCCAAATCTAGGGGCACCACCAAGCTTAAAAAATTACTAAACAAAAAAAGCCCTGTATGGGCATGAAGGGGCTCTCCATCCTGTAGCAGTGAGTAATCACTGAGTAGCTCCTGCTACTCATTTGTTATTCACTTTGGTGTCCTGGTACAGGCCTTGGACACTCTTTAAAAAATATACTATTAGAAGAGGGCACAGCCCCCTGCCCAGTTTTTATGGCCCAGGGGAACCCATCATCTGGGGCCTTTTTTTAATCAAGGGGCAGGGCACCTTGCAGGCTCTCCACTCTATATTAATGTCAGCCCGAGGGGGTTGGGTTGTCCAGGAAGCTCGGGGAGGAGGGAAACAAGCCCCCTCCCCTAAATATGTTATCTACTATCCCTGTGCCACTGCCTACCCTAGGGGTATTTTTCAGTTTTGCCAGGTCAGGCCTAGGGGTCAGGGTATCCCTAAACTTCGCCATGTGTCTTTTTGTTTCACCTTTTCTATAGAAAGAGCATTTTCTGGTTTGCTGATCATTTTTGACCCCGTTTGATAAATCTACACAATAATACCTCGCCGAAAAAAATGTCATCACCTCGGTCCACCCCGGAAAGTTACTGGGTTTAAGTTTTACCAGTTTGATTCAATCAAGATGGCTTCAGGTGTGCCACACGTTTGTCAGAAGTAAGCCTGTTAGCAATCTAGTTATTCCTTAGAACACTCTGAATTTACAGAAAATATGCTCTTATTTTAGCTTTTGGAGCATCTTCCACAACTTTTATGAGAACATGTTTTCTCTCAAATATCATTCGAGAAATTCTAGCAGAAGGTCAATATTGTTCACAGGGTAAAATCACCTCTAAACACACCACAATTCATAAAATTAGTATGGTAGCACCAACAAATGATTTATATTGTAACTAAAATATGTTATTACATTTTATAATTCTCCTTTTAGTGACTCTCAAAACCTGCCATTTACTTCTATGAATTTCAATGGGGCCGATGTCCCAAGGTCCTGTAACAGCAGCCACAGTATTCTGTCCATGTTTCAGCAAGCCAATACAGGGGGGCTGTCCCTTTGAGACCCCCCCACAAGCCTTTGGAGTTTGAGCATGCTCACTCTACCCCCTTACAACACCATAATATGTAAACCTTTGGATAACGGTGGGAATATTGTTCTCCAAACTCGGGAAAGGTACAATAAGGAGGTCATATATAAAATGTTATGAGACAATTAATGGAAAAGAATACCATCAAAGTATCACTATTCCTCAGATGTCTCAATCCAACAATTCCAGCATTGTACCACCCCCCCAAAGGTCCATAAGGATCAATTAAACCCACCAGGGAGACCTATAGTGGCATCTCAGGGGAGCCTGACAGAATGTATGTCCACATATATTGACTTTTTCTTGGCGCAACCTGTACAGGAACTCAAGTCATATATTAAAGATATTAAGGACTTCTTGGGATATTTAAAGTCAATACAATGGGAACATGGGTTCCAATTGATAGTGCTTGACCTTAACAGCCTTTATACGTGAAACAGCCATAGTGACGGGATGAGGGCGGTAAAGTATTTATTGGATAATCGACCTCATAAATTCTTGGAACATAACATGCTACTGTTGAAGTTCATTGAATTCTGTCTTAACAACAATATATTTTCTTTCACTATACAGACAGATCTCAGGGGCGGCCATAGGCTCCTGCTTCACCTCCAGCTACGCAAATGTATTCGTGGGCTGGTGGGAGGAGCAGGTAACCTGGGCTGAGGTCAAGAATGCATGGACAAACAGGATTGTTTTTTATTTTTTTAATTTAGTTTTTATTGGTTTTTCGAAGAGAAAAGCATAACAAAAGCACAATGTGCCAACCAAAGTCCAGTGAACAGTACAGTCGCAATGTACAGAATATATAGCAGTTAATAAGATCTATTTAGTACATGTACATAATACTGCATTAGGCAAACCACCCACAATGGTCAAACTTTTAGAATGTGTACCAATAGCACAGAGGACGTGTCAGACATTACAGCATAGATTACAAACAAGCAGTAAGTAAGATATAGTCATGTGAAATGCATGGGGTAAGTAGCACTTAGAGGAAGTGGCTGAATTCATACAAATAGTACCAAGCCCAATAAACAGTTATATAGTGCCATATATATCATTATTACATGTTAACCAACACAACTCCCCTAATCCCCACCATCTGCGTGATGCTCAGGAGGGTCAGCATGTGCGCGTGTCCACTCCTGAAAGGGCTCCTATATATCTTTTGGTCTGGAGGTCGAGGGCATCTGGTCCCAGTATAAACCAAGCTGGGTGTGTCCATAAGTGACATCGGATAACCAGTCTTTAAATTTTGGCACCTGTTGCCTGCCCCAATGGATGCCTACCTGACGTCGCGCATAGAGTAATAGGAGCGCGTGCAGTTTGCGCCGTTTAGGTGGCATGTCACGTACGTATCCTAATAGACCCAGCACCGGGGAGGGTGCATCAGCCCTGCCCACCAGTTGATTGACTGCATCAAAGGCCTCTTGCCAAAACACACTCAATCTCGGACATTCTCAGGCCATATGCAGAAAAGTAGCCTGTACATACCCACATGGCCAGCACCTGTCATCCTCTCTCAGACGCAAGCGGCATAGACTTATCGGTGTCCGGTAATATCTGTGCAGAAATTTAAAATGGATCAGTCTAAGACGGTAATTCGGGGAAAGGTCAGTCAACTGTCTGCAACAGAATTCCCACTGTTCCTCTGTCACCGGTGGGTCAATTTACTATTCCATTGTGAAAGGGACTTGGGCTGCACAATCGGAGAGGAGTTCTGCATAGTTGTGTATAAGCGCGTGATTAGTTTACGCGCCGATGGTGTTTTAAGAACATTCTCTAATGCCAGCATTGTTGGGATGCCTCAGGGAAGTTCGCCCCGAGTGTATGACACGCAGCACGCAGCTTATGATAAAGGAACTGCTCGGCAATGGGAACTGTGTGTCCCTCATTTTCAGTCGGGGGAGGTCTGAATTCACCTTCTGGATAGAGATCCACAAAAGTCCTTAACTGCATGCTCTCAATCAGGGTCCTACTCACGCCCTCCTCCATGCGCGGCAACATAGGATTACGTGATAACGGAATGCATGGTGCATACAATACCGGAGCACCTGCTCTCCTTTGCAACTCTCGCCACACCCAGCGCAATGTACCAGCAGTATCAACATCCCCTCTCGGGCGCTTTGACCTCCGATACAACGTGACTGTCAGGGGCACCGGGGCTACTGCATCAAGTTCAACCGCTACATGAGGTTGATATGGCGTCTGATGAACCCAGAAATGAAGGAACTGAGCTTGTGTACATAGGGCATAAAAGTGCATGTCCGGGGCTCCCAGATCACCTTGTCTCTAGGGAAGCTTCAGGAGGTTCCACGATACCCTAGCTTGCCCACCTGCCCATACTAAGGATAGCAATTGTGAGCTTAGAGTCTTAAAAATATGTTGGGTGTGGGGGATTGGCACATTTACAAATAAATAAAGACATTTTGGTAGAATGACCATTTTTACCAGCGCCACTTTCCCCGCATCCGACAAAGGCAGATTAGACCAAACTGCGACTTTACCCTATATCCATGAGTAAGCCCTCCCGAAGTTCAGGCTCCAAATGTCCTGGTGATTTCGGTTTAGCCATACCCCTAAGTACTTGACCTCATCTGCCTCCCACCGCAGCGGAAATTCAAAGGTCACCTCTTTCGTGCCATCCGTAAGTGGGAAAATTACTGACTTTGCCCAGTTAATGGAGATGCCAGCAAAACCCCCGAATCTGATAAATTCACGCAGTACTGGGTTGAGATTTTCTGTCGGGTTAAGGATGTATAGAGTTACATCATCCGCATATAACAATATCAGGAGACTTCGGAGACTAAACCCAATAGCCCTTGCGGTATGATGTTGTAATATCTTGGCTGCTAGGGGCTCCATAGCAATGGCAAATAAAAATGGCGATAGAGGGCATCCCTGCCAGATGCCTCTCGAAACTTGGAAGGTGTCCGATACCAAGCCATTCACTCTAATGCGTGCAGTCGGGTTCGTATAGAGGACTCTAATTCTTTTAACAAACAAAGGGCTGAATCCCATGCGCGATAGTAACAGGAAGACGTATGGCCATTCTAGCGAGTCAAACGCCTTTGTCGTGTCTAAGAAAATGGCTGCAGCCTGAACACTTGGGTGTAGATAATGTATTACAGAGAACCCTGACTGATCAGGAAGTGCAATCATTGGAAGCATCGGTTGAAGGCGGTTTTCCAGTAGTTTAGTATATATCTTTACGTCAACATTTTTAGAGAGAATGGTCTATAAGAGTCCATTTCAGTTTCTATCTTTTCTGGCTTCAGCAAAATTATAATCATCACTTCTCTCATAGACAGAGGCAAGATCTCTGTCTCTAGTGCTTCCCCATACACTGCAAGTAGACTAGGAGCCAACTCTTCAGCATAGGCTTTATAAAAGGCAGTCGTCAAACCGTCAGGTCACTGGGCCTTATTTAGTGGTAAACTCTTTATCACTTGTACTACATCTTCTGTCATGATGGGTAGGTCAATATACGTTCTATGAGCGTCAATAAACCATACTAAGGCAATAGATTCCAGTAATTCAAGCATATTTCCAGAGCTCGCTGTTCCGGCCGCGCGATAAAGGATAGAGTAGAAGGTGTAGAATTCATTGAGTACCTCCTTTGACCTCTGACAACAACCCATTAACTCCTCTTATCTCCTGTACAAATGTGGCGCTATGGGACTGTCGGATCATACCTGCTAAAGTGTGCCCTGGCCTATCTCCCTCACCGTATCGACTCGCCTCTGCATGCTTCCCAAGGAACTTCACCTCCCGGTTCGCTTCTTCTTCAAACTCTAGTAATTTGGATTTCAGAAGTCCAGCCGTGGCTGGATCTGACTGAGAGTAAAATTGCCCCTCCAATTCTCTAATTTGTTTTTCAGGGTGAGCAAGCGTGCCTCGAATGACCTTAAGGACTCCTGCCTGCCTTGCTATACATTGTCCTCTAATTATAACTTTAAATGCGTCCCAAAGCATGGCTTCAGTGTCTACCGATCTGGAGTTTATTTTGAAGTATTCTATAATATCTGCCCTTATTTCCTCCTTAAAAGCCTCATCCAACAACGCATGTGAAGGCAATCACCAGGTGAATGCGCGCGGGGGCATCCTAGGCAAGGATAATTTAAGCAGCCATGGTGCATGGTCCAACAGCGATCGCGCCAGATGTGACACCTCAAGTGTCCAAGCAGCAACATCATGTGAGACTAACCAGAAGTCCAAACGGGACCAGGCCCCGTGTTGATTGGAGATGCATGTACCCTCTCTGAGGCCAGGGTGGCGTACCCTCCAAATATCCAGTAAATCTCTGTCAGACATAATGTCTTGCAGAGCTGCGCTTGCTTGGGGGTGCAATGATCGAGCTGTACCTTGTCTGTCAGCAGTGTCCTTGAGAACAGCATTCAAATCTCCACCCCAGATCACAGTATGACATCCCAGCACCCTAATTCTGGACCATACATGTCGGAAAAAGTCAGGGGAGTCAATGTTCGGGCCATATGTAGCTGCCAATGTCACCTCGCCTCCACCCAGCCTCCCATTCAGTAGAACACACCGCCCTTCCGGGTCCACATAAGAAAATCTACATTTTCAATCTATTCCCCACTTTATAAGTATGACCACACCTTGTGCGTAGTTAGAATAAATAGCTGAATAGATCTCACCCCATCCACCATGTCTCAATCTCTGCGATGGTGTCACATTAAGATGTGCTTCCTGCACATTGCAAATGTCTATCTTATGCCTCGTCAAATAGGCATGTACCAGCCTAGCCTTTCTTCCATCATTTAACCCCCTTACATTCCATGTCAGGATATTTAATGTGTTTGTGCGTGTTTCCATGAAATAAAGTCACAACTTAATGTCCTGTCTGACCTATGCATGCTAAAAGGTTGACATTGCATTGTTTCCATTTTTGCGACTGCTGTGTACTGTACTGGAAGAAACATAAACATGTAACCCGGAAATCCCACCCACCACCCACTCCAACCCCCCAATCAGGTTGTAGTATACCCCTCCCAACAGAAACTTCTAGTATTAACAAGCAAAACTTAGGGAATCTTGCCAGGAGGGCAAGGTTAAAGCGGCATACTCCCCCACTTGCGCAGGGTGGCCGGGATAATTGTGCACAGGCTAAACTCTGCGCCTGCTTTGAACAAGGAACGTTTTATCCTGTCCCCTTAGGGGGTCGCCTAGCACATTCAAATGATACACTTAGTTTCAATGTGGGTGCAACAGAGAAAAGAAAAAACCCTCATAGAGCACAAGACAGTACAGCATTACTATAATATGACACATCAGCATTTCAATCGGTATCACTTAGCCTGCCGTCGGAGTGTCTGTCCTTCTCCCCACGCCCTTTAGTTGCTTTACCAACAATGTGTTTAGCAAATTTAAGTGCAGATTTTGCATCAATAAAATAATGTGCAGTTCCATTGTGTTGTACTTTTAGTTTAGCCGGGTAGAACAAAGAGTATGGTATCTTCGCCTGTAGCAAGAGTCGCTTAGCTGGGAGGAATTCCCACCTTGCCGCTTGTACCATCGGGGTGAAGTCTGGGTAAAAGGACATGGTGTTACCTTTGTGAGTAATCTGGCCCTTTTTCCCTCGCCAAGCGCAATATGAGGTCTCTGTCTTGATAATTTAGTAGATTGGCCAGGATTGGGCGAGGTGTACGGCCTACAGGTGGTTTCGGGCCCAAGGCTATATGCGCCCTTTCCACCACAAATACCTTGGATAAATGAGGATCAAAGAGCTCATGCAAGGGGTCCGACACAAATTCTTCCATTTTTTAGATCGCTGTGGTTTCCGGAATGCCGGTGACGCGAAGGTTGTTCCTTCGAGATCTTGCTTCTAAATCATCATTCTTTGCTCTAATGACGCTCAGTAGCTTATCCATTTGTGAAAGTTGTTCTTTCGTTTCAGTTTGGAATTCGTGGAATTCTGTATGTCTATTTTCCAGACTATCCGGTCTTGTTTCATGTGTGGTCACCTGTTCTTTCACGCTTTCCAACTGCGTAGTTAACGTGTCTAGCTTAGTGTCTATGTTGCGGAGACTCGTACTCATTTCTAGTAACAGCGACCGCATATCTTCTCCACCGTCTCCAGATGACATGTCGTTCTCTAAGCTACCTTGCGCCCCAGTGTATGGTTCCACTTGTTTAGCCGAGCGTCTATTGTCAAAGGTAATTTTCAGTTGTTTGGCGTCTGATTTGCCCATGACTGCACCAATTATCAGGTTGCGTCACACCTATATCTCCAAAGGGCAGTTCTGCATGGAGTGCTCCCCACTTCAAGCTCAAGCTATGATGCCAACCAGCACATGCCACAGTTCGCAATGTCCTCCGCAGCACAATGCTCCATTATAACTTGCGACCTAGCCAAGCACTGTATGAGGTAGCGTCAAATCCTGCGCCAACAATCTTGTGTGCGTCTTAATGTAGATCCACTAAACCGCTTATTGTGCAGTTATTATACTACAGCCGGAGTCTTGCGCCCAATAACCTAGTCTCAGCCTGTCGGCCGCCACATTCATTTGGGATATGGCATCACCTTCCGAGCCGTATCTAGGTAGGTCATCCAATGTCTCCCTGGAGGTCAGAAACTGCCAGAGTTCGCACTGCGGGGGCACTAGCGGTGCACAGCAACAGGCTCATGCAGGGCCACTGTGACTTCTCCTCTGCCACTCAACTCAGTGAGCCCAGGGCCAAGTCGCAAATGATATCTAAGGTCCCGCACAGTAGCAGTAGGCTCTGCACCGCACCCATATGCCATATGCTCTCAAGCGCCAGTCAATATGTTGGCCCAAAGTATAGCGCCTACACACTTCATACAATCTCCGCTTTCTACCCAATCATTGCAGGCATGCCTGGGAGCCAACAGGTGCAGTCCGTGGTCCTCCCAAGTATCGCCGTCCCTACCGCGCCGCTACATATCCAATGCAGCTGCTGCGGGTCAGTGCAATCACACAGTGTCCAGTATTGCCTCCGGTAACCACGAGGTCAGCTCTGTTCCTACCCGTCTTCGCCCCTTCAGGATGTAGTTAGTATTTCGTGTATCCAGACACCCTCAGCAGCACCACATTCGCAGCTGTCCGCTCCACGCGTGCTGGTGAAAGGGTAGTTCAGCGCTCCATCCTGGGTTCGCAGGGCGCCACCATTACGGGTGAAGACATAAACTGGCGTTGGCTGCCTCTCTTCTAGGAAGAGAGCCCCATGTCACTGCAGCGCTGCTTCAGTGCATGTCAGGGCATTACAGGCAAATGTGCAGGGTTTTTCGAGCACAGCAGCTCGCTCACCAGGTTTTACGGCGTTCATGCACCATTCCGGTCGCCCTCTATTTCCCGGGCGTGCGCCGCCCCGGGCTCAAGCAAATAGGCAGCCCAGCGTCCAGTCGTCTCAAGTCACAACATCGCAGCCGTTCCACAGCTCCGTGTCTTTGAGCGCCGGCAATTCTCACCCGTTCCACATGAGAATGCTGCCACTGTGCGGTCCAGCGATTTCCCCATCAGGGACGGTTTATTAGCGCGGTCTCAGCCTCTCCAGTGTCAGGATTAAAGTAGGATTTTTTATCCCGGCCGGCAGAGCTCGTTTAAGAAGCGACCATTTCGCAGCTCCGCTAGCCATGACCCCACAATAGGATTGTTACATGGCATCGATATTTCGATGACCTGTTTATTGTCTGGAGAAGGCCACCTGAGACAGCTCTGACATACAAAAAGGAATTAAACACCAATGAGGTTAATCTAGAATTAATGAGAGAAATTAGTTCAGTATCTGTTAATTATCTGGACCTCACTGTCTATGTCATGTTTCGTGCATCCGAGAGGCACAAACAGCCTGAATATCGTGCTCCTCGTGCATCGGGATGCCAAGAAACTACATGTCCCGGCAGGCAAAGAGGCAGTGACGTGATGGACGTACGGAGTGTACGCATCACGTAATCAAAATGAGCCCCGGCTGCCAAGACTTTGCCGATAATTCTTGACCCTACGCGGAGGACGGTTTGTTCTGAAACCAAAGCGGTAAGAAAGCGGATTTAGACCGCCAACTTCTGATTCTTTGCAGCACACTGTGGGGTAACAGTGTCTTTCGAGCTGGAGGCGAGGAGCCTTGTTTGTTTCTTGATATTTCTCTCGGCTGAGGGGAAATCATTGGCGCGGCTGCGCAACTGGTAAACCACTGAGTCACGATCTTCCGTGCCACGCTGGGAAAGTGGCTTCTTGTTGTTTATAGTGTTTTCTTCTCGGATGAGGGGGAAAGAAGCAACTCTTTATGTGCAAAAGTTCCTTGTTCCCAGTCCAGGAAATTGAGGCTGATCCATGGTGAAACTTTGTGCTGTGAGATCAAGTGTTCCTTTGTGTAGGGTGTGATATTGAACACCCAATAAACATTGATACGCTTTTAAGTGAACCAATACAGAGGACCCAAAGTATTCCTGTTTCTATATTCTTTGATGTTACGCCACAACATTTGTTTTTTCCTTTCTTCTTACTCAGGAGACACATGAGGGGTACATATTCAGAGGGATACAACACACCCAATGAGGAAAGTTTATTACTCATTATAGGTAGGTGTGTTAGTCCACTCGTTGCATAATACAACCCATATAGGATAAGGTTTTCATGAAGTGTCTCTTTGTTTGGTTCTTTTTACAGCTGGGTAGTGTGCCTGGTACCACCTTACATCGTGTCTACTTGAGAAGCAACCATTTGTAATTTTCTTTACAGGTACGGAAAGGGGTGTTATAAAACCCTTTCGTTGGTCCGGGGTTAGCAAGAGAAGTGGGTGGGTTAGATACACCATAAAGGGAGGGTCTTCTAAACAAATTGTTCTTTGTCATTACAGGTCTCCCTCCCTGCCGTTCCCTTCCTTTCCCTCCCCGGTTGAACTTCTTCTGTAGTCTGTGTTCTTTAATTCAGACTCTGAGGTCGTTTATAGGGGAGGTAATAGGCATAGCAACACAGCCCGAAGAGGCCAAAAGACAGAGCCTGACAGAATTATCGGCCCAAGAATTTTGTCCGCTTCTTGGCTGTGTTGATCCCCGAGAAACCATGACGACCTTAGATGACGTACTGGCCGCGTTAGCACAGGTTCAGTTAGAACTCACGGCGTCAAATAGAGAGGTGGCCGCCTCTAGGGCGGAGAATGCACAATTGAGAACCCGTTTGGATAGGTTGCCTGGGACCCCAGCAGTAGTGGGGGGGGGGACCCTCCGCATCCACCTCGTGGTGGTAGAAATGCCATCTCAGATCCCTTTGGCACCGCCTGAGAGGTTTTACGGAGACAACAAAAAGGTACAGGTGTTTATGACACAGATCATGTTACACTTTATGTGTAAACCAAAAATGTTTGCTAGTAACCAAGCAAGAGTAGCTTTTCTTATCTCGTACCTGGGGGGTGAGGCTGCACAATGGGCAGTCCCGTGGTTAGGAGAGACGATCCTCTTCTTTATGAGTGGGACGAATTTGGTGCAGAATTTGAAAAGACGTTCGACAGGAGGGCAGAAACGTTTACCGCTGATCAGGAATTATTGAAGCTCAAACAAGGAGATACCGATCTAGTAACCTACTTAAACAACTTTCGTCGGTTGGTGGTGGAAACTGACTGGCCCGAGGTGAAGCAAACAGCCCTATTCTATCAGGGTCTTTGTGAGGAACTGAAAGACGTTTTAGCCCAAATCGACCCTCAACCACGTACCTGCGCTGCTCTGATAGAATTGACACTACGCTTGGACCATAGGATGAAGGAACGAAAGGGAGACCACAAAAAGAAGGAAAGACCGATTACACCCTACGAAAGCCAAAGCTCTGGCGAGAAAACAGCCGCTCTACCAGAATCCATGGATATAGGAGCCATGAGGGCCTCACTAACCGTGAGTGAAAGAGAAAACCGGCATAAACATGGATTGTGCCTTTACTGTGGCAAGAAGGGCCATTTTCTACGGGAATGCCCAATAAAATCAAAAGCAGGTAGACTGCGAACAGGACAAACCGCAGCCGGTGCTGCGGGGATGGATCAGGGAAACTCCAAAGCTTGAAGGTGGATGAAGGGGAGCCATCAAGCAGAAAAGTTATCCCTTCCATAACACCTGACGTCGATCAAGAGAAGAATCATTTGTTTTTAAAGATGGTGTTGGTGATGGGTTCAGAAGAAAGAGATGTGAGGGCTATGATAGACTCGGGAGCTACGGGCTGTTTCATGGACTCCGTGGAGGCCCGGAGGCTGGGAGTGCGTTTAATTCCTAAAACACACCCGGAAATCGTATACGCTGTTGATGGAAAAGAATTAAAGGCAGGACCCATTACACACCATACGCCGGAATATGAGCTCTCATGCGATGGTACACATTACGAAAGAATGACCTTCAATATCATCCAGGTGCCCCAATATGGAATAATCTTGGGGCTTCCCTGGCTGCAGAAACACGAACCTTCGATACATTGGACTACTAAGAAAGTCCAGTTTTTGTCTCCTTATTGCCAAGTGCATTGCAGCAAAGAGCTGTCTCGTCCGTCACAAGCATTGGCAGCTCTTCAAAGAATAGCCACGGCAGCAGAAAAGGAGGTGTTTCTTCCGGAGTGTTACCAAACCTACGAGGCTGTCTTCAGCAACAAAGAAGCGGAGGTTCTTCCTCCACATCGAACCTATGATTGCCGGATTGAGTTGGTGCCTGGGGCAGAAATACCTAACGGTCGGATATACGCTCTCACAGTGCCTGAAAATGAAACCTTAAGGGCATATCTAGACAAATATCTTGCCCTAGGATATATCCGTCCTTCAAGATCTCCCGCGGCATCGCCACTCTTTTTTATTCCAAAAGCGAACGGCGAGAAAAGATGCTGTATCGATTACAGGGCGTTGAATTCCATCACTGTTAAGAATCAGTATCCCCTACCGTTAATTCCTGTCTTGCTGGAACAAGTACGGTCAGCAACCATATATACAAAACTGGACCTCCGAGGAGCTTATCACCTAGTACGTATGCGACAAGGTGATGAGTGGAAGACGGCTTTCAAGACGTGGTACGGGCTTTATGAGTACCTGGTAATGCCATTTGGGCTATGTAACGCCCCAGCCGCGTTTCAATTCTTTCTAAACGAAGTGTTGAGAGAATTTTTTGAACACCATGTCGTCGTGTATATAGACGATATACTTATTTACTCGAACTCCACAGAAGAACACGTTTCTCACGTCAGGTCGGTGCTACGAGCACTACAGGAACATCACTTATTTTGCAAGATTACTAAATGTGAATTCCATGTGACAACGGTGGAATTTCTGGGGGTAATGCTCACTCCCTCCGGACAAGTGATGGCAGAACGAAAGATCCTGGCAATCAAAGAATGGCCTCGTCCAAAAAACATCAAGGACATACAGAGCTTATTAGGGTTTGCTAACTTCTATAGGCGCTTCATCCAAGGATTCTCGGGAATGTTGGCCCCTCTAACCCGTCTACGAGGAAGAATGTGCCTTTCGTGTGGAATGATGACGCTCAAGAAGCCTTCAATCTGTTAAAATCATCCTTTTCTACCGCTCCGGTGCTCACCTATGCCAATCCCGATCTGACCTTTACAGTAGAGGCAGACACATCCGAAGCAGCTCTGGGGGCGGTGCTGTCACAGAGGGAAGAAGCCACAGGTCAGTCGCATCCCATAGCATATATGTCACAAAAACTAAGCCCAGCGGAGTATAATTACACCATCGCGGAGAAGGAGCTGCTGGCCATACGTGACGCATTCCTGGAGTGGAGACATTGGCTGATGGGAGCAAAACACCAAGTCACCGTATATACGGATCACCAAAATCTACAATTCATGGGGGCAGCCAAACATTTAACACCCCGACAACTACGCTGGATGTTGTTCTTTGAGGAGTACCGATTCATTGTCACTTACAGACCCGGTGCCCTCAACAAAAAAGCGGACGCCCTGACTCGACAGGAGAACCCAACACTACATACCGCTACCCCTAACAGAGCCATTATCAATCCCTCCAACGTCATCGGAGTTACACAATCTCATGTCTTCTTGAAAGGGTTGAAGAACGGGATTCAAACCTGCGTGTGGAGAACTTGGTTGAGACATCACCCTGAATGGAGAATGAAACAAGGAGTACCCATGAGAGGATCTCAAGTCCTTGTTCCTACAAAAACATTGCGTAAGACTGTGTTCTCTTGGTGCCATACCATTCCCTGCGCAGGTCACATGGGGTACGGAAAAACCCTCGAGAAGACATTAAGACAGTTCTGGTGGCCTTCGATTCGGCTGGATCTTCGTCGATGGGTAGCAGAATGCACGAAATGCAACCAACAACCACAGGGGCTGCTTCAGCCTATGCCCACACCTACTCACCCGTGGGAAAGGTTTTCCGTAGACTTTATAGTGACCGTCTGGATTCCTTCCATCACGGTCGCTCCCCCTGCTCTCTGCTCTCACGACGGAAGGCTCTCCTTGCTGACTGCTTTGCCTGACCTGATTCCTGCAGCCTGCCACCCCGCTACAGCGCACCACTCGGCGCCTGGTATCGTTATTAGACCACATTTATTTAATCTTACTTGCACACAGCCACGAACTGCATAGCGGCTAAGCGATTATATTTAGAAGCATTTTTGGACATCTTTGGTAACATTGTATCGAGTTGAACTCCGGCTGTGCCCCAGTTTCGGTTTATTACCGGGCGGCCATTTCAGAGTGTGTTTACCTCCGTGTCTCCTCCCAGACCCCGCCTCCCAGCTGACCCTCCCACACACTGTCGACTACACCAGCCCCGTCCTCTCCTACCCTGTGACCGTCTGGATTCCTTCCATCACGGTCGCTCCCCCTGCTCTCTGCTCTCACGACGGAAGGCTCTCCTTGCTGCCTGCTTTGCCTGACCTGATTCCTGCAGCCTGCCACCCCGCTACAGCGCACCACTCGGCGCCTGGTATCGTTATTAGACCACATTTATTTAATCTTACTTGCTCACAGCCACGAACTGCATAGCGGCTAAGCGATTATATTTAGAAGCATTTTTGGACATCTTTGGTAACATTGTATCGAGTTGAACTCCGGCTGTGCCCCAGTTTCGGTTTATTACCGGGCGGCCATTTCAGAGTGTGTTTACCTCCGTGTCTCCTCCCAGACCCCGCCTCCCAGCTGACCCTCCCACACACTGTCGACTACACCAGCCCCGTCCTCTCCTACCCTGTGACCGTCTGGATTCCTTCCATCACGGTCGCTCCCCCTGCTCTCTGCTCTCACGACGGAAGGCTCTCCTTGCTGCCTGCTTTGCCTGACCTGATTCCTGCAGCCTGCCACCCCGCTACAGCGCACCACTCGGCGCCTGGTATCGTTATTAGACCACATTTATTTAATCTTACTTGCACACAGCCACGAACTGCATAGCGGCTAAGCGATTATATTTAGAAGCATTTTTGGACATCTTTGGTAACATTGTATCGAGTTGAACTCCGGCTGTGCCCCAGTTTCGGTTTATTACCGGGCGGCCATTTCAGAGTGGGTTTACCTCCGTGTCTCCTCCCAGACCCCGCCTCCCAGCTGACCCTCCCACACACTGTCGACTACACCAGCCCCGTCCTCTCCTACCCTGTGACCGTCTGGATTCCTTCCATCACGGTCGCTCCCCCTGCTCTCTGCTCTCACGACGGAAGGCTCTCCTTGCTGCCTGCTTTGCCTGACCTGATTCCTGCAGCCTGCCACCCCGCTACAGCGCACCACTCGGCGCCTGGTATCGTTATTAGACCACATTTATTTAATCTTACTTGCACACAGCCACGAACTGCATAGCGGCTAAGCGATTATATTTAGAAGCATTTTTGGACATCTTTGGTAACATTGTATCGAGTTGAACTCCGGCTGTGCCCCAGTTTCGGTTTATTACCGGGCGGCCATTTCAGAGTGTGTTTACCTCCGTGTCTCCTCCCAGACCCCGCCTCCCAGCTGACCCTCCCACACTCCGCCCCCTCCACCATCCATTAATGGCCAATGTCCCCACGCGCAGCGTCCACGCACTACGGCCTCGCCGAAGGTGCGCCAAAGGTAAGCCCGTCTACGCCCGTCCGCGCCTGGACCGCGCCCAGCGCCAGTCCCCCTGGCCCTCGCTTTGCCCAGCCCTCCCCCATTACCTACGATGCCACCACCCTCCTAGCCCTTAACCCCGGTCGCGCCCCCAACTGCGTCCAAGCCGCTCCTGGACACACCCATGGACCTTTCTCATGTTACTCCTGCAAATTTATCGGCACCGTCAACAACTCCGCTACGATCACACCTCAGATTCCCGACCCCAACCACCTACAATGCATCTTGCTCAACACCCGATCGGTCCACAGGCACGCCATTGACCTATGGAATCTACTAGACACCATCTCTCCGGACGTCGCCTTCCTTACAGAAACATGGATGAACGCCTCCTCCGCCCCAGACATCACCATTGCCATCCCAGAAGATTATAAGATCATACGCAAGGACCGTACCGGCCACACAGGAGGAGGAATCGCCATTGTCCATAAGAAATCCATCCACATCTCAACCAGCTCTGACATCAATCTCGCCAACTCTGAACACCTTCACTTCCAGATCCACATCGACCCCAAGACCACACTTAGAGGCACCCTCCTTTACAGGCCACCAGGTCCCCGCGCACAATTCAGTGAGGACATCACGGACTTCATCACTCCACACGCGCTCCCCTCCAAAGATTACATCCTTCTGGGAGACCTCAACTTTCACCTTGAAAAGAACAACGACCGCAACTCCACCACCCTTCTGGACAACCTCGCCAACCTCGGACTTAAACAACTTGTCACTACCCCCACCCACATCGCAGGTCACACTCTCGACCCTATCTTCACCTCCAGCAATCATGTCTCCTTCAACCACACTACGACTCTCCTCTGGACTGACCACAGCTGCGTTCACTTTACCTACAACAAGCCCAAACCCAACAACCACCCCCAACCAACTCTGCAAAGAAACTGGAACAAAATCACCATCGACCAGATCTCCTCATCGCTTCTTCTAAACCCCCCAGCCCACTCCTCAAACTCCGACCAAGCTGCCACCAACCTCGCCCTATGGTTATCCAACAGCGCCGACATCCTAGCACCACTGAAAAAACGACAAAGCAAACTTGGCAGCAAGAAGGCCTCATGGTTCAACGATGATCTTAAGAAATCCAAGAAACTCTGCCGCTCCCTTGAGAAGGCCTGGAAAAACGACCCAACCACCAGCACCAAGGACGCCTTCAAAAACGCCACCCGCATACACCACCAACTGATCCGAAAGGCCAAGAAACCGCCTTCAAGGACCGACTAGATAACAACGCCCACAACAGCAAGGAACTTTTCAACATCGTCAAGGAATTTACCAATCCCTCGGCCAACTCTAACGACATCACCCCCTCTCAAGCCCTCTGCGACTCCCTAGCCTCATTCTTCCACAACAAAATTGCAGACATCCACAACAGCTTCGACAACCAACCCGGAGACCAAACCACCCAACCATCTGCTGGACCTTCTCCCCCCTCGAACATCCTTCATGACTGGAACCCAATCTCCACTGAGGACACCATCCGCCTGATGAACTCCATCCACTCAGGATCCCCCACAGACCCATGCCCTCACCACATCTTCAACAAAGCAAACTCCATCATAGCACCGCACCTCCGAGACGTCATCAACTGCTCCTTCAAATCTGCCACCTTCCCGGAAAGCTGGAAACACGCTGAACTCAGCGCCCTTCTGAAAAAACCCACAGCGGACCCCACCGAACTCAAAAATTACCGCCCCATCTCGCTCCTTCCATTCCCGGCCAAAGTCATCGAGAAAGCTGTCAACAACCAGCTCGCCGCCTTCCTCGAAGCCAACAAATCCCTCGACTCCTCACAGTCCGGCTTCCGAGCAAAACACAGCACTGAGACCGCCCTCATCGCAGCAACAGACGACATTCGAACTCTACTGGACAATGGTGACACAGTCGCCCTCATCCTCCTCGACCTCTCCGCAGCCTTCGACACAGTCTGCCATAGCACCCTTCTACAGCGCCTCAGAAACATCGGAATCCAAGGAAAAGCACTAGATTGGATCACCTCGTTCCTCACCGGAAGAACCCAGAGAGTCCGCCTTCCACCATTCAAGTCAGAGGCCACTGAAGTCATCTGCGGCGTACCACAAGGATCTTCACTCAGCCCCACCCTTTTCAACGTATACATGAGCCCCCTCGCGGCCATCGCCCGCCAACACAACCTCAACATCATCTCCTACGCGGATGACACTCAACTGATTCTATCACTCACCAATGACCCTAGCACCGCCAAAACTAACCTACACGAAGGAATGAAAGAAGTAGCCGAATGGATGAAACACAGCCGTCTGAAACTGAACTCAGATAAAACAGAAGTCCTCATCTTAGGTACCTCCCCCTCCGCATGGGACGACTCTTGGTGGCCAGAAGCTCTTGGAAAAGCACCCATCCCGACAGACCACGCACGGAACCTGGGCGTCATCCTGGATTCCTCACTTTCAATGAACAGACAAATCAACGCCGTCTCCTCATCCTGCTTCAACATTCTTCGCATGCTCAAAAAAACATTTCGTTGGATCCCCACCGAAACTAGGAAAACGGTCACCCACGCTCTGGTCACGAGCCGACTGGACTATGGAAACACCCTCTACGCCGGGACTACCGCTAAACTCCAGAAAAAACTCCAACGAATCCAAAACGCCTCAGCCAGGCTCATATTAGACATCCCGTGTAAAGAACATATCTCTGGTCACCTGAAAAACCTCCACTGGCTTCCCGTCAATAAGAGGATCACTTTCCGGCTCCTAACCCACGCACACAAAGCACTCTACGAAATCGGACCAGAATGCCTCAACACACGACTGTCCTTCTACACCCCCTCCCGCCAGCTTCGATCTTCCAACCAAGCCCTTGCCACTGTACCTCGCATCAACAAAACCACCATGGGAGGTAGATCCTTCTCCTACCTGGCAGCTAAAACCTGGAACTCACTTCCCACTTACCTTCGCCTTACCCAGAACCACCTAGCATTCAGAAAGCAACTTAAAACGTGGATATTTGACAAGTAATTCCCCACCCCTCCTTAAGCGCCTTGAGACCCTCTGGGTATGTAGTGCGCTATATAAATTATCTGACTTGACTATCTGACTTGACTATAGTGGGTCTTCCAAGGGATCAGGGGAAAACAGCCATAGTGGTAGTGGTGGATTACCTGACCAAAATGGGACATTTCGTGGCCTGTAGGCAAGTACCAACGGCTGGTCAGTTGGCACACTTACTCCTTGTACACGTAGTGAGGTTGCATGGTCTTCCGAGGGATATAGTTTCCGATAGGGGAACACAATTTACAGCACGCTTTTGGAAAACGTGGTGTGCGGAGCTGAAGATTCAATCTTCTGTGTCAACCAGTTTCCACCCCCAAACTGACGGACAAACGGAGAGACTGAATCAAACCTTGAAACAGTATCTCCGTTGTTACGTACAAGACAATTCGGATGCATGGGTGGATTGGTTGTGGGTAGCGGAAATCGCCTACAACAGTACCCAACACTCATCCACGCTACCTATGGACACCATCCCCGGTTTGATCCCATGTTGTTGCCTAGTTCATGCACCAAACTACCGGAAGTTCGGGAGAGATTGTTGCGGGTCCGCAAGGTACTCCTAGCCACACGTAACAATCTGATGAAAGCCAAGGTCAGATATAAGGTGCAGGCGGATAAACACCGCAGGCCGAATCCAGTGTACAAGAAAGGGGATTTGGTGTGGTTGTCCACCAAACACATCAAATTCAAGAGGCATAGTGTGTTCAATCCTAGGTTCATAGGACCGTACAGGGTGGTTAAACACGTCAACCCTGTTGCAGTAAAGTTGCGTTTGCCATCACACTTTAGGATACACCCTGTCTTTCATGTGTCACTCTTGAAACCCTCTCTCTGTCCTGTGCGCCGTGCTCCCCTTCCAATCTGGGTACAACAGGAAAGGGCGTTTGAAGTACAGAGGATTCTGGATTCCAAATGGGTGAGGGGACGCTTGTATTATCCGAACTCTTGGGAGCCGGCGGGGGCGGTGCATGCACCCAGGTTGATCGCCAAATTTCATCGATTGTGCCCGGACCGTCCTCGGCCCGGCGCCCGCCCCTTGTGAGGGGGATGTACTGTCAGGTCCAACATGGCACCGAGCAGCAGGGATGGAAGAGGAGCAATCGCCTATGCAGTATGGCGGTGCTCGGCTCATTTTGGAAGCCACAAAGCAGGGAGCGGAGGTGAAGGTGGAGGATTTCTACCCATTTGGGATTCATTTTGTATCGTTGGCAATGAAGCGCTCCGATTTAGGACTTCATCACCCACAAGGCCGTGCCAGGAATTCTGCTCATACACAGAACTGTGCATAAAGACTTAGGACCTCAGTGAATTACGGTGTTCCAAAACCCACCTTACTACACAAACCCCCTACCAAACTAGCAATCAGTGACTCATTGGTTCTTCGCCCTAGAGCAAAAACACCAATGACTAGTCAACCCAGAACATGCGACTTAGATTACATGAAGTAAAGTAGATAACAAAAACACTCTTTCAATATAGTCTTACACCAGTCCAAAACAAGATGTAAATAAAGACACGTGCAACTTTGAAATGTTTATTTCTAATGCCATAATCTCATGCACAGTACCTTAGAAATTACAACCAAACATATTATCAGAAACAAGGTTGTCAGCATTGTTACTATTCTATGAAATACAAACGGAAAAAGCAACCTATAATGCTAAAGGTAAACAAATTTAAAATATACCAACATTTCACCCTCCCTACCTAGAAGATTAGTTTATAACTACAGAAAGTCTCATAGGATTACATGGGCAGACCCATACCTCTGGTACTCAGCAGTAGTGGATCACATTCAGTGCTCCACAAACTGTCAAGATACTAATGTTCTCCAACTGTGTGTAACTTTGCCTCCGCAATGGATTATGAAACGCGCAAGTATCAGAGGTGGCCACAGCTCCATATGTATTATGGCTTGAACGTGCGAGAATCATTCTGAATAACAGACACAGTATTCAAAATAACCATGATGTTCCATGCTCTTACTATACACACAAAACTAGTGAGGCAGTTTAAAAATCTAGCATACCAAATTATTCTCATATAAAACAAAATACTCAGCCTTCTCTAAACAATATCACAAGTACGTGTCGTGTGCAAAGCAGAGCAGGAAAGCAAAAATAGCATATAAGCTTCTAATAAACCCATTCTAACGTAACAGGGTGCGAGTGCAACGCTCAGCCCCACGGCACCCTTTGTTGATCAAAGCATGTGATATAAATGTGGGCGAATTAGAAACGTAGAGTCCAAGCCTAAAAAGCAGAGTCAAGTTCACATTTTCCAAAAAAAAGTTATTCGCTCTTTGATAGAAAGCAGTAGCTAAATAATAAAGAATATGTAGAAAAATCAAAGAGTCTTAATCCAACAGCATGTGAGCACAGTATGTAGCAACAGCCTCCAACAGGAAGTCATTGTTCTCATCTGAAAACATTTCAGCCATCCAATTCAATAGTGGGAATGAACATACATGTTCCTCAACGACCGGAGCCCCTATCACCATCGGAGGTAAACTCGGGTCATCTTTTATGTAACTGCATGCAAAAACATTCCAACGTCCCAATATTCCATGTGTCGCTGCTAAGGCCATAATCCCGCCGCCAGAACAGAGCACGTCATGAACCAGTAAGGGCCTCATCATCCTAATCCGCGCTGGGAGACACCGTACTGCAGAGACACAAATCCAGGGCCCAGTCGAAATCACAGCTCAGGCAATGGAATACAGGTTGAACGCATGTGAAAAAGGAGAATCGAAACGATAATCCATAAACTGCACTCAACGTTGCAAGAGGCAGCGCTCCATAGTAACTAATCATTCGGTTGCAAAGCAGCAACAGCCGGGACATATTATCGTCTGCTGCATCCATATTTATGTAAACAAATTAATAAAAGCACACCGGCAACTAATGAGAGTATTAAGCGCAAACCACCAAAGATACTGGAAAAAATCGAATGAAAAAATCCCCAAAAGACACCAAATATACTTTCTACAGAAGTCACAAGGCCACTGCTTCTAACTTTAAAAAAGTAAGGTAACCCCGTAGTCAAGGACACATTAAAGATACTCTGAATTAACTCCCCAAAATTCAAGAGCACGTCTGTATTTAATAAAGCATGCACTTCTGTGCGGGTGTTTGCTACATGAAGGACAAATGTTTCTGTACCAGATATAGGAGCGACCTCTTTTTGAGACAATAGCGCTCTTATATGACTCATTTGGTTGACTCTGCTTTCAAGGTCGAAATCGACAGCCAGATGGAAACATCCAGCTTCCCATGCAGTGGAGTTAACACAACTATTTTTTAATCAAACCACACGCTCAGTTACCGTAATCATGTAACAGATTCCTGCTAACATTGCACAACAATCTCCATTATTTCAAAGTAAATAACTCCTGTTTCCAGTAAAGTGAACGTTGTTATGATAGCAGGTGTCGGACTACCTTTCAAAACTCAGTCCAAATTAGCCGCATCTTGATTACAAAAGCGATGCAATTGTATGTGACTACAAATTAAGTAGTGAACTGGTACTATTGTGCAATCCGTGCCATTCACATAGACTTCTTTTACCTCCCTCAGACACCTATATTTAAATGGTAATTACCAAGCTTCATACTGTGGATAAGCCACAAACCTGAATTGGATCTCCAATGAGTCAGCACTTCTAACCATTCTCATAGCGCGCCCTGTGCTCTGATTTGACAGTGAGAGTGTTCGCACCATAGTTTGTACTGCTAATCATTCTCAGCATAAGCTACGAATACCCTTTGACGTTACACGTCGCATGAAAGCTTCCGTGTGATGTCATGTACGGCGCCCTGTACAAAAAATCTGCGAATGTTTTTAATTGTTTAAAAACATATGTATTCATGTATTTAATGAACATACTAACAGAAGACTTAATGTAGGATAATTATGGAATACATTTTTTTAAGTTTTAAAAATCCTATATTACTTCTATATTGTATGAGTGTAGCTGCGTGCACCTCCGCCTGGTACCCTAGAATCCACCACGCCCAGACCCGGTTCATTGGCACGCGTGATCATCACCACGAAACCATTACCACGCATATCACTTTTCCACACATGCTTTTACAACTAGTATGCATTTACCACACAAGATAAATGCATAATCTTCTTAATAAAGTTTTTTTGTTGACCAACACGTGTTGTAATGACTGTGCCTTACGTCCTTCAAATTACTTTCTAGCTATACGTGTGACCAAGTCTGATAGGATCGGAGACCAAGGACAAACACCGTGGTATCTGTGGCACGAAATCTCATTGATCACAGAGAAAATATGCACAGGGTAAAATGCAAGTAACAGGTGTTATAAAAATTACGGAGAAAAACTACTAAAATGGCGGTTGGACGGAGTATGTAATCAACGTTTGGCACCTCGACACTACATTTCAAATAAATATACATACAATATGTTTAATAATATATTACAAAAGTATAGCACCGGATGACACACATGGCCCGGGAAAAGAAAGCGGCAAATGTAATACCTAAAATGAGGAGAGGTTTGCTTGGCGAACTTGAAGAAAAAGAAAAAAAGTGCACTTGCAAACAAGGCTGCGCATGCGTAGAGAGTACAACTGATGCAGGAAAAAAAACAGAAAGTTTTACATACTGTCATAGAAATATAGCTCTAAAAATTGCCCCCGTAATTTGCCCCTCCCGGGACCTAATAAACAAAACAGACTTCTAGTTTTTTTACACCTTTTCCACCACGTACAAGTACTACACGAGTACCCCGCCATTTTTTATTTTATTTAAAATAAAAATTGAGCCTAAAGATCCATGTACCATCCCCCTGACCAAGACTATAGGGTCAGAATGTTTCTACCCTGCCCCCTTTCCTTATTTCTAAACTTTGCTTTACTGTTTTCTTTTGACTCGGTTCTAGCAAGGCACAAGATGGCCGCCAACACTTCCTGGTTTCGAGTGTTGACAGACAGTTCACAGCCATTCAGCATGCAGCTCGCGCTCGGAATTGAACAGATTTCCGTCCGCGTGCTGAACTCCGTCTCTAGATATCGCTATGATTTTACTTGCAATTTTCTCAGAAAGTACTGAACTGGTTTACACCATTTAACAAAAAGCACAATCTGCAAACAGAACTCTACCTCTCTGCCAAATTTCGTGTAATTCCATTGAGCCGTTCGGGCTGTAGCCCTGGCTAAAGGTGCCTATAGAAAATTGCATGGGGAAAACACGTTTTGGGACCCCCTTTTTTCTCGGCCCCCACTTGATGAATCACCCCAAACTTTCAGGGAAGGAGCAGAACTGAGTAGGCCATTTTCTTGGAGACATTCACGAAGATTCGTCCACCGACACCAAAGTTATTCCAAATAGAATGTTGTGGATTTCCTATGGAAATTAGGTCCTAACTATAACTACCTCCTGGCGACCGCCAGTAGGTAATATATATATATATATCACTGAAAAAACCATAGGTTATAGACCATATATAGTTAGGAATTAGCATTTACAAAACCTTGAAAATTCACTGAAAAAACCATAGGTTATAGACCATATATAGTTAGGAATTAGCATTTAAAAAACCTTATTTTACTCACACAAAACCATTGAAATTCCATATATAGTTAGTTGTACTAACTATATATCGCGCACCCGCAATCCACTGCTGATGATGTCACATATTACATCATTCATGACATGGTCAGTGACATCACTGATGACATCACTGATGACATCTCAAATGACATCACTGATGACATCACTGATGACATCTCATTTGACATTACTCATGACTTCATTCATGTGATGATACGATGAACCTCTTCAGACTCTAATATAACCTTAGATACACTCAGTGTAAACAGACACTCACAGACTGTCACTCATCCATGGAGTTACTCACACACCTAATCAGTCTTGCAAAGAATCAATCACACCTCCATTTCCTCAACTATATAGTTAAACACACCTTACTTATTGAAACATATAATAACACATATTTACTCTGTTATACAATCCCTGATACAAGTTCACAATAATCCATACAGCCACTCACACATTCACTGGCTCTTATGCACAGTTATTTATATATGTCAACTACCACATGTACTGTGTTTTACATATGTACTTACTTTGACATGTAGCACTGAGATATCCATTCACTCACCAATACACTCATGCACACAGTAAACCGCCCATACAGCTGTTTCCACATGCACTTTTGAACCCATATATCTAGTGAATCAACTGCTCACACATCTATGCACAGAGTCATACACCTCCCAGACACCCACACACACACTCAGTCTCCCATACAAATACTTGGCCAACTAATCAATAACCCATATAGTTAGTCATATAGCTAATGATCAACACATGCATCAGATTACAAAACAACAGACACAATGGTGCACAATTTAAAACAGTTTAGTCACTAACCCATGCACTCAGTGAGACACATTTAATCACTCACTTATACAGTCAGTCATGCACCTACTAAATACATCATCCAGACACTTATACATCCACTCATTCTTCAATATATAAGACATATTTTAACTTTACAGAAACATACAGTCACTGGATGTTGTCATCAGTGATGTCATCAGTGATGTCATTTGAGATGTCATCAGTGATGTCACTGACCATGTCATGAATGATGTAATATGTGACATCATCAGCAGTGGATTGCGGGTGCGCGATATATAGTTAGTACAACTAACTATATATGGAATTTCAATGGTTTTGTGTGAGTAAAATAAGGTTTTTTAAATGCTAATTCCTAACTATATATGGTCTATAACCTATGGTTTTTTCAGTGAATTTTCAAGGTTTTGTAAATGCTAATTCCTAACTATATATGGTCTATAACCTATGGTTTTTTCAGTGAATTTCATAGGTTTTTTAATAGCAAATCTTTATAAAAATAATACATTTTAAATCGAATTTTATATTTTATAATTTTTTTTTTTTTTATATTATTTTTGGTGCGCTCCCGGGGCGCGGACAGGTGAACGCACGGGTAAGCGCAATCTTGCGGCGCGCCCCGGGGCGCGTACTGATGCTCGTCCAGGAAGCGCTATTGCCGCGAACGAAAACAACATCGTGACGTATCGCGTAGCTGCCACGCCTTGCGTCATAAGACACGTATCGCGTAGCCGCGAGATGCGTCTTATGACGCACCGCGTAAGCGCACCCGGAAGCGCATACGATCGTGCAACGTAAGCGCCCCGATGCGCTTACGATACACGCCCGGGACGCGCCCCAGGGCGCGTAGCGTAAGCGCGTCAAACCATGTGACTTTAAAATAACACTTTTCATTGGTTCAGAACTTTTTTTTTTCCAAATTGTGTGAAATCCACCCATTTCTCTCACTATTGCTTTGTACTTGGAGAGAGCAAGAGCTGTTCTGTCTACTCTATCTCCTACTTTTCTGATCTCCAGCAATGGCTGCAAGAGAGTCATCCAGCAGTGATTCAGATGGATTTTTAGATGAGGACCCTCCTCAGCAAAAGAAAAAAACCCATTTCATCTGGAAATTTTACGACATCCCTGAAGGACAGAAAAAAGTCAACGCTCCCAAAGTAACCTGCAAAATATGTGGGAGTAGTTTATCCAGAGGCAATCCTCTGAAAAAATATAGTTTTGGAAATGCTAATTTGATCAGGCATGTGAAAAGAAGACACCCTAACAACTTTGCCAGGGAGAGTGTCAGAGAGCTGGCACGGAATGTACCCACAGATGGCGGCAGCACCTCCACTGGTGGAGCAACACCTTCGGGACCACCCCGTGGAAGAATGGTCCCTAACATTCAGCCGGTGTTTGCAGGCATCACATTTTTGTGCACGGAGTGTGACGAACTGCTCTGCTATGGGGAGCAGAGTGTTGAACTCATTGCCCTAAAGAAACAGCAACACCGCTGCTCTTCCAGTCCCTAAATTTTCAAATTTTTTTGCTCCTGTTGAGCAGTTTTGGAATCCTTGTTTTTGTTTTTCCCTTGACAAAAATCCCAAAAAAATATAAAATTGTTTTAAAAAGTCTAAAAAAAATATAAAACAACAAAAACAAAAAAAAATATATAAAACAACAAAATCAAAAAAAAAGTTCTTTTCAGAACTACCTCCAATTTATAAAAAGAAGCTTTTTTTTTTTTTTAAAAAGTCTGTCATTTTTTATCTCCATGGTACGCTCCCCCGTACGCTCCCCGGTGCGCGTACCGGGCGCTCCCCCCCGCGAAAATCGTTTTTTTTTTTTTTCACCCGCGGGAGCCTTTTATGGCCCCCACATCAAAAGTAGGGGGTCAGGGGGGTGTACCCTGCCCCCTTTTGCTCATTTCCCCCCTTTGATTCTTGCCACCTCTTGTGTCTCAATCCTACCGAGACACAAGATGGCGGCCGCTGCGGACTGTTTCGAATGTTTACAGACACCCGAGAACCAATCAGCTTGCCGTGCGCAAGTCGCGTGGCGCGCCTGGAGCGCTCCCCGGTACGCGTACCGGGCGCGGCTCTAGATATATATCTTTTTTAAAACCTAATTTACTCAAAATTCACAGGACCACATATCTTGAGACCTAGTAAAGGCACATCGGGCAAACAATATCTACAATTTTGCCAAGTTTCGTGGAAATCCATTCAGCCGTTCGAGCTAAAAGTGAGGCCAACCGCCCTATGGAAAATTGCATGGCAAAAACACGTTTTGGGACCCCCCTTTTTTCTCGGCCCCCCCTTGACGACCCCCCCCCAAATTTTCAGGGGCTGCTCAGAAACAAAATGTTCCATTTTCCTGAAAATTTCAGCCAATTCCGTCCACAAACGCCAAAGTTATTAGACATAGAATTTTCAAAAATCCCATAGAGAAAAAATCCTAACTATATATACCTACTGGCGACCGCCAGTAGGTAATATATATATATATATATATATATATATATATATATATATATATATATATATGTATATATATATATATATATATATATATATATATATATATATATTTATATATATATTACTTACTGGCAGTCGCCAGTAGGTAGTTATAGTTAAGACCAAGATTCCACAAATCTTTGGTGCTGGTTAAAGAATTTTCATGAAATTTTCTATCAAAAGTTTCATAGTAAGTCTTGTAGTGCATGCAATGTTTTGGGGGGATCTGTCAAGCATAGGCAGAGAAAAAGGGGGCTCAAAAAAGTGTGTTTTCTGATGGTAATTCCCATAGGATGCGTAGTCGAACCTACAGGCCGAACTGCGGTATGGAATTACAGCAAATTTGGAAGAAATATAGATGTTGTTATGCAGATTGTGTTTTTAGCTATTTGCTGCACATCAGTTCAGTCATTTTTGAGAAATGTAAGTTAGTGATATCTCTGGTTGCGGATATTTTGAGGTAATCCTGATTAATCACCATTGTGCACCAACAGGAATGCTGTGATTGGCTGGGCACAACCTGAACAGAAAATTGTGCCCATCATTTTATAGATCAGGGAATGGTTAGGGAGGCTGACCATTTCTGTGATTGCTGTCATAAGGGGACAAGGTGGCGGTACTCTAACACCATGTGTGGGATATTAGGGCGTTAGTGACAAAAGTTATGTGTCCAAAATATTTTTTTATCATGTGTGATATTCGTGACAATGACACAATAGTCAGTGCAGCCCCCCAGTGTACCTTCATTAACCCCTTGGCTGCGGCGGTAATTCCGCCGTGGCGCAGTGGGGCAGGGGGGACGCGTGGCGCCACCATGCTTCTGACAGAACCACTCCATTACGAGCCACGTGCGTGCTGTGCTTATGATGGAGTGGTCCTGTCATGGCTCCACCCACTCACCCGCCCATGCGGCACGGAATCAGTGCCGCATGGGCGGAGCGGCCGCAGCATGATGGAACCACTCCGTCATGAGCACAGCCTGCCCGTGGCTTGTGTCGGAGTGGTTCCCTCACAAGCATGGAAGGGGTTAAGACATCGCGACTAGAAACATAATCGCAAATATTTGTGAAAATATCTTTTAAATGATATATATATATATATATATATATATACCCACACTTGTCAACAGTTTTACTTATACACTCACACACGCACCCAGAGATGCACTCACATATTGATGCACCCACTCACAGACTCATTCACTGACACACCCACTCAGAGATCCATTCAGACACTGATGCACTCAATCACAGACCCACTCAGACACTCACCCACTCACTCCTATACTCATACAGAGACTCATGCACCCACTCACATACCCATTCAGACACTCATGCACCCACTCATATACCCACTCTGATACTCACACACCCACTCACATATCCTAGAGACTCATGCACCTACTCACATATCTACTTAGACACTCATTCACCCACTCACAAACCCACACAGAGACTTATGCACCCACTCACATACCCACTCAGACACTCCTGCACCCATTCACATATCCTCTCTGACCTTTATGCACCCAGTTACAGACCCACTCAGAGATTCATACACTAGGTCACAGACCCACTCATACACTTGCAAAGCCAATGAGAGACTGTTGTATGCATTCACAGACCTCCTCACACAGACCCATTGTTATTCTTTTGCAGTCACTCACACACACACACACACTCAAAATATCCATACACTCACTAAGGGACATACTGAGAGATTCATGCATTGACTGACAGACTCTGTCAGAGACTATGACTCTTACTTACAAAGACACAGATGCACCCAGTGATAGGCCCACTCAAAGACTCATACACCCAGTAACACACCCACTCAATGCCAGATGTGCCTACAAACAGAGCCAATAAGAGACTTATAGTGACAGTCCGAGACCTACTCAGAGACTCATATACCCACTGACAGACCTAGTCAGTCACTCATACATCCATTCACAGTTCATACCCATTCATAGACCTACAAAGAATCTTATACACCCTTTCACAGACCCACTCAGATACTTTTGCTCCAATGACAGATCGACTCAGACACTCCTGAATCTAAACACAGACCCACTTACACCCGTATACACCCACTGAAAAACTCAGTGACATGTTCACACAGCCAGTCACATAACCCAGTCAATCACTCATACACACTCTTTCAGGGACAACCAGAGACTGATATATGTTTTTATAGAGGTATTTAGATAGTGATGCATCTAATGTGATTGTTAGAATGAATTATATAGTTATACATTTTGAATATGGTGGTGGCTATTGAATTCTTACTTTTTCTTTGCCTTTTCGTTACTTATACACAATGGTCGCTTTTACTGATGTCATTGTGACTCTTGTGTCACCGCAAAAACAAAAATAGGTTTGAGAGACAGTTTATATAGAAACTAACTAGCAAAATATGAGTTTAAACAGTACGGTGATAACCCCCTAGTGTCTAAATTTCTGTAAAATGTGTGCAAATATGTGTTGTACATTTTATGAAAAAGGCACGATCATTGTGTTTACAAACATCATTGCAACCCCCCCGCGTCACCGCAAAAACAGAAAATAGGTTTTTGAGCGATGGTTTTTCTAGAAACTCACTAGAAAAATAGATTTAATAAACCATAGAAATTTACTGACAAAATACAAAGGATGCCAGAACGATAAAGTAAGGAAACAAAATTCTGACAAACCATAGAAATTCACCTAAAAAAACAAAAGTTATAGGGAATTTATAGTTAGGTTGACATTTGACTCGTGCAAAACAATTAGCATTTATAGTTATCTAAGATAACAATAACTCAATACAATGCACTGCCTATGACCTCACATAATACATCACTCAACATGGTCAGTGACATTACTGATAACAACTAAATGACATCACTGATGACATCATCTAGTGATAATGAGTGTTTTCTAAGTTACTGACTGTTAAATATATATACTAAGGTAATTGGCTGTGGGAATGCCTGTATGAGTGAGTAAATGGCTGCGTAAGTAGTGTATAGAAGAGTGAGTGGGTATGTGACGTACTGTTTACATGAGTGAATATGTATATGAATTTCCGTAAGGGTGAGTGAGTGGGTGTGTGACTGGGTATATGAGTAAGTAGCTGTGTGACTATCTGTATGGGTGAGTGAGTGGGTGTGTCAGTGACTGTAAATGGTTAATGAGATGGTACATGAGTGGCTGAATGGGTTAATGAGGGGGCACATAGTGTCTGTAAGGGTGAGTGACAGGGTACATGAGTGCTGTATGGGTGCATGAATGGGTATGTAAGTGGGTGTTTAGATGAGTGAGTGGGTGTGTGAGTGGCTATTTGGGTGAATAAGTGATTGTGAGAGAAGTTCTATGGGAGAATATGTGCTTGTCTCAGTGATTGTATAGGTGAGTACATGTATTATTCGTATGAGTAACTGATTGGGTGTGTGAGTAACACTATGGATGAGTGAGTGGCTGTGCGAGTGACTGTATGGGTCAGTCAATAGGTATGTGAATAGCTGTATGGGTGACTGATTACATGTCTGAGTGGCTGTATAGGTTTGTGAGTAGGTGTGTAAGTGAGTAGGTGTGTAAGTGTCTCTATGTCTGTATGACTGGACTGTGAGTGACCGTATTGGTAAGTGAGTAGGTGCATAAGTGGCTGTATATGAGAGTTAACGGTTGTGTTACTGGCTGTATAGGTGAGTTGATGAACCGGTGGCTGTATGGAGCAATGAGTAGATGTGTGAGTGTGTGTATGAGTCTGTGAATGGGTATGTCAGTGGTTGTGTGGAAACGGGTGTATGAGATGTTATATGGGGGTATAAGTGAGTGTGTGAGTGCTTCGTTGGATGATCAGTGATGTCATTTGAGATGTCATGAGTAATATCATTTAAGATGTCATGAGCGATGTAATTTGAGATGTCATCCATGATGTCACTGACCATATCATGAGTGATGTAATATGTAAGGTTATAAGCAGTGCAAGGCAGGGGCAGGGGCTACACTAGGAATAGTGTACTGTATTCTTTCACCATCATGTAAAGTTCTCTGATACCTTCAGGTCTAGCTAGCGCTAAATAAAGTAAATAAATAAAAATAAATAGGGGTTGTGAGTTATAGATAGCTCAGGTAACTATAACTGCTTAATTTCTCTGGTTTTGCACAAGTGAAATGTCAGCCTAACTATAACATCCCTGTAGCCTTTGTTTATTTAATTGAATATATATCAGAGAGGGTGTGGCCTAATGGCTAGGGCGGTCAATCTCAAATCTGGGGAACCGGGTTCAAGTCTTAGCAGCGACGCGAAACCTCCTTTGATACTGGGCAAATCTCCTAAACTCCCTGTGTCTAACAAAAAATAAATGTGTCCTTGTGTAATGCAACTGGTGCTCATGTGAAGCGCTCTGATACCTGATACCTTCGGGTCGGTCAAGTTGGTGCTATATAAAACCCTGAAAAACAAAAAATAAAATATATATATATATATATATATATATATATATATATATATATATATATATATATATATATATATATATATATATATATATATGTATATATATTACCTACTGGCGGTCGCCAGTAGGTAGTTATAGTTAGGATCTAGTTTCCATAGGAAATCCACAACATTCTATTTGGAAAAACTTTGGCGCTGGTAGACGAATCTTTGCAAATTTCACCAAGAAAATTGCCTGCTCCGCTCCGCTCCTTCCCTGAAAGTTTGGAGGTGATTCGTCAAGCGGGGGCTGAGAAAAAAGGGGGTCCTAAAAGGTGTTTTCCCCATGCAATTTTCCATAGGGACCTTTAGCCAGGGCTACAGCCCGAACGGATGAACGGAATTACACCAAATTTGGCAGAGAGGTAGAGTTTGGTTCGCAGATTGTGCTTTTTGTTAAATGGTGTAAATCCGTTCAGTAGTTCCTGAGAAAATCAAAAGTAAAATCATAGTGATATCTAGAGACGAAGTACAGCACACGTACGGACATCCGTACAATTACGAGCACGAGCTGCATTGGATGTCAACTGTCTGTCAACACTCCAAACCAGGAAGTGTTGGCAGCCATATTGTGCCTCGGTAGCACTGAGTCACAAGAAAACAGTAAAACAAAGTTGAAAAATAAGGAAAGGGGGTAGGGTAGAAACATGTTGACCCTCTAGGCCTGCTCAGGGGGTGTCACATGGATGTTTAGGCACAATTTATTTATTTTTAAATAAAAAAACGCATTGTACGCACATTGTACTCGTGCGCGGGGAAAAAGAAAAAAAACTAGAAGTTCGTTTTATTCCTAATTAGCTCCCGGGGGCAATTTATTTCTATAATGGGGGGCTTGGTAGTGTCCAACAGGAAGAAAAGAATGAAAATAAAAAGTAATGTAGAGGACAGTGATGCTCCTGCTTCCTACGTTTTATCAGGTCATCAGACTGTTTCCTATAATACAAAAGTTTATTGCAATAAATGTATAGAATTTTAACTTGAGCAAAATCAGGATGAATTTGTGTGCTTGGACTGTTTGCTGAAAATCCTGGTGCAGCAGTTGATGTGCTTGGTGCAGTAGCAGGTGGGTTGTCCTTCAACCTCTGTGTTGCAGCTCGAGCAAAGTTGTTGGTGTAAGTTCTTTACGTGTCGCTTCATATTTGCTGTGCTAAAGGAGTATTTTTGAGATGGATCACCCCTTGAAAGAGTTTGGAAAATTTTACAGGTTACTTTTGGAGCATTAACCATTTTTTGCCCTTCTGGAAAAGTAAAAAACTGCTAAATTAGATCTTCTTTCCTCTTCTTTGGAGTTTCTTTAGGAATTAAATATTCTTCTGAAGAATGGCTGGAAGATGAGTCCATTGCTCTTAATATGGTAAACGTTATTCAATTTGACAAGATTCTCAGAAGAGATGATTCTTTTTAGAAAGTCAAAGTAGAATTTTTAAAATGGGACGGAAATTTCAACAGTTGGAATAAGAAGTGTTATGAACCAATGAAATTTCTTCTTTTAAAGTCACATGGCTTTGCGGATGGTTACGCTGTTATTATGGTGTTCTTAGGATGCGAGTACGCATGACTTTTGACCGCGATTGGTGTAATTGCTTTTAAAAGTAATGTAGGATTATTGGAGCTTAAACATTTTTTTTTTCATAATTATCCTAGAAAATGTGTTCTGTTAGTATGTTCAATAAATACATTAATATATGGTTTTAAACAATTAAACAATTAAAAACATTTGCGTCTTTGCGTACGGGGCGCCGTACATGACGTCAAATGGAAGCTTTGATGCGACATGTAACGTGAAAGCATATTCGTAGCGTGTGGTGAGAATGATTAGCAGTAGAAACTATGGTGCGATCACTCCCTCACTGTCAAATCAGAGCACAGGGCGCGCTTTGAGAATGGTAAGAAGTGGTCACTCATTGGAGATCCGATTCAGCTGTGTGGCTTATTCACGGTATCATAACGTTACTTTTGAGCCTGTTTAAGTTTGAGGTTTGCAAGTAATACTATGGTATAGGCAGACATGGATGTTTAGGCAGCGCTTATCTCCATTAAGCTTGGTTATTATCATTTACATATAGGTGTCTGAGGGAGGGAAAAGAAGTCTATGTGAATGGTGAGGATTGCACAATAGCACGACATCACTCCTTAATTTGTAGACACATACAATTGAATGGCTCTTGTAATCAAGATGCGCCTAATTTGGTGTGAGTTTTGAAAGGCACTGCGACACCTGCTATCATACCATTGTTCAGTTTACTGGAAACGCGAGTTATTTAATTTGAAATAATGCAGATTGTTGTGCAATGTTACCAGGCATCGGTTACATGATTACGGTAACTGAGAGTGTGGTTTGCTAAAAAAAAGTTGTGTTTACTCCTCTGCATGGGAAGCTGGATGTTTCCATCTGGCCGTCGATTCCGACCCTGAAAGCAGAGTCAACCAAGTGAGCCGTATAAGAGCGCTATTGTCTCAAAAAGAGGTCGCTCTTACATCTGCTAGTGAAATATTTGTCCTTCATGTAGTAAACACCCGCACAGAAGTGTATGATTTATTAAATACAGACGTGCCTTTGTATTTTGGGGAGTTAATTCAGAGTATCTTTAATGCGTCCTTGTCTACGGGGTTCTTACTTTTTTAAAGTTAGAAGCAGTGGTCTTGTGTGTTCTTTTCAAAATATAATTGGTGTCTTTTCGGCATTTTTTCATTTGATGTTTTCCAGCATCTTTAGTGGATTCCCCTTAATAGTCGCATTAGTTGCCGGTGTGCTTCTATTAATTTGTTTACTTGAATATAGATGCACATCCTCCAGCACCCGACAATATGTCCCGGCTGTTGCTGCTGCGCAACCGAATGCTTAGTTATTACGGAGCGCTGCCTCTGGCTACATTGAATGCAGCTTATGGATTATCGTTTCGATTCTCCTTTTTCACATGTGTTCAAACTGTCTTCCATTGCTTGAGCTGCAATTTCGATTGGGCCCTGGATTTGTGTCTCTGCAGTACGGTGTCTCCCAACGCGGATTATGACCAGCTAATGAGCCCCTTAGTGGTTCATGACTTGCTCTTTTCTGGCAGCAGTTACATTGAAGATGACTCGAGTTTTTCTCCGATGGTGAGAGAGGCTCCGGTCGTTGAGGAACATATATGTTCATTCCCACTAATGAATTGGATGGCTGAAATGTTTTCAGATGAGAACAATGACTTCTTCTTGGAGGCTGTTACTACATACTGTGCTTATATGCTGTTGGATTTAGACTCTTTGATTTTTCTACCTATTCTTTATTATTTAGTTAATGTTTTCTACCAAACAGCGAATAATTTTTGATTCAAACTTGAACTTGACTCTGCTTTTCAGGCTTGGACTCTGCGTTCCTAGTTCGCCCACGTTTATATCACGTGGTTATATCGAGGGAGGGTGTCGTGGGTTGAGCGTTGCACTCACACCGTGTTCAGTTAGCATGGGTTCATTAGAAGCTTAAACGCCATTTTTGCTTTCCTGCTCTGCTTTGCACACAACACGCAATTTTGATATTGTTTAGAGAAGTCTGAGTATTTTATTTCACATGAGAATAATTTGTCATGCCACATTTCTAGACTGCCTCGCTAGTTTAGTGTGTATAGTGAGAGCATGGAACATCAAGGTTATCTTAGATACTGCGTCTGTTATTTGGAAAGATCCTCGTACGTTCGACCTATAACACATATGCAGGCGTGGCCACGTCTGATACTGGCGCGTTTAATAATGCATTGTGGACGCATAATTGGACACAGTTGGAGAACATTGGTATCCTGACAGTTTGTGCAGAACTCAATGTGATCCACTGCTGCTGAGTACCAGAGGTATGGGACCGTCCATGTAATCCTATGAGACCTTCTGTAGTTATAAACTAACCTGGTAGGTAGGGAGGGTGAAATGTAAGTATATTTTAAACCTGTTTCCCGATAGCAATATAAGATGCTTTCTCACTTTGTATTTTATGGAATAGTAACAATGCTGACAACCTTGTTTCTGGTATTATGTTTGGTTGTTTTATCTAAGGTACTGTGCATGAGATTACGGCATTAGAAATAAACATTTCAAACTTGCACGTGTCTTTATTTACTCCTTGTTTTGGACTGGTGTAAGATTATAACGAAAGAGTGCTCTTTTTAGCTACCTTACTTGAGGTAATCTAAGTCGCATGTTCTGGGTTGACTAGTCATTGGTATTTTTGCTATAGGACAAAGTACCAATGAGTCACTGATTGCTAGTCTGGTGGGGGGTTTGGGTACTAAGGTGGGGTTTGGTACACCGTAATTCACTGAGGTCCTAGGTCTTTATGCACAGTTCTGTGTAGGAGTAGAATTCCTGCAACAGTAGTTACAACAAAAAGGCTTAATAAAGGGCCTTGAGTTTGAATCAGAATATGAAATTAAAGAATAATTGATAACCCCAGCCAAGAAAGGCAGCAAGTGTGCAAATTTACAATGTCTTCGGCTGGGGTACTTGTTACAATAAAAATGTTCGATAAAGGCCTGCACTTTGAATAGGTATATGAAATAGAAGAATAGTTGATAATCACAGCTAATGTATGCAGAAAGTAGTTGTGTGTATGTTAGGATGATGTGTTGATTGAGTGGAAGATGAAAAATGCAAAAAAAATGAAAGGTTGGAGACTCGCATACTACCCACTGCCTTCTCAGTGAAAGAATCTTTGGATTTCCAGCTCATTACACAGATAGGGTTTTGAATTCCGCAGTGGAAGCAAGAGAAATGAGCAGCACATCTAAGGAAGCAAGCTGGTGCATAAAGTACACATTGTGTGCGGTAGTAAGGACGGAAGTGTGGAAATTATCCACCGCTATTGGTGGGTAGTAGTTACGAAGAAGGCTGAATAAAGGGCCTTGACTTTGATTTTGAATTAAAGAAGAATAATTGATTAGCCCAGCCAAGAAAGGCAGTAAGTAGGTGTGTGTATTTGTGGATGATGTGTTGATTGAGCGGAAAATGAATAAGGTGTAAAATAAGAGAGGCTGCAGAGATGCAACCCTTCCATTTCTTTGTAAGGGAAGTGGGTGATTAGTTTTCCAGTGCATATATATAAATATAAATAAATATATATATATATATATATATATATATATATATATATATATATATATATATATATATATATATATATATATCAAAGTAATCCCGAACCGCCGATGGCTGCGGTCATAGACGGGCACGGACCTCCTTCTCTTCGTCACCTTCCTCTCACTTCTCAATCAAGTAAGAGACGCCAAAACACCATAAAGTGTAGCAGTGCAGAAGATTTATTGCAGAATAACAGAGCAAGTGCTCTCCCTGACGCGTATCGCTCCGCGAACGGAGCTTGGTCACATGACGCGATAGGAGCAGATGGACACAATTTGTACAAAATAAAAGCCAATGCGCCTTAGAAACAGGTCGCAAAGGTACACAACAATGTAGACCTAATATATACAAAAAGGAAATGTTACTGTAGTAAAATACCACAGTGGGGAAAAAAGAAAGTTACAGCATAGTGCTCTAAGTAAACGGTAAACTCAAAATACAAGTTTATCATAATTACATGCTATTGACAAAATGATCCTTTTAGTCAAACAAATAATATTTCTTCATATCTAATGTAACTTAACACATGAGGAGAGCATAGTGCTCCACCATCATAACAATAGTGTTGCCAAGTTGCAAAAAATATGTAATAAATTTGATATCATTATTGTATAAATGCAAGTGCATTTCAAAAAAGGGGTAAAGGATTGCCAATAAATTGCACATTTCATAATCCCATATTTCCAATGATTGATTCAATATAATGGTCAAAGGTTGTGATTCATGTAAGTGCTAACTAAAGTGCAACATAAAATAATATTAACAAAAAAAACATTTATTTTTTTTTAAAAAGATTAATGTGTTCCAATTAAAAAAACAACAACAATCAACGCCAAAATAGCCCAAATAGAGAACCTAAATCGAAAATAGTTCATTATAAACATCAAATCCTACATATAATTTCATCATTAATATGTAAAGCCCATTTGTTAGCAGTATTTACAAATAGAATCAAAAGTTTTTTTTGAAGTTAGAACAAGTACATTCAAACACATCAAAGAAATTCCGATATCATGCTACAGAAAATGATGTAATTCATCAAAAGCATTTAACCCATTGGGGGACCTCGTGTCAAGTAACATGATAAAGTAGGCTTCTTTTTGTCTAAGTAACCTTTCACGATCCCCACCCCTACCGGGGTTCGGTACAGAGCATAGCAAAGTATATTTCAGATCTTTAAGTTTTTTATCGTGAACCGCTTTGAAATGGCGGGCCACAGGATAGTTCATGTCTGAATTAACTATGGCTCTTATATGTTGAAGGATGCGCTGGTTGGCAGGCAACTTTGTACTCCCTATGTAGGAGGGTGAACAAGTGCAGGTGAGTTTGTAGACAACAAATTCACTGCGACAAGTGAGATGCTCAGTTATTTGTATGGGTGACTCACTAAAAGCTGATTTGTAGTGAGTACTATTCTCAGCAAAATTGCAGGCCCGGCAAGATGCACATCTAAAGAAACCTGTTTTAGTAAGCCAGGGGTTTTTGATAGAAAGTTCTGGTTGACTTTTGTCCAGAGCATCCTTCATGGAAGGAGCCCTCCTAAATGTAATAGCTGGTGTTGTAGGTAACAGAGGGCTCAAGATGACATCTGTTAGTACAATAGGCCACTCTGTTTTGATGATTTGCCTTAGCCTCTGTACTTGGGAACAGTAGGTGGTGATAAGCCTTACTGAACTTCCCCAAGTGGGTTCTAGGGAGAGTCTAGTACTCAGGGTCAATAATTGCTCCCTTGGACGAACTGAGACTTTAGAAAGTGCACGGTTCAATGCATCTTGTTTGTACCCACGTCTCAGGAATCTTTGCATGGACTCAGCTAAACATTGATTGCTCACCTCGGGATCACTACAAATTCGTTTGATGCAAATGAATTCGCCCAGCGGAATACTTTGAATAGTGTGGGGCGGGTGTGAACTGCGGGCGTGAAGAATAGAATTACCCGCAGTGCTCTTTCTGAATAATTTGGTGTGAATTTGTCCCTGTTCTATATAGACTTGGACATCCAAAAATTCTGCACAAGTAGATGTTATAGTGGCAGTAAACTTTAAATTTCTGTTGTTGTCATTAATATCGTTGACAAAAAGGGCAGCTTGTTCTGGCGTGCCCTTCCAGACGATAAAAATGTCGTCTATAAACCTCCAATAGTGGGCAAGATGTTCAAGCCATTTGCTATGTGTTCCCTGCAGGACGTGCTTCTCCCACCAGCCAACATGTAAACATGAATAGCTGGGGGAGAAGCACGAACCCATAGCCACACCTCGTTCCTGATGAAAGATTTCCCTGTCAAATTGAAAGTAGTTGTTAAACTGACAAATACTAATCATTTGTAACAACATTGAATTATGTTTCCCTGAAAGTGGCTGCCCTAGTATCCAAAAAATACTTAATCGCTTCTATACCTTGCAGATGATTTATGCTTGTGTATAGTGATTCTATGTCCATGACCAGAAAACAAAAGTCAGTACACCAAGTAACCTCACCAATTTTAACAAAAAAATCAGTGGTATCTTTAAGGTAAGAGGGAAGTGAGACCATATGTGTTTGGAGGAAAAAGTCAACATATTTGGAAATGTTCTCATTCATACTCCCTTGTGCAGAAATAATAGGGCGACCTGGAACCGGGGAAATACATTTGTGAATTTTAGGCAAAAGATAGAAAAGAGGGGTGATGGGATGTGATACATTCAGAAATTTTGCTTCCTCTTTTGTGAGAAGACCAAGCCTTTGCCAGTGATTGATCTTTTTTCTGGTGTTATCATATGTTTTCAACATCGCAAACTTGCTGGATTTTGTGTAGCACAAGGGGTCACCCAACTGGTGTGTTGCCTCTTGAAGATAGTCGGATTTTGCCCATAGTACAGTGTTGCCACCTTTATCCGCACTCTTTACTATCACATTTGTATTGCCTTGAATTTTCTTAATTAATGTATTGTATTTCAAATTATTGAAATCTGTTTGTCTTTTCTTTTTTCCCAAAATCGTACGGTTCAATGTTTTTAATTCAGTGATTACTCTATCGCTGAATATGTCCAGGGCGTCTTTAGGCATTAGGGGTAAGAAAGTGGATTTTCCACGAAATGGAGTAGATGACGATTGATTCACAGGAATGATTTGGCTGACTGTAGGGGTACATTGAGAACTGTCCTCACAGGCCAAAGAAATTAGAGTTTGGAGACCTGTAAGATTGCTTACACTCAACGGTTGTTCTTCCGATGTTACGGCAGGGGAATCAGTGTTTTTGTCTTTACTGTCTGGATGAATTAAAAAGTACTTCATGAGTTTAATCTTTCTAATAAATTTGAAGACATCAATCCGTGCCTGAGTGTATGAAAAGTTATTGGGAGGACAGTAAGAAAGGCCCAGAGATAAAAGTTGCTCTTCTGCCTTTGAGAGTACCAAATCAGTCAAGTTAATTACTGTGTTTTCCTGTGCCATAGTTATTTGTTTCAATTTCTTCATGTGTTGCCTCTCCCTCCACCTCGCTTTGGAATTGCGCCTTCTGAAGCGGCGCTTTTGGCTACTGGTTTGCCTGCTGGTTGAGGAATGTTCCGTGAGCGCAGAGAATATCTCCGGTCCTCGTTGACAAAATTTAGTTCATACACCAATGTGAAATTTGTAAGGTCAGTAGAGCCCAATGTGTTGGAAATTAAACTGCCTTCAGAGCTACTGTATGATGATCGGGACAAGTTATCTACAGTTATCTATATATATATATATATATATATATATATATATATATATATATATATATATATATATATATATATATATTCACTGAAAAAAACATAGGTTTTAGGTATCTTATAGTTAGGAATTAGTATTTAAAAACCTTGCAAATTCACTGAAAAGCCTCGTTATAGTTAGGAATTAGCATTTAAAAAACCTTAGAAATTCACTGAAAAAACCATAAGTTTCACACATGTTATAGTTAGGAATTAGCATTTAAAAAACCTTTGAAATTCACTGAAAAAAACATAGGTTTCAGGCACGTTATAGTTAGGAATTAGCATTAAAAAAAACTTAGAAATTCACTGAAACAACCATAGGTTTCACACATGTTATAGTTAGCTGGGAATTTCACTCATACAAAACCTTTGAAATTCCCCCGTTATAGTTAGTTCAGCTAACTATAACTCGCGTGCCCGCAATGCACTGCTGATGACGTCACATATTACATCACTCATGACATGGTCAGTGACATCACTCATGACATCACTGATGAGATCTCAAATGACATCACTGAAAAAAAAGCTCGTAAGACCTATAAATTTAAAAGGGATAAACAAGATTACGATAATGAACAAATATTCACTGTTTCTAGAAAATATGACACATTTCGTAACGCCACAGTGAAAAAAAGTCAACAGAATGAAAACAGATCTACTCAAATAATGGAGGAGCCAGAGTCAGAAGCATCATCAGTATCAGAATTGAGCTCAGCCACTGATAGTGAATCAGACCCTGAAGGACGCAATGAACAGGGTAATAAAACAAAGCTCACAATGGGTGAGAAATTGGAATACATCAGACGCAGTCCGTGGGAAACCCTCCGTCCCAGAGTTGCGCCGGCGGCAAAAAACAGCACACAAGGAGAAGGAGGGAAAGGAGGAGGGCCGCCAAAAAGCAATGGGAGCAAACGAGGAGGATGGGGCATAGAAAAACAAACAATACAAGTGAATAAAGAAACCCCTGAAAACCAATTGAATGCCAAAACAATCATCAATGTGGCTAAAATCAATTTATCAGCAGCAGAAACCCAATTACTCTCACTAGGACTCTCGTACTGCCCAGAATCCAACTTTGAATATACACAAACCAGGGCAGATGTGTTTCAATATATACGGAAGCTCAAACTTCAGAAATTCCACAAATTACAAACGAATGCTAAAAATGATGGACGTCGTCCACTTCAATGGCCTGATATTCCGAGTTCAGCAGCAGGAGACTATGATCTACTATCAGATCTTCAATCATTGGTCAATTCATCCACCCAATCTCAGACTAGTAATCCTTTGAAAGAAGCTGGAACTAGTATGGAAGGATTTCCCCAACTAAATACACAAGAGATGGTGGGAATGGGCAATATAAAACCGATGACAATGTTCAAGAAAAAATCAAAATTCATTCCAATGATGGCAAAAGATCCAATTGACGTTTTCAATGAAATAGAAGTGGCGCAAGTTAAAAAACTAAATGTAACAACACATATGACTAGAAGAAAGTTGACTAGTCCTTGTGTGTATGAGGAGAGAGAGGAACATGTGTTGTTATGCTTATGCTATGATAAAGACACTAGTTTGAGCCATTTTGAGCACACCAAGACTGGGGACTATCTAAATGAGGTAATCTTCAGATGTGACATGAGTTTTGCGAATAGACTGGTCAGCCCTGAATGTCCATTTCTCCCCACCTTTAGTGGTAGAGGGGTTAGTTCAACTAATGATTTTATAATCATGACTGCGAGACATGGGGGTATGATCCAGACATTTAACACCCCTGATAATTCATTAAGTGATCACTTTCCCCTTAGTTTAGTTCTTCAAGACAGACCTAGGGCATTACGTGGAAGAGATATGCCTAAAACACGAATACATAACATCTCTTTGGCGAGGAAAAATAGTTACTCTTTAAAGTGGACAAAAATAGTCCCGGAAGATTTTCTTCAAAACTAGTAAGGAGCACCATGCCCCAGTTTTATGCCTGCACGTTGCGAACACCGAAGATACTGATATTATACAAAACTTCTCATTAATTATCTCACAAATTAAGAAGCTACTATGGGTCAAAACAAAAGGTGTTAAGAAGACACAAAGTATTCAAACCTAAAACATGCTTTAAATGCCCCTGTCAAAGATAGTACCTTAATTAAGAAGCGCAGAAATATCTATAAGCAGACCCTAAAAAAGAGAAAAGACATCTTAAAAAAGGAATCATGGGATACTCTGTGAGAAGCATCATTAAGCCGAGATACAGCAGTTTTTTGGAAAGTTGTTAACGCCCCTTTTTTTAATTATAACGCCTCAGCCACAATAGAAGTAGCAATAGCTGAAATAGAGTGGGTGAAGCACTTTTCAGAATTATATTCTAATGAAAGACAAGCGGGAGATTGTTTAATCCAGGAAAATATAATTGGAGATTCTTGCAGTTTAAAGAACAATTTGGTATTTGATATCTCTGTAACAGAAGTGAATGCTAGCATTGATGCAAGCCTGGGGTGCAGAGCACCTGGCTCTGATGGGGTCCCGGTGGATCTTTATAAAGATAACGTAGATCTCTGGGCCCTGATCCTGACCCGATTTTTCAATGCTACGCTCCGAAATGGCCTTCTATCTTCCTGGTGCGAATCGCTGATAGTTCCTATATTTAAAAAAGGGGACAGAGCTAGCTGTCAATGCCATCGCCCGATATCACTTCTCGACTCCACCAACAAAGTTTTTGGGCGGGTGATTTTAAATAGGCTTCAAACTTGGGCTGATGAAAATATGATAATCAGCGATTTACAATATGGTTTCAGGAAAGGGCTTAGTACAATTGACCAGTGTTTAAACTTGCATATTTTAATAGAAAAATACACAACAGCCAAGGAGGGTCGAATGTTCCTAACTTTTATAGATTTAACTTCGGCATTCGACTGTGTTTCACACAGTAAACTCTGGCTGGTTATGGATAAACTGGGGGTAGATATATCAATTATTAATTTCCTATGGGAACTTTACTTAGGTGCATCCGTTAGAGTTAGATTTGGAAAAAATGGTGAATGTACATAATCCTTTGGCATTGCTAGGGGTGTACGACAAGGCTGCGTCCTGGCCCCATTCCTTTTCACACTTTATATCAATGATGTGGAGAATACACTTGTGAAGGAGTGTAGGGATATGCCAATGGTGGGGGAAATATCAGTCCCAGCATTGTTGTATGCCAACGACGCAGTCTTGATGGCCAGAACTCCACTGGCCATACAGAGCTTAGTTACCTCCTTTGCAGACTTTATGTCAGGTTTAGACCTAAAGATAAATTGTTCAAAGACTTTCACCATGACCTGTGGCTTGAGTGCACACAAAAAGAGAAAGGCAGTTTATATTGGTAGTTCCCCAGTTGATTTTACTTTAACTTTTTCTTATTTAGGAGTTCTCTTTGATCGCACTGGTCTATGGAACACCACAATTAAGACAAGAAAGTTATTATACTGCAAATCCATAATGGCCTTAAAAACATTTTGTCAAAAAATTGGCAGGAAACCTATCGGGGAAATGTTAACAGTGTATAAAGCTACTTGTGTAGCAATTGTGACTTATGGCGCAGGATTGTGGGGACACGCAAATGTATCATCTTTACAGGTAGTGGAAAACCTTTTTATGTAATATCTTCTAGCCGTTCCAAAAGATGTTTCCACATACGTATGCCATGCAGAACTTGGGGAACCATATTTGGAAGACACTATAAAGACAGCCCCGTACTGCTATGGCATAGAGTTTGGACGACTAATGAATGTGGGTTAAACCGCTTGATTATGAATAACATGGTAGGCCTAGAAAAGAGTGGCAAAATTGGATGGGTGTCCTACGTGAAGAGGTTCTTCACGGATTTGGGCATTGCAAATTATTTTAATGAACCATCCTCTCTGTGCAACATTTCTAGGAAAGTTTTGAAGGAAAAGATTATGACCTACCTATATGAGCGCAGAACGTCAACAGAAATGAAAAAAATTACGGTGGTCGCCCATGAGCAAATTGTGATCTCTAGGAAAATGCAGCCATATGTTAAATTACAATTGAGTGACTACGAGAGGTTCTTATTAACCCATTTTAGATTTAATTTATTGTTTAGGTCACTTAGTTTCCCCGCTATGAATGACTGGTCGAAAGTTTTGATTACGTGCCCTTGTGACGATGTGTCAGAACAAACAGATATGCACATTCTTTTCTTTTGCAAATTTTATACAAAACCTAGGCGAATGTGGGTTGTTCCTTTACTGAAGACCATGGAAATAAATCGCTGTCGCCCTGCCTTTTTAGCTGTACAGAAACTTGATAATATTTTAACTATTGTATTTATTTCTTCGTTCTTAAAAAATGTTTTTAAATCACGTAAATCGATTGTAGCCTGAACTATGATGAATTGACTTTGTTGCTTTGGATGAACTTGTTAAGTATGATTTTACCTGAACTTTTATGGTTATTTTGTTTTAATAACCGAATAAAGAATTGAATGAATGACTAGAAGAAAGTTCACTAGTCAAGAAAGAAGATATAGACAGTAAATGGATAAATTGAAAAAGGAAAACAACATTGTGATAAGGAACTCTGTTAAGGGGGGGACATAGTATTATGGTTGCTCTCAGAATATATGGCAGAAGCGAACAGTCAATTAAATGATACTAAATGCTATCATAGAAGTTCCCCTATCCAGTATAAAACCATGCAGGATGAACTATACACTCAATTACTTGCCTGGAAAAGCTTGGGACTTTTGAGTTTAGATGAATTCAAATTTTTAATAAAGGAACATCCGAAAACGCCTGTTATATACTTCATACCGAAGATCCATAAAAACAAGGAACTGCCGCCAGGAAGGCCGATTATAGCGGCCTGTGATGGACCTTTAGAAAATCTATCAAAATATATAGATTTCTTTTTACAAGAACATGCACAAGGGTTGGAATCTTTTGTAAAGGATACGGGTGATTTTATTTGCCAGATTGGCAAAGTTGAATGGCAAGAAGGATACTTACTAATTACTTTAGATGCATCCTTGTTGTATACCTGCATAAGAAATGCTGATGGTTTGGAAGCGGTTGAATACTTTTTATCTAAAAGATCCATAGAATGTACACAACACAATAGAATGTTGATGGATATGTTGATCTTCTGTCTAGAAAATACCATTTTCCTTTTCAAAAAACAAATGTACCGACAAGAGCAAGGGGTCGTGATGGGGCCAGCTTCTCCCCCAGCTATGCCTGTATATTTATGGGCTGGTGGGAGGAGCTGGTCCTCAGGAGGCAATATCAAGACACATACAGAGAAAATATAGCGTCTTGGTTAAGATATATTGACGACCTCATCATTATCGGGAACTGGACAGTCAGTGAAGCAGAGGATTTTATTAAATGTATCAATTCTAATGATGTTAACCTGAATTTTACGTCCAACATAAGTAATCTTAGTATCCCATTTCTTGATGTAAAGGTTACCATAGATAACAACACAATAAGTACATCTTTATACCATAAGGAAACTGCAGGCAATACGTTGCTTCATGCAACAAGTGCGCATCTGCCGCATTTAATTCATAGCATCCCCTACGGGGAGATGCCTAGATTGTGAAGGATATGCAGCAGTGATTTAGAGTTGAACAAACATCAACAAGAAAGCAAGTTACGCTTAATTGATCGTGGATACAGTGCAAAGACAATTGACACGGCAATTAGGAAATCAAGGCTGAAAGCGAGGGAAGATCTGTTTAAGGAAAAGAAACTCCTCGAAAATACTCAAGAAAGCAATATGTCAGACACTGAGGAAGTTCCTAGATTAATTTTAACTTTTAGCCGGCAACAAAAAGAATTACGCAAGATCATTCAGCGTAATTGGCACATTGTTGAAGACGATCCCGTTATAGGCAATTTACTTCCAGAATTTCCCTTAATAACTTATGGGAAATCAACTTCAGTGGCCTATATTTTGGTAAAGATTAATCCAGAGTGCAAGGAAGATGCTGGGTGGCTCACGGCTAGGAAGAGATTTTTTAAATGTTCAAACTGTAAAGCCTGCACCTTTGGGAACAATACAACTTCATTTTTTACAGCCTTCAGTGCTAAACTCCAAATGATCAAATATCACTTAACATGTAGAAGTGAATATGTAGTGTATGTGCTGGAATGTAGCTGCAACTTAAAGTATATAGGGAGTGCCAAGCTGGCAGCCCACAAAAGGGTGTTACAACATATTAGGGCTATAAACAATGATGACCCGAATTACCCAGTAGCATGCCACTTCAAAGAGCACCATGGGGGAAACACGAAGGATTTGAAGTACTATATGATAGATACTGTCCCAATTCAAGGAAGAGGTGGTGACAGGGAGGGGAAATTACGTCGATTAGAAATCCACTGCATATTGCAGGTCGATACTAAACGACCTAATTTGCTCAATATGAGTGAGGATTTATATGCATACTTAGACTAATTAACCCCATTCATTTATCTCATGTCAATAATTATCACCTCTATAGTGGCAAGAACGATATAAGAAAGTAGTAACAGTATATCTAGTTATTTATTATGGTATCTAAATTTGCACCATGTGATCATTATAGTTTTTTGTACCTTTAGATGGTGAAATGTTTATGAATAATATATAGGACTTTTTATGAAGATTTTTTACAATGTGGATTTTATAGAGATTTTAGTGATGAATGAATTATATTTATATAACTTTTTAACACAAGCATGAATTAATTTTAATTGCTTAGAGTTGATTTTTTAAGAGTTTAATTTATAATTGTGGGAATCATTCATTCATTTATTAATTTATATCTCTATATATCCTTCCTTTGTTACCCCTGATTTCTGATAATATGTGAGATTTTGCACAAATTGCTTACTTTGCACATAATTTTGCATATATATTAGCAATTTAATAAGCTATATGTAAGAACTAATAGCTGGTGCTGCATTTGGTCTCAGAAATTGCGAATAAGGCACATCCGCACTTTATCTTATAGAATTTTAAACATATCGAATAGTAAGTTTCCACACTTAGGAGAATATCCTGGTGGTTTTACTCCTAGCACTTTTTGCACATTTAGAAAAAATGTTTCCATTAGGGTTACATATCGGAAACTTTATATCACTTAAATAAGAAACTTATGGACAAGGATGACGAAAAGGCTCATGGGAAGTACTTAATCACCAAGATAATGCCATATCACAAATATTATATTTTAAATGATTAGTATACATATTGTGTGATAAGTAATTGTGTCATGAAGTATGTGATTAGGAATGTATTAACCGATTTCTAGAGGAATTGCCTCACAGTTAGGATTGGATTCCTATGATCCGTATATAAAAAATGAGCATTTATGCCATTATTAAATATTTGGTCTAAAATGTATTAAACAGTGATTTACATGTTGATCGAATATTGACAGATACCTGAGCCTGAAGTTACATATGTCTTCTATGTCCATTGTTGCACTGTCACTTTAAAAATGGAAGTGGTTCACACAAATGTTGTCATGTAATCAAGGCAGGGATCTGCCGAAACGCGTCGTGATGGCGGCTGATGATGTTTCTAAATAAATCAAACTGGCACTGAATCTGGGTCTACACTCGTTTTTCTTCACTAGTCCGAGGAAATTGTGTAAGGAACGGGCTTTTCAGCATATATATATATATATATATATATGTTCAAACAAGATGCCTGTGACATGAGAGGCACACTGCAGGGCTCTCCTCTCCGGGCTGAAATGTCATAGCGCGCTTCTGCACGTTGCAAGGAGTAATGTGCCCGACGCGTTTCTGGGGGACTCCACCCCCGTCATCAGGGGCTGCTTCCAGTCAAATCTCGATGTAATTCACGTGATTTATGGACATTTTCTATCAGGCAAATCCATAGGCAAGCATGTGGCCTGTTGAGTTGGAATTATGGGATTTGTAGTCCGTGGTGAAGAATACACCTCGATAATCTTGGGTGAATGGTGCTTCAATTTGATGCCTTGAGTAGGCTTGCTTTTTGTGCTTTGGCGCGCTGTTATTAAAATGACGAGTCCTGCGCTCCTGTTACAGCCAAGAAGTTTGGATGCTTTGAGCTTCATCCTGCCGCTCCTCATTACAGAGCAGCAGGCGATGGTGCCCTCTCCGCGGCCAGGCTGCCGCGTAGATATGTTCAAACAAGATGCCTGTGACATGAGAGGCACACTGCAGGGCTCTCCTCTCCGGGCTGAAATGTCACAGCGCGCTTCTGCACGTTGCAAGGAGTAATGTGCCCGACGCGTTTCTGGGGGACTCCACCCCCGTCATCAGGGGCTGCTTCCAGTCAAATCTCGATGTAATTCACGTGATTTATGGACATTTTCTATCAGGCAAATCCATAGGCAAGCATGTGGCCTGTTGAGTTGGAATTATGGGATTTGTAGTCCGTGGTGAAGAATTATGGGTGAGGTAATCATGATATTGAGCATATCATGATTACATCACCTATAATTCTTGCCAAACTAGCGAAAGCAATGGGAACTTGAATCAGTGTTTTCTTGAGCGAAAACATTGAGGGAAATGGATGGTGGTAAATCATAAGCCCACTGGAGGGCGTACCTTTGATGCTAATGGGAAACAGTTACAACTAACCCAAAAGACTGGAAAACTTGGGCAAGAAGGAAATCTCGCGGGGTGATAAAAACAAATGAAACCACATCACCCATAATCCCCCTGAACTATGGACTGAAATAGACGGTGTAATTCCCTGTTTTTGTGAACACCCAAAAGACTGGAAAACTTGGGCAAGCAGAAAATCTCGCGGGGTGATAAAAACAAATGAAACCACATCACCCACAATCCCTTTGAACTATGGACTGAAATAGAACGTGTAATTCCTTGTTTTTGTAAACACCCACTGGGGGGAGGGACTTCTGGGGGCCTCCTGAAACCCTCTTTGATGTTTATAAAGTATAAACTTGTAATTCACTAACTAACCGTGACCAAGACAGCGGAGACTGTCGAAACGCGTTGGTTGATTTTGCTTTATTCCCCCATGGAAATGAAAATAAAGAAATAAGAACTTTACCTTGTGTGGATTGCCGACTCCGTGAAAAGCGACCCCATTTTTCCTCGTGGAGGAACTGTTGTTTATGATTGATAGCGGTTGGGCTCAACCGCAGGGGCAACGCGGCCACTGCTAGCAGCGGCTAGCGGGAGAAGCAGGGGAGCCATATGGTTGAAGATATCGACTTCCCGAGGCGCTCACCGGTGGATTGTAAAACCTCATTGTGTGAACAGACCTGAAGGACGAGCAGACGGAAAGGAGCGGACTCACATCTACCGCGGAAAATCCAAATCTGAGGTAAGATAGTGTAACCGCCAGTACGCCTGCTGAATCTTTTTGGTCGAATGAAACCGTTGGAATTAAAAAACAAAGACTGCACAATAGAGTGAAACCCGGTTAAGTGACATATGGTCTCCAGGAAAATTACGGAAGTGAAAACACTCTTTGAAATAACTTTGCAATATAGAATCTCAACTAAGATTCAGCAAGTTTGAATTCAGTGTAACCAGCACTACCTTTTCTGGAAAAACTGTAATAAACAGGGTCGCGAAAAAACACACAACGAATTTAATAAATCATCAGTAACTAATATCCAAAAAGAGTGGGGAATCATTAAAAAAAAGATAAAACATGGACAAACGGGATGCAAAAAGAAAAGATCAGATTGTCACTATGTTTGACAAGAGGGATATAAACAAACCTACGGAAAATACGAAAGAACCCGGAAAAAATGACACGAAAGAGAAACTCCGACTATTGGAGAAATTAAACAAAAAGGAGATAAATAAGTCATGGGAACTGATCTCGTTACAAAAATATCTGGAAGTACAAAGAGTCCCGAGGGGACTTCGTATACTCCTAATGCCGAGTCAGCAGGATGCAACAAACGTCCTGCTACAAGAATGGGGGGAACACACCCTAAACTCCTCATTGGGATTAATTAAAATATCGGTTAAACACATAGAAGTTGCCCTGGAAAAAGTCAAAGAACAACTAAGAATATTGGAAAAAGAAATAGAAGCCCTAAAACTGAATCCGGAAATGACCAAATTTAAGGAAGATTTAAATAAACAAATTGAAAAGCATGAGGAAGAAGTAAGATTAAGAAAACAGTCAAAATTTGAAAGAGATGCCAATGATTACGCCCAGGGACGAATCTTTACATTTGCCCGGAAATACGACCCCTTTAAACAACAGAAAATAAACACAGCTAGTTCATCATCAAGTATGACATCCCTAACATCAGCAGATCAAAGTGAAGATGACTCCATCTTAGACCCAACACAGAGGGCTTTTTTAGGGGACATGCGCCTCGTTCTTACACAAAGACAATGGGAACAAAATCAGGGGGCGCAAAGAAATGCACGAGGCAGAGCGAGGGGGAGAGGAAGAACTTGGCAACCAAAATTCACAAAACCCCAACAAGGAGGAGCCGCAGGCGAAACCACTACAAACAAAAAAGTGGGCGCAGAGACCAGATTGATGAAACAGAAGAAGGGAAAATAAATGAAGAATTACAAATAATCAATCTCTCAGGAAGAGATATATCGGAAGCAGAGATTACATTACTGAAAAAAGGCATAAATTTCTGCCCAACACAACGGATGGACATGGCGCAAACTAGAATAGACATGTACTTATATATCCGAAAGATCAAACTAGCGAAATTCTTCATGGAAAGGGAAAACAAATCCAAATCAATCAAGACTCACCCAACCTTAACATTAACCCTACAAGCAAAGGAATCAGAGGCATACCTGACTCTATTAAATTTGAATGAGGAAAGAGGACAAGAAATCAGTTTAAATACTGCAATACCACAATTTGGAGCCGGAACCAGCAATTTAAAGGCAAAATCAAAATGTTATCCTCAACTCGCACCGGGAAACAAGATAGACATATTTCAGGAGGCAGTTACCCACGACTTATACAAAATCACTAAAACAAGAGGAAAAGATAACCTAACATCAGAAGAAAGAAAAGCTTCAACATTTTTATGAAATGATCAAAACTTCGAAATAAAAACAGCAGACAAAGGGGGAAACGTAGTGTTGTGGAACAGAAATCTCTACATTGCGGAAGCCATGGAACAACTAAACAATCACCTCCACTACGAAAAACTAAACAGAAACCCGTTGAACCAAATAAAAAGAGAATTAGATCAAAAATTGCATCAATGGGAAATGAAAGAACTATTAGACTTCGAAGAAAAGAAATATCTCACGGTTGATTTCCCAAAAACAGCGACATTGTATTTTCTCCCGAAAATACACAAAAACGCCATCAAACCACCAGGGAGACCTATCGTGTCAGCCAACGGGTCCTTATTTGAACCATTATCCAACTTCATCAACTTTTACCTGAATCCCCAAGTGAAACAACTAAAATCCTATATAAAGGATACAACAGACTTCCTTTATGCTTTGAAAGATTTGACATGGCAAACAAATTATCTCATGATTACTATGGACGTGATTGCGTTGTATACCAACATTGACAATGAGATGGGCATCAATGCTTGCGAACATTTCTTAAAAGAACGGAACATCCATTACAAGGACCACAACACCATGCTGTTGGAAATGATCCACAATATCTTGATCAACAATATATTCCTATTTGGAGACTCACTGTATCAACAAAAAAATGGGGCAGCGATGGGCTTCTCTTTTAGTCCAAGCTACGCTTGCATAGCCATGGGATGGTGGGAGGAAACCATCGCATGGAATGAAAGACATCGGAACTATACCCAGCACATTATAACCTGGAAAAGGTTCATAGACGATCTTTTCATTGTGTGGGATGGAGGCAAAGAGAAGTTCATAGAGTATTTTACACTACTTAACTCTAGCACATCATGCATAAAATTCACCTACACCATAAATGAAACCAGGGCAGTGTTCCTAGATACAGAGGTATACATATCGGACAATCGCATTGAAACAACCCTCCATCGAAAAGGCACAGCAACGAATGCGACCTTGGAAGCTACCAGCTTCCACCAACAATCATTGATAACAAGTATACCTTACGGTGAATTTCTTCGATTGAGAAGAATCTGTAGTGAAGACACAGAGTGGGAGAAACAAAGCATGAACACTATCAAACGTTTCCAAAAACGTAAATACAACAAAAAACTAGTACAAAAATGCTGGGAAAGAGCAAACCAAACAAAAAGACCTGATACTCTGGAAAAAAGACACAAAGAACCAACAATGAATGATGAACCCATCAGACTAATTCTAAACTATAGTCAAGAATCCAAACAAATAAATCAAATCTTAAGAAAGCATTGGAACATCTTACAAATGGACCCTGTTATTGGACAAGAAATGGGCAAACATCCTGTGATTACTTACAGAAGGGCACAAAACTTACAGGAGTATCTGGTCCACAGTCATTTTAAACAAACAACTCAGAAACAATCATGGCTACAAACTAAAGGTTTCGTAAAATGTTACAACTGCAAGGTATGCGAAATAGCCAAACCCACAACTGAAATAATCATGCAAATAAGAAGATGTGGCAAATCAGAGAATGCATTACATGCACCAGTCAATATACGGTGTATATGATTGAATGCCCCTGTAAACTGTGTTACATCGGCAGCACCATCTGCGAGCTAAAAAAATGCATTCTTGAACATGTTCGTGCAACGGTGCACAGAGACAGAAGTAATGCCGTAGCAAAGCATATGGAAACACACCATAACGGAGACTGGAAGCAATTACGTTTCTGGGGTTTGGAAACCATGTCACCATCGGACAGGGGTGGTCACAAGGAAAAACTTCTGAGACAAAAAGAGTCGAGACACATACTGAATTTCAGAACAATGACTCCATACGGTTTGAACCAATCAGAAGAATTGTATATACACCTCTAATGAAAATTGAACTTGAAATGATTTCTGGATTTTCTAAAAAAACATCCTGTTAAAATGTAATTTTTAACTTAATTTTCATCACATCCCCTTTTGCACTTATAATTTCATGTCCTCACTTTATAATTTTGTTTCATACTTTCAAATGGAAAACAACTCCAAGACTAGAATTACTAACTGAACAACCTGCTCATTTACAGACCCCAAAAAGCCCACTAGAGGGCTGAACTTAATAATCAGACAAAATGCTCAATATCATGATTACATCACCCATAATTCTTGCCAAACTAGCGAAAGCAATGGGAACTTGAATCAGTGTTTTCTCGAGCGAAAACATTGAGGGAAATGGATGGTGGTAAATCATAAGCCCACTGGAGGGCGTACCTTTGATGCTAATGGGAAACAGTTACAACTAACCCAAAAGACTGGAAAACTTGGGCAAGAAGAAAATCTCGCGGGGTGATAAAAACAAATGAAACCACATCACCCATAATCCCCCTGAACTATGGACTGAAATAGACGGTGTAATTCCCTGTTTTTGTAAACACCCAAAAGACTGGAAAACTTGGGCAAGCAGAAAATCTCGCGGGGTGAAAAAAACAAATGAAACCACATCACCCACAATCCCTTTGAACTATGGGCTGAATCAGAACGTGTAATTCCTTGTTTTTGTAAACACCCACTGGGGGCGGGACTTCTGGGTGCCTCCTGAAACCCTCTTTGATGTTTATAAAGTATGAACTTGTAATCCACTAACTAACCGTGACCAAGACAGCGGAGACTGTCGAAACGCGTTGGTTGATTTTGCTTTATTCCCCCATGGAAATGAAAATAAAGAAATAAGAACTTTACCTTGTGTGGATTGCCGACTCTGTGAAAAGCGACCCCATTTTTCCTCGTGGAGGAACTGTTGTTTATGATATATATATATATATATATATATATATATTTATATATATATATATATATATATTGAAGCTCAGAGTTGCCCACAAAGCATAGACGCACTCGGACATTTTAGAAAGCATCAAGCCTTTTAATAGGTAAAACCGGAGCTTGCATACCAATCCGAAATTACAGCTTTACATGTCATCTTCGCCTGACGCGTTTCAGTGCTTCTCTGCACTTTCCTCAGAGGCTCGACAATCTCGTGCTGTGCTGCCACACCCTCCAGTTAAATCAAAAATGTCACCCTCCAATGGGCTGCTCCGTTGAGCATGTAGTGATTTCTGGGTCCTGTAGTGCAGTCAGTAGTATTAACCCAAATGGGTGCAGTATATATATATATATATATATATATATATATATATATATATTCACTGAAAAACCATAGGTTTCACACCAGTTATAGTTAGCTGGACATTTTACTCATACTAAACCATTGAAATTCCCCCGTTATAGTTAGTTGTACTCATTTTAAATCGCGCGCCCGCAATCCGCTGCTGTTGACGTCACATACCATGTCATGATAATCCAAATCCAAATGTTTCTCAAGAAAAGTAATAAACCGTGTCCGTGGGTCATATCTGCTCAAACGCCGATATTCCGAGCGATTGAAAATGACTTTTCTTGAGAAACATTTGGATTTGGATTATCATGTCCTATACTTTGGAATTTTTGAAAGACTGACTTTGAGGATGCTATAAATTACTCAAGTCTGCCCGAATTGTGTGGGTAAAATTGATACCTCGTCACTTTGAATAAGAATGTACTTACGACTTGTCTATCATTTGGAAGAAATATCTAGTTATATGACAACAGGATACCGACATAACTTGAAGGAAATAAGAACGCCCTGAAGAAGTTCTGTTGTACAGAACGAAACGCGTCGGCTGGCTGTGGTACATAAACTTAAGGAAAATAAAAGCATTTGAATATACACCAAGATTCAGCGCTTCAATAAGGACTCTAAGTGATATGATTCGATTGGACTTGTTGTGCAAGTGGTGCTGTGCCAAACTTTGGAATATTCTCCACTACTCTCTACTACTCACTCTCTACTACTCCACTACTCTCTAATACTCACTCTCTACTACTCATTCTCTACTACTCTACTACTCTCTACTACTCTCTCTCTACTACTCACTCCCTACTACTCACTATCTACTACTCTCTACTACTCACGCTCTACTACTCTCTACTACTCACTCTCTACTACTTTCTCTCTACTACTCACTCTTTACTACTCACTCTCTACTACTCTCTACTACTCACTCTCTACTTCTCACTCTCTACTACTCTCTACTACTCACTCTCTACTACTCTCTCTCTACTACTCACTCTCTACTACTCACTCTATTACTAACTCTACTACTCACTTTCTACTACTCTCTACTACTCACTCTCTACTATTCTCTCTCTACCACTCTCTACTATACTACTCACTCTCTACTACTCTCTACTATTCTCTCTCTCTCCTACTCACTCTCCACTACTCCCTCCCTACTACTCCCTCTCTAATACTCACTCTCTGCTACTCACTATCTACTACTCACTCTCTACTACTCACGCTCTACTAGTCTCTACTACTCACTCTTTTCTACTCTCTACTACTCACTCTCTACTGCTCTCTACTACTCACTCTACTACTTACTCTCTACTACTCTCTACTACTCACTATCTACTACTCACTCTCTACTACTCTCTACTACTCACTCTACTATTCACTCCACTACTCTCTACTAGTCACTCTGGAAACTGGAAACATGCCGAACTCAGCGCCCTTCTAAAGAAACCCACAGCTGACCCCTCTGAACTTAAGAACTACCGCCCCATCTCACTCCTCCCATTCCCTGCCAAAGTCATTGAGAAAGCCGTTAATAGTCAGCTCGCCGCCTTCCTGGAATCCAACAATTCCCTCGACCCTTCACAGTCCGGCTTCCGAGCCAAACACAGCACCGAAACCGCCCTCATCGCAGCTACAGACGACATCCGAACACTACTGGACAACGGAGAAACAGTTGCCCTCATCCTACTTGACCTCTCCGCCTCCTTCGACACAGTATGTCACAGCACTCTCATACAACGCCTCAACAACGTCGGAATACAAGGAAAAGCTTTGGATTGGATCATCTCGTTCCTCACCGGAAGAACCCAGAGAGTCCGCCTCCCCCCATTCAAATCAGAGGCCACCGAAGTCATCTGTGGTGTACCACAAGGATCTTCACTCAGCCCCACCCTCTTCAACGTATATATGAGTCCCCTCGCATCCATCGCGCGACAACACAACCTCAACATCATCTCCTACGCAGACGACACCCAGCTGATCCTCTCCCTCACCAAAGACCCTAACACCGCCAAAACCAATCTACACGAAGGAATGAAAGAAGTAGCCGAATGGATGAAGAACAGCCGTTTAAAACTAAACTCGGACAAAACGGAAGTCCTCATATTAGGATCATCCCCCTCTGCCTGGGACGACTCATGGTGGCCACCGGCCCTGGGTACAGCACCTATACCTACAGATCACGCACGTAACCTGGGCTTCATCCTATACTCCTCCCTCTCGATGACCAGACAAGTCAACGCCGTCTCATCTTCATGCTTCAACATCCTACGCATGCTCAAAAAAATCTTCCGCTGGATCCCCACCGAAACAAGAAAGGCAGTCACCCACGCACTGGTCACAAGCCGACTGGATTATGGAAATACCCTTTACGCCGGGACCACAGCCAAACTACAGAAAAAACTCCAACGCATCCAAAACGCCTCAGCCAGACTCATACTGGACATTTCCCGTCATGCTCACATTTCCGGTCACCTGAAGGATCTCCACTGGCTCCCCGTCAACAAGAGAATAACGTTCCGTCTCCTCACCCACGCACACAAGGCCCTCTACGACCTTGAACCCGAATGCCTCAACACACGACTGTCCTTCTACACACCCACCCGCCAACTACGATCATCCAATCAAGCCCTCGCCGCAATTCCGCGCATCCAAAGATCCACCATGGGACCTACTTAGCGGCCAAAACCTGGAATTCTCTCCCCGCTCACCTCCGTCTTACACAGAACCACCTCTCCTTCAGAAAGCAACTAAAAACCTGGCTATTCGATAAGTAATGCACCCACCCTCCCTCTAGCGCCTTGAGACCCTCAGGGTGAGTAGTGCGCTATATAAATTCCTGAACTTGAACTTGAACTTGAACTCTCTGCTACTCTCTCTACTGCTCTCTACTACTCTCTACTACTCACTCTCTACTCTCTATTACTCACTCTGTACTCTCTACCTCTCTCTACTTCTCTCTACTTCTCTCTCTACTAGTCTCTACCTCTCTACCTCTACCTCTCTACCTCTACCTCTCTACCTCTACAGCTCTACCTCTCTACCTCTCTCTACACGCACAAATATACACATATATATATATATATATATATATATATATATATGCATATATATGCATATGCATTTATATATATGTATGTGTATTACCTACTGGCGGTCGCCAGTAGGTATATATAGTTAGGATTTTTTCTCTATGGGATTTTTGAAAATTCTATGTCTAATAACTTTGGCGTTTGTGGACGGAATTGGCTGGAATTTTCAGGAAAATGGCACATTGTGTTTCTGAGCAGCCCTTGAAAATTTGGGGGGGGTTCGTCAAGGGGGGGCCGAGAAAAAAGGGGGGTCCCAAAACGTGTTTTTAACATTGAGTTTTCCATAGGGCGGTTGGCCTCACTTTTAGCCCGAACGGCTGAATGGATTTGCACGAAACTTGGCAAAATTGTAGGGACTGGTAGCCCGATGTGCCTTTGCTAGGTCTCAATATATGTGCTCCAGTGGATTTTGAGAAATTAACGTTCAAAAAAAGATATATATCTGTAACAGCGGACCGGGCAGCGCTCCGGTTCGCGGACTTTTCGCGGTACGGAGCTTTGTGAAGCGAAGCTGATTGGTTCTCCGGCGTCTGTGAACATTCCAAACAGTCCGTAGCGGCCGCCATCTTGTCTCTCGGTAGGATCGAGAGACAAGAGGAGGCCAAAGCGAAGGGGCAAATGACCATAAGGGGGCATAGTAGATCCTCGCTGACCCCCTAGGTTTGATGTGGAGGTTTTAAAAGGGCCCAGCGGGGCAAAAAAAAAAAATAATAATAATAATCGAACGGCTGAATGGATTTGCACGAAACTTGGTAAAATATTAGGGACTGGTAGCCCGATGTGCCTTTGCTAGGTCTCAATATATGTGCTCCAGTGGATTTTGAGAAATTAACGTTCAAAAAAAGATATATATCTGTAACAGCGCTCCGCTTCGCGTAACGGAGGTTTGCGAAGCTGATTGGTTCTCCGGCGTCTGTAAACATTGCAAACAGTCCGTAGCGGCCGCCATCTTGTCTCTCGGTAGGATCGAGAGACAAGAGGAGGCCAAAGCGAAGGGGCAAATGACCATAAGGGGGCATAGTAGATCCTCCTTGACCTCTTAGGTTTGATGTGGAGGTTTTAAAAGGGCCCCGCGGGGCAAAAAAAAAAATAATAATAATAATCGAACGGCTGAATGGATTTGCACGAAACTTGGCAAAATTGTAGGGACTGGTAGCCCGATGTGCCTTTGCTAGGTCTCAATATATGTGCTCCAGTGGATTTTGAGAAATTAACGTTCAAAAAAAGATATATATCTGTAACAGCGGACCGGGCAGCGCTCCGGTTCGCGGACTTTTCGCGGTACGGAGCTTTGTGAAGCGAAGCTGATTGGTTCTCCGGCGTCTGTGAACATTCCAAACAGTCCGTAGCGGCCGCCATCTTGTCTCTCGGTAGGATCGAGAGACAAGAGGAGGCCAAAGCGAAGGGGCAAATTACCATAAGGGGGCATAGTAGATCCTCGCTGACCCCCTAGGTTTGATGTGGAGGTTTTAAAAGGGCCCTGCGGGGCAAAAAAATAAAATAATAATAATAATCGAACGGCTGAATGGATTTGCACAAAACTTGGTAAAATATTAGGGACTGGTAGCCCGATGTGCCTTTGCTAGGTCTCAATATATGTGCTCCAGTGGATTTTGAGAAATTAACGTTCAAAAAAAGATATATATCTGTAACAGCGCTCCGCTTCGCGTAACGGAGGTTTGCGAAGCTGATTGGTTCTCCGGCGTCTGTAAACATTGCAAACAGTCCGTAGCGGCCGCCATCTTGTCTCTCGGTAGGATCGAGAGACAAGAGGAGGCCAAAGCGAAGGGGCAAATGACCATAAGGGGGCATAGTAGATCCTCCTTGACCTCTTAGGTTTGATGTGGAGGTTTTAAAAGGGCCCCGCGGGGCAAAAAAAAAAATAATAATAATAATCGAACGGCTGAATGGATTTGCACGAAACTTGGCAAAATTGTAGGGACTGGTAGCTCGATGTGCCTTTGCTAGGTCTCAATATATGTGCTTCAGTGGATTTTGAGAAATTAACGTTCAAAAACAAGATATATATCTGTAACAGCGCTCCGCTTCGCGGAGATAAAATTATATCTGTATTACCTAGCTGTTGCTAACACCAGTTAGCGACGGCTAGTAGGAGATAGCGACCATCTTGGGCCCCACTTTGCATATGAGTGATATTTATCACTAATGACATGCAAAGTGGGCATGCCAAGATGTTAGCGACTGGAAACAGTCGCTAACATCGCTATCTCCTATTATCAACTTTTGGAAATATTCGCGATAAGCGCGAATATCTCCAAAAGCTAGCACCTGCCCTGAGCAGTTCTTAGCCATGTTATCCAATGGGAGGTGGATAACATGGCTAAGAGCATTAGCTCGGTAATGCATGAATATCGCTGAGTTTTCAGCGATATTAATGCATTGCGGTCGTTTTTTATCGTATTTGCGATAAACCTTGATAATAGCAAGGTTTATCTGCGATAATTTCTGACGATGCTTAGCGGTAAAAAAATCGTTGCTAAGCATCGTTAGGGATAAATATCGCTTAACTTTGGTAATATGCCCCAACGTCTGTTAACGTTCGATTCGAAGGAAATCAGGAAGTGTTGAAAAACATTGTCTGCGCCATCTTGCCTTTTTTCAAATGCCACACTTTTGTCGTGCACGGCAGTCATTTTAGATGCCTTGACCAGACCCACTCTGTGCACGCTGTCGATCCTTAGCATGGCTCCCCACCCTCGCAAGCATCTCCCCCAGGCAGTGGTCAACCCCGCTCTCTGTCTTATGCATGGGTAATAAACCACCCCCCATCTGCGTTGCTCTTCCCTGAGAATCACACCCTGTGCCCGCCCGACACCTCCCTTTCGCCCTATTCACTACCGCACCCTCTGACACTCCTTTTCCTCTGTGTCCGATTGTCCAGGCCGGTCCTAGGGTATCAGCTAGCCCTGCAGATGTAGTTTATGGCCCCAGCTGTAAAGAATCACCCCTCTTCAAAGGAGTTATAGTAGATCAAGGCCCACACTCGATGAGATCCGTCACAGCAGACGCGTTCCTATTATCTGAAAACCATCCTGTATTGTGATTGGGGAGGGGACCGAGCCTGAAGCGGAAGATTCCAGGGATGACTCTTTGTACATCAAAGTTTTTACAATTATGTGTCACATTAAAAATATATAGCACTCCAACAAAGTAGTAAGATTATAAAACTTTAATAACTTATAAATATATACAAGAAAACAAAAACAGTAATAACATATAAACATTTTTAGGGAAAAACAACGAAGTAGCGGTCGGCTGTGCGAATAGTCCCAACGCAGCACAACGTCCAGATTTCTGGCGTGGTCCGTCGCGGGGGGTGGGTCATCAGTAGCAAACTGTTGTGCGAATAGTTCCAAGGCAGCAGAACGATGGCACCAAGGTGATGTCCAGTAAGTTGCCGCACTGGTTTTGGTATCCTACAATGCTGCTCCGAATAACGGCGTGGGGCGCCCCGGGGGAGGCGGTGTGAACGGGCCTCTCCAGGTGGAGTCTCGTCTGTTGTAGTGGGGCGCCCCTTTACCGTTTCAGTTGCCATTCCGTCCGCTTTTGGTCCACTGTGTCAAAAGCCGCAATTCAGCTGAGTTGCGCCCACTCTTGCGGTGCAGCGATAGGCGGCTGTCACAGGACTCTCAAAATGGCGGCAGGCTGTTTCCTTTTTGGGCCTGGTCCACTGAAATGGCCCTGGGACACCTTGGAAATCGGACGCTTGTCTGCTAGGTCTTGGACCCCATTCTCGAAAGCGTCCCCTCCGCCTTGAGGATTCATCAAAAGTTTTGGGGGCCCCCGACTCCTGTAGGCTTCTGGTGGGGAGCGGCTGCCATGATTGCTCGCGGAATGACCACGACGGAGCTACGAGATGGTGGTGCTCTCATGCTGACGCCAGCTTCAGTCTGAAACATCCAGAAACAAGGTGGGGCTTTCATCGTTTGGGAAAAAAAAAAGTTTTCATCCAATGAAAAGTGTTGTTTTTAGGTCATATGATCAAGCCTTCCATCATTAGGAAACCAAAAGTAAAATGAACCAATGAAAAGTTTTATAAACAAGTCACATGACCTGTTATGCGGCATAGGGTATAAAATGCGGAGAAAATACGTTGGCACGTGAGGCGGCGTCAGTAGCGGACCGATGTGCGAATAGGCCGAAGGCAACACAACGCGCCAAGATCCGGATGGCACCGAGGTGGTGTCCAGCAAGTTGCAGCACTGGTGTGGCCATCCTACAATGCTGAAAGTCGGCGTGGGGCGCCCCGTTGGCCTGTGAGATGGCGTCAGTAGCGGACCGATGTGCGAATAGGGCCAAAGGCAGCGCAACAATATTTTCTGACTAGAAGACACCACAAGGCGCTGAGATGCCAAGATTCGGATGGCACCGAGGTGGTGTCTAGCAAGTTGTGGTACTGGTGTGGCCATCCTACAATGGTAAAAGTCGGCGTGGGGCGCCCCGTTGGCCTGTGAGATGGCGTCAGTAGCGGACCGATGTGCGAATGGGGCCAAAGGCAGCGCAACAATATTTTCTGTATGGAAGATACCACTAGGCGTTGAGATGCCAAGATCCGGATGGCACCGAGGTGATGTCTAGCAAGTTGCTGTACTGGTGTGGTCATCCTACAATGCTGAAACTCGGCGTGGGGCGCCCCATTAACCTGTGAGATGGCGTCAGTAGCGGACCGATGTGTGAATAGGCCGGAACCAGCACAAGGCGCCAAGATCCGGATGTCACCGTGGTGGTTTCATAGTTGAGAGGCACTTCATCTGCAGTGGGGCGCCGAGATCCGGATGGCACCGAGGTGATGTCTAGCAAGTTGCTGTACTGGTGTGGTCATCCTACAATGCTGAAACTCGGCGTGGGGCGCCCCATTAACCTGTGAGATGGCGTCAGTAGCGGACCGTTGTGTGAATGGGGCAAAGGTAGCGCAAGAATATTTTCTGAATAGAAGACACCACAAGGCGCTGAGATGCCAAGATCCGGATGGCACCGAGGTGGTGTCTAGCAAGTTGTGGCACTGGTGTGGCCATCCTACAATGGTAAAAGTCGGCGTGGGGCGCCCTGTTGGCCTGTGAGATGGTGTCAGTAGCGGACCGATGTGCGAATGGGGCCAAAGGCAGCGCAACAATATTTTCTGACTAGAAGACACCACAAGGCGCTGAGATTCCAAGATCCGGATGGCACCGAGGTGGTGTCTAGTAAGGTGCACTGGTGTGGCCATCCTACAATGCTGAAAGTCGGCGTGGGGCGCCCCGTTGGCCTGTGAGATGGCGGCAGTAGCGGACCGATGTGCGAATGGGGCCAAAGGCAGCGCAACAATATTTTTGGAATAGAAGGCACCACAAGGCGCTGAGATTCGGTTAGCACCGAGGTGGTGTCTAGCAAGCTATGCAGCTGAGTTGCGTGCGCACTTGCGGCGAATAGGTCGAAGGCAGCACAACAATGTTTTCTGAATAGAAGACACCACAAGGCGCTGAGATTCGGTTACCACCGAGGTGATGTCTAGCAAGTTGCCGCACTGGTGTGGCCATCCTACAATACTGCTCCGAATAACGGCGTGGGGTGCCCGAAGGGGGGGGGGGATGCGGCGTGAACGGGCCTTCCTAGGTGGAGGCTCGTCTGCTGTAGTGGGGCGCCCCTTTACCGTTTCAGTTGCCATTCAGCTGAGTTTCGGCTGCTCTTGATGCTACAGCGACAGGCGGCTGCAACAGGACTCTCAAAATGGCGGCCTGTTCTTTGGATTTGGGCCTGGTCCACTAAAATGGCCCTGGGACACCTTAGAACTCGGACGCTCGATTTTTTTTTCCTTTCCTGTACATGCAAAAAAAGGTAAATGCCCGGTACGTTACACGCTTCATCTGCCACGATGAACTCTCCAGAGGAACCGAAAAAAAATATAGTTATGGTAACTATACCATGCATCGTCATATGGAGAGGTGGCACCAATTAATTATAGTGCTGCATAAAAGAGAGATTTGGAGGAGAACCCCTGACCTGCTAGTACATTCATCAAAGAAGTGGCACTGACAGCATCAGAGGCAAGGGAAACGGTCCCAAATATTTAGAAGAACTTTGGAAAGATTAAAATGACATGTTTAGATTGTGGCAAATTAATTTCATGTGGACAGATGAGTGTTACTCTAATAAATACAGCATATGAACATCATCATAGTCGATGGTTGGTAGAGACATTTTGACTATATCCTGGACCTGCCCGTCCTCGCCCAAAATGGCGCCGGAATAAATGGGACTCGTAACTCCTTGTTCTGTACTGGTTGCAGAACCTTGAAATCACGAGATACGTATGCAGTTTTGAAGCACATGGCGGGCGGGGACGAGAATTGATTGAATATTTCGACATCCCTATTGATATTAAGTTCTGATGTGTTATTGATTACTGTACTATTGAAAGTTCGAATTAACGTCACCCATGGTACTTGCCCGCAAATGTATATCTAGATAATTTTATTGTAACTGGCCCTGTCGTATTTTAATTATAAAATGTACGTCCACCGATTCCGTAACTGTTAGACACCTTAGTTCTTGCAACCTAATGGCCCGCCCGTTACGTTCCTCTACAGTGTAAATGTCTACTCATCATATACGATTACAGTTTGCTCCGTGGCCGGCCCACGTGGTTATAGGCTCGTATTTGTATAATTAAATTTTCACAATAAAGGTTTTTAAAAGAAAACATGGTAGTAGTATATACATTGGTAAAGTTTTTAATAATAGTCACTGTTTTAGAATCATTAAAAGGCAAGTGAAATAAAGCAGACCAATTACATGAAGGGTAAAAGGTATAATACGAAGGAACGCAGTAAAGATAAATGGTCAAGGGCTGTTGTGTTTTCTACTCCTGCAACATAAAGTGATCGATAAGAATCTCATATTCAGGCGTATCGGCGACTAAGACAGCAGGTCGACCCTCTTTTGCTCAACGGCTCCGTCATGGGACGAAGAAACGCTCTTTTTCTCGAAAAAAGAATATATTTTACTTGCAGGACAGTTGTAAATTTTCCGGGAAAGTACATTAGCCTGGAACATTATAACATACATTTAAGAAAAAATAATGTTCGGAAGTAATAAAAAGCGTAATTTTTAGGTCATATGACCAAGCCTTTCATCATTAGAATAAGAAAAGTAAAATGAACCAATGAAAAGTTTTATTAACAAGTCACATGACTTGTTATGCTTACGTTACGCGCTGCGCGCCCCGGATGACTTCCGGATGCGCTAACGTGGCGCGTCATATGACGCATTACGGGACAACGCAGGTCCAGAATATAGTCAAAATGTCTCCACCAACCAGCGGTCGGAACACAACCCCTTTCAGCAGGCTAAATAGTTCTGTTAAATGACAACAGAAGGGACAGGCAACAAGAACCATCAGTCAAAGAGGGGAGGGCTAGTTCTTCTCTACCGGGTTACATTGGGGCGCTACCGGAACTGATCGAATTGGTAGTCTACAGTGTTTCTGGATGTTTCAGACTGAAGCTGGGGTTAGCATGAGAGCAGCACCATTTCGTAGCTCCGTCGTGACCATTCCGCAACCAATCATGGCAGCCGCTCTTTATCGTTATTTTGGGCGGGGTGGGTGGCGGAGCCGAGCTGTTTTGCAGCCATCATTGTGTGGAGTTCAGTTCATCTCACTAGTTTTGTATTTGTCATGAGGGGTTGTTCCTAATGTTTCTATTTTAGCGAGGTCAAAAAGAGATCCCATTAGTGGCCTACTGATTTTGCTTGATTCCTTTTCTTTTTTTTTTTACACGATTTTTCGTTATCTGCAAAGACTAAACAGAGTATTGCGACTCTGTGTTTGTTTGTAAATAGAGAATGAACCAAAGAGAACCAATTCTAAAACAGTAAATACTTGGATAACAATCAATCAAATGGAGAGAGAAGCAGGCACGACGTATTACAACGGGGGCAAAGGCCTGCGTTAACTACCCTTCACTATGTGCAAAGAGAGAGTACTCCTAATAGAAATGAGGGGGGGGGCACCATTCAAAGCAGATCAGTGTGCATAAACACGAAAATGTTTTCACTTACCACGTACTTGACATTCGACAGCTTATGATATTTGCTATTAAAAAACCATTGAAATTCACTGAAAAAACCATAGGTTATAGACCATATATAGTTAGGAATTAGCATTTACAAAACCTTGAAAATTCACTGAAAAAACCATAGGTTATAGACCATATATAGTTAGGAATTAGCATTTAAAAAACCTTATTTTACTCACACAAAACCATTGAAATTCCATATATAGTTAGTTGCACTAACTATATATCGCGCACCCGCAATCCACTGCTGATGATGTCACATATTACATCATTCATGACATGGTCAGTGACATCACTGATGACATCACTGATGACATCTCAAATGACATCACTGATGACATCCCTGATGACATCTCAAATGACATCACTGATAACATCTCAAATGACATCACTGATGACATCTCAAATGACATCACTGATGACATCACTGATGACATCACTGATGACATCTCATTTGACATCAATGACCACATCACTGATGATATCATTCATGTGACAATACAATGCATCTCCTCACACTTTAATATAACCTCTGTTACACCCAGTGTTAAATACAGAGTATAATTTTTGAAACCATTGACACACCAATACTAGTTACTACATACGCACTCAGTGATTCCTATGTTTACACACACATTCACTCATTTACCCATACAATCATTCATACATACAATCACTCATCTTTACAACACTATCATATGCACTCATACACCTATACAGACTCTCACACTCTGTCACTCATCCATGGAGTTACTCACACACCTAGTCAGTCCTGTAAATATTCAATCACACTTCCATTTTCTAATCTATACAGTTAAACATAGAGCACCTTACATTTTGAAACATATACTAACACATACTTACTCTCTTATACAATCATTGATACAAGTACACATTGATCTGCACAGAGTCACACACCTCCCAGCCAGCCACACACACACTCAGTCTCCCATACAAATACTTGGCCAATCAATCAATAACCCATATAGTTACTCATATAGCTACTGACCAACACATGCAGCAGTTTACAGAACAACAGACATAATGATGCACAAATTAAGACAGTTTAGTCACTAACCCATGCACTCAGTGAGACACATTTAATCACTCACTCATACAGTCAGTCACGCACCCACTAAATCCTTCATCCAGACACTTCTACATCTACTCATTCTTCAATATGTAAAACATATTTAAACTTTTCAGAAACACACAGTCACTGGATGATGTCATCAGTGATGTCATTTGAGATGTCATCAGTGATGTCATCAGTGATGTCACTGACCATGTCATGAATGATGTAATATGTGACATCATCAGCAGTGGATTGCGGGTGCGCGATATATAGTTAGTGCAACTAACTATATATGGAATTTCAATGGTTTTGTGTGAGTAAAATAAGGTTTTTTAAATGCTAATTCCTAACTATATATGGTCTATAACCTATGGTTTTTTCAGTGAATATATATATATATACATACATATGTAAACATATATAATCTGCATATCTATATAAATACAAATATAAATGCATGCATACATATACATATATGCATACATATGCATGTTATTAACATGACAGTTTGAAAAACACTAATAAAAGCAAAGCTAAAAAGCCACCTCATTACAAACAGAATGGCTTTAACTTAAACGAGGGCGAGATCTATTGCATTTTCAATGCTTGGTTACTTTAGTTCCATCAAGAAGGCATTCAGATGTGTCACACATTTGCCATAAATTCTGAATGTTAGCACTCTAGTAGCTCATTAGATCACTGTAGTAAAGCTACTGCTCACCAGGGAAGTCTGCTGCTGGTATTCAAAGTGAATGTTTCAGTTTGTATGTCAGAATTTTTTTAATGAAATAGAAGAGGATTTGAGAAGTCAAAATGTGCCCTAATTTTTCTTTCTTGAGCACTAATCATAATTTCTATGGCAAAATGAACCCCCTCATTTTGTTCCTTTGCAAATTAAATGTTTTAAGTGTTACCACTTTATTCCAATCAAGATGGCTTCAGGTGTGCCATGCTTTTGTAATAAGTAGGACTGTTAGCGCTCTTTAGAACACTCTGGGAAGCTGCAGTAGAACACAAAGGAGTCAACTGACAGTCTCTGTCCTTGTTGGATGTACATGTTTTACTGAGAATGTCAGACTTCATTCTTACATGACTGAGAAAGATAATGTGAATTTACAGAAAATATGCTTTCAGAGTTTAAAAAGTGTTACTCGGTAAACTGTGTTCTTTGCATTTTCAGGATTAAAAACATCTAAATAGAAGACGTAAAAAAGGAAAAAAAAGGATTAATATTTGTTATTATTATGCTTCTTAATTTAAAAAATGCTAGCATTTGTAAATCATAAACCTACCCTCGGAAAGGTGTGCTGGCACTTGGGGTTTTGGGAAGATTAAGCAAGGTATTACTTACAGTGGGATAGTGGTGGGCCAAGATGCTGATGGACTATTGAATCGAACTGTGAACAGTGTTGTTGAAAGTCAGGTATTATAGGTGCTGTGTCATTCTTTTACCACACTTATATGTTAATTACTGCTAATGAAGTTGAAAATATTCTTAAACTATAAGTAGGGCTGCTTGATTTATGTTTTTACTGATGTTTACAGATAAATACAAACAGAAAAGTATTTATTTTCCTCTTTGTACTTATTTTAAACTGTGCATGAATTATTATTTTATTTTTTAAGCGTTTGTAAATGCTGTCAATGATGAGTAGTAGGGCAATAGGTCTGTTGTTCTAAAAGTAAAAGGGTCAAAACAATAAATGACTTTTAGAAAAGATCCTTAAGGAGCAATATATATCCTTGTGCAATAAAAGTTGCACATTTTAATATGAAGATTGTGTATAGTTTATCATGTAAGAGTGTTTACATGAGTGAAAATGTTCAGTCTTTCAGCCATGAGTGCATATTTATCAGTACGATAAATGTGGAAATAAACTTATTTTAGATTTTTTTTTTTACAAAATCCGAAATATATATGTGTAAACAGATATACAATTATTATTTTTTAAAATATGGATAAAAATAGATGGAAATGTCCAAAAAATAAATACCATAAAACCTGGAGGTATAATTTTATGTAAAAAAACACTACTGTTAAGTTTTTTTTACTATAAAAAGTATACACGTGTTTTTAAATTTTACTTAAAAACACTATAGGTTATAGGGATATTGTAGTTAGATATTGACATTTAAAAAACCTTTGACATTCACTGAAAAAATCATAGGTTTCAGTTATGTTAAAGTTAGAAATGATCATTTAAAGAACCTTTGAAATTCACTGACCATGTCATGAGTGATGTAATATCTGACGTCATCAGCAGTGGATTGCGGGCGCGCGAGTTATAGTTAGCTGAACTAACTATAACGGGGAAATGTCAATCAATCAGAATCAATCAATCAGAACATTTGTATAGCGCACTACTCACCTGGAGGGTCTCAAGGCGCTGGGGGGGGGGGGGTCCGCTACTGCTCGAACAGCCAGGTCTTGAGCTGCTTCCTGAAGGCGAGGTGGTCCTGGGTCAGGCGGAGGTGGGTCGGGAGGGAGTTCCAAGTCTTGGCGGCCAGGTAGGAGAAGGCCCTTCCTCCTGTGGTGGCTCTTCGGATGCGGGGGACGGCGGCGAGGGCGTGGCTGGTCGATCGAAGCTGGCGCGTGGGAGCGTAGAAGTTGAGGCGGCTGTTGAGGTATCCTGGTCCTTGGTTGTGTAGGGCTTTGTGTGCGTGGGTGAGGAGCCGGAAGGTGATTCTCTTGTTGACCGGGAGCCAGTGCAGGTCCCTCAGGTGTCCGGAGATGTGGCTGCGGCGGGGGATGTCCAGGATGAGTCGTGCTGAGGTGTTCTGGATCCGATGGAGTCTCTTCTGGAGTTTGGCGGTGGTGCCGGCGTAGAGGGAGTTGCCGTAGTCCAGCCAGCTGGTGACGAAGGCCTGGGTGACCGTCTTCCTGGTTTCGGTGGGGATCCATCGGAAGATCTTGCGTAGCATTCGCAGGATGTTGAAGCACGACGAGGAGACGGCGTTGACTTGTCTGGTCATGGAGAGGGAGGAGTCCAGGATGAAGCCCAGGTTGCGTGCGTGGTCAGTTGGTTTGGGTGCGCTGCCCAGGGCGGGGGGCCACCAGGAGTCGTCCCAGGCGGAGGGTGAGGATCCCAGGATGAGGACTTCCGTCTTGTCCGAGTTCAGTTTCAGGCGGCTGTTCGACATCCATTTGGCTACGTCTGTCATCCCTTCATGCAGGTTGGCTCTGGCGGTGGCGGGGTCGTTGGTGAGGATCAGCTGGGTGTCGTCTGCGTAGGAGATGATGTTCAGGTTGTGCTGGCGTGCGATGGCTGCGAGGGGGCTCATGTAGACGTTGAAGAGAGTTGGGCTGAGCAAAGAGCCTTGAGGGACGCCGCAGATGACTTCGGTGGCTTCCGATCTGAACGGGGGGAGGCGGACTCTCTGTGTCCTTCCGGCGAGGAAGGAGGTGATCCACTCCAGTGCCTTCTCCTGGATTCCGACGTTGCTGAGGCGCTGTACTAGGGTGCGGTGGCAGACAGTGTCGAAGGCTGCGGAGAGGTCCAGGAGGATGAGGGCCGCTGTTTCTCCGTTGTCGAGCAGGGCTCGGATGTCATCTGTAGCTGCGATCAGGGCGGTCTCGGTGCTGTGGTTGGCCCGGAAGCCAGACTGCGAGAGGTCGAGGGAGCCGTTAGTCTCAAGGAAGGCGGCCAGTTGCTTGTTGACGGTCTTCTCGATGACTTTGGCTGGAAACGGGAGCAGCGAGATGGGGCGGTAGTTCTTGAGGTCGATAGGGTCTGCTGATGGTTGCTCAATGGTTTTGTATGAGTGAAATGTCCAGTTAACTATAACATGTGTGAAACCTATGGCTTTTTCTGTGAATATATATATATATAAACATTATTTTTGGGGGAGGACCACCCACCTCTCCCCCAAAAAGGGATTTTGGGATTGTTCTCTGATGTTTTTTAATATGAAGTAATGTTGTAATAACCCAGTGGTGCTGGAAAAATTTACAGCCTGGCGGTTTTGCCATCAATGTTTCATCACTATCACTAAACTTATACGGATTCTGAAAAATCCAAGCATCATACAAAGAACAAGTGTTGCCAATGAGCCACACCTATTCATTGGGAGAGTGATAAGGGTGTAGTGTATAGCTGGTGTTGCATTTAGGGCCATGCTATCACAAATATATTACTAAAGCATGGTGTGGTAGCACACTGTCATTTACAGACAGCCCATTTTCCTGGTACACAAACAATAATGTGTGGAAATTGGGTGTCAGTGAAAATGTGTCATTTCCACATCACTAATTTAGGGCCCGATTACAATTGCGGTGAATCCGCATCCTCTGGGCCGGCGGAAGGCCCGGAGGATGGGGATTCACCTCTGCGGTGAGAGAAATGAGCCCCCGCCAGATTAGGATGGCGGGAGGGGTCATCTGCGGACAGCAAGATCGTCCGCTGCTTTTCCGCCGCGAGACCGCGGCAGAAAAGCTCTAATATGGTGGCGGTGCCTATCAGACACCGCCAGCCATATTAGGATGCGTGGAAAAGCATGTGGAATTTGGCGTTTGGGGGCCTGTTGCGGGCCCCCAGGGTGTCGGGGGTGGGGGGTGCACATGGGGGTACCTATGGTACCGCCCAGCATTTACATGCACAAAGCGGCAGGCACCATGCGGTGCCTGCCGCTTTGTGCATGTAAATGTTAAAAATGCATTTTTAACATTATGGTGGGTGCTGCTTCAAGCAGCACCCGCCGCAATATTAAAAATACAGGATGTGACAGCCGGGGTGGCGGTCACATTCTAATTCGCACGGAGGGACAGCCGCTGCCCCTGCGGACGGTCCCTCCACCTCTGGGGTGGCGGACGGACGCAGGTCCGCCCGCCATCCTAATTGGCCCCTAAGTGTCTTGATTTGTGTTGATCCTATTAAATTCGTTTCCATTACACTTCAGAATTAGCTAAACAAATTCTATCCAAACTAGTTATTTGTTTTGAAATATTTGATCAGTTCATTTAGAGGTAACTAAATGTTGTTGTGTGTTAGAAAAAATGACATCCTACAGCCTTTCCTTTCACACCTGCAAGTCACATTGTTCACTTTAGAAATCCTCATACTTTACAGTATGAGAAAGAAAAGTAAACACCATCATGTTAAAGGAATAAGGGGCAATTTGTGAGAAGACACAGCCTGACATTTGATTTCTGTCTTTGAACACACAGTAATTGTGACTCCATAAAAACAAAATGTAAGGTCACCTTTAATGCTCTTCACCTACAGAATTCCAGCATGGTTATTTTGGGTGTCCTGCAGCAGCCCCTGCATCCCTACTTCCAGCGCTCATGGTTTAATTGTATTCAGAGTATAAAATGTTAAATCCGTGCACTGAGCTAAAATCAGAATAATTAGGGCGTATTCGTTTAAGTGATTCTAGAATGTAATCCGTGAAGCAATAAGCAGTGTTTTTTCCAGTTATTTGCACTCTTATGTTGTGGTAATAAATGTATGAATCTGTTTAAATGAGTATACTTGCTCTAAATTAATATGATTTATTGGCTTCGATTCATTTTCACAAGCATGGCATAAATATACACACATACTGTAGTGAAATGGATATGTTAGTTCTATGTAATACAGTTATAGCGTGAGTAGAGACAGAGAGAAAGGCTACTACTCAATGGAGGTAAGAATATGGGTAAGAAACGTGACTAATTCCACACCAAAAATACTCAATTCCATACCAAAAAAACTCACACAACCCTCAAATCTTCATGACTGGCTTTTAGGTGCCACGGGCATTTTTATTTGTGGCACTTTGTGTGCTCAGTCCCTCCGCTGCCCAAAGAAAAAACTTATCAAGGCAAGCACTGACACTGAGCAGAACTTGTCTCCGGGCTGTGCTGTTTGAAGTGTATACATTAACCTGTAGAAATTCTCAGTTAAATGTATGCTCTTCGGAAAGTGTCATCACATAAAAACAGGTGCAGCTGAACCCTACTCGAGAGCACACCTTCCTGATAAACCCTCTGGAACACTTTGTACAGAGCAAAAACACAGGGAAGAACGCAACTTTCGCTTTTGGATTCTAAAACTGGCCAAGGACACAGTTTAATCCAATTTTAGAATCAGCACGGGATTCGGAATGCGCCCATTTGCTGTCTTCTGTCCCACTACTTTTTAGATAATTATAGAATCTCAGTACTGTATCATAGAGTTAGTTCTTCTCTCTTTTTTCTCATGTGGAAAACGTTCCGGTATGTTTTTTATCCACATTATTGTCTCTCTCCATACGCAAAGACCAAAAGGCTGACTGCATAATGAACTTGAAGCACTGGGTTCATGAATAGAACAAGATGTTCTTGCTTTTTTCGAAGGCCTGTTTATAATATGTCCCGCAATAACCCTCTTGAAAGTCCGGCGCTTTCCAGCTTTTTCTCTTGGTTGTTACTATTTCGCTAGTAAGTCAGTTTTCACTATACACCTCAGAGTCATTTATCGAGCTGCACGGGGAGATTATGATTTAATCACCAGTACCTCCACGGTATATTTCCTGCTGCTCAAAGTAGTAATGAACATCAAACCTTTGCTATAAAAAATGAAATCATACATTGGTTTCCACTGCAAAGTCAGCTCGCAGAGTATTTTAACAATTTAAGTCCATTCAAGGTAAAGACAGAAATGTTATTAGTTGCCACCACATTAACTGCTAGTGAATATGTAAGTGTTTGTGTTTACATTTTTTAAATAGTATTGCATCTTATTTTTAGTGAATGATTTCAAACAAGGAAGCAGAAGAAATGTTTTAGAGTCAGGCATTATTTGACACACAATCATTGAAATAAGTCCACTGCGAAATGCCTGTATTGTTACCCTCGGTGATTGTTTGGTGACCTCAGTCGTGATTCTATTTCAGACATAAACTGTCCTTTATATTACAGCACCTTGTTATATAACAGGCGATACCAAAACTCTGGGTACCGAGGCACAGTGCTAAAACACCCAGAGTTTTCAGATGCTGTTCTACCATAACATCAGCGTTTTAATATCGACCTCCGCATATCTCTACTCCATAATAATGACTACCAACATGTTGTCAATGTAGGTAGATGTGAGGTTACAAATAATATTTCTATACCTATGAAAACTTATCTTGGCATTATGATTCTGGAGTCAGTATAAGTGCAGGCCTATAATATTCACCTCAGGATTGTGACAGAAAACCATCTAAAACACAAGGCAGGCATTATGAGAGAAGAGCATAATCAGTCTGTGGCGATGAAAGTATGGACGCGCAGCCTCATTGAAAGGTGTCTTTTTTCTGTTGACCTGTGTGTCTGCTGATATTCTACCTCATGTACAAATAATTGGAAGCTGGTAAAGAGTGAAAACACAATCACTGCCAAAATACTCCACCATATTAAGAGTTTGTGGTAAAAGCTTGATAATACAACTGCATACATTACATCAACATAAAAACACTATGAAACTGAAGCACAAGCCTAGCATAAAACATGCACGTGGTAACAATGGAAGCAGGTAGAAGATACATCGAAACCACACTAATAGGGGTTTGGGGAGCCTGTATCTGTATTTTTCCAGGGGAGAGCACAAAACTACTGCCCCCAGCATCCAGAGCGGCGCGGTCGCTGCAGGCGCAGTCACCTACGCACCAGGAGGCGCATTTGTTCTGGCCAGGGCTCCTGCAGTGCGGGCGTGCCAATGGCCGGCCCTTCTGCGCCCGTCAGAGGCTGAGCCATGTCCCTGAAAATTGCTGCAAAACGCGGAGAACTGGGGTAAGAGACAGAGACTAAGAAAGCTTTGCATGTACACATTTATAGCGCTCGCTGGGGCAGCCGAGCGCTATATAAGCACATATAACATTAACATTTGCCCGTTTGTACTGTTCAAAGTTGGTGTTATCTTGCAAATTCACATATTTATTATAGACATGGGGAAATCCAAGCTTGTGGGCGCTGTAGTCGGCAGTAGGAATAAAAAGGCAAGAATGCGTACTCCTATAACCAATTATCTCAGCAATGCTATAGATTTAATAAATAGTGAAATTGAAAATGTGGAAGTACGCTAAGCGGCTCCCAAGATCTCACTACTGTGGTTGATGAGACTAAATTGGCTCCATCTGCATAGGAAGCAGATTTCATTAACAATCTCCAACTTAAAAGCGTAACAGCCTTAGTACATAATACCCGTGTGGCTCCCTGTGTAGCAATTGAACCACTGAAAATAGCGTTCTTACCAGAGGGTACAGGTATTCCCATTCCACCAGTAGTCAAAGGTAAATGGCCAGCGAAAGGAAAAGTTGATGAATCAACCAAACAATTTCAGCCAATGCTTATTAAACATCACAGGGGCTAAAAGGCTATCATAAGTAATGATTGTTCATTCAATCTGGATTTAGTCTCTAAAAAGATATTTGGCAAGATTGATCTAGTAGAGAAAAACCTGTTAAGGGAAATTGGGAAAATCAAGGATGACGTAGCCTAGATCCTGAAAGTTATTGCAGATTTGTCATCTCATGAGAAAGGTTTATTTGATCAAAAATCTATCTGATACAATAGGAATGGACAAAATGCAAGACACTGTTAGAAATGAGACTACACTTTGCTCTGTGGGATCTGCATTCAGGTATGATGATAAAAATAGGAAAAACACCCCGGAGATCTTGGATAAGGAAACTGCGAAAAAGGACCCACATTTATTTTCGTCATCCCAAAATGTGACAAAAACAACAATGCTTATAACTAGAAAGCAGGATAAAACAGAGCAGAGATCTGAACCCAGATAAAACCACTGAAGATCCCTTCACCTACCACCTGAGGCCACGCCTTACACTATTATCCTTAAAGATTTGCCAGTATTGAAGGATGGCGCTAATGAGGACTGGGTAGATCTGAAGTACAAGGTTTTGCGCTCGTTCACAAAATACTCTTACTACAACTCAAATATCCTGGCGAGGAACATCATTATGGTGAGACGAGTTCCATGGGTAGGGAGCACACAGAAAATTGATGAGGGAGAATGTGTGGTTGTTTCCATATAATAGACGGTAATGGTTGAAGTCTTGCTCGAAGAAATATCTAACAAAGGAGAAATGTTATCCAACAATGGGAAAAGAGACATTACTGGGGTACCTCTTGGATACTTCTACAAACCAACAATGAAGGACCCTAATGAGTATGGAATTGGTCCTTTGATAGCAGAAGGTACAGAACTCTTGCCTTGTCTAATAGATTTTTAGCCCTCAGACGATGCAGTGATGTAGACTGACTATACCAGGGTGTTGAACAATATCCTGAACAAAATTCTTCCCTCATTGACAAGGGATTATTGTCAACACCAAATATACAGGTTAATAACTTGATTACAGTATCATGGAATATTGCGGGCATTAACACGAAATTAGATGCCAATGTATGGCCTGAATTCTTAAAAAGCTGTCAAATTGTATGTATACAGAGACCTGGCATATGGAACCCTTTCATGTTGATGGTTTTTCAAAAATTGACATACAAGCAACTCCCTCACGAAATGGAAGGGCAAAGGGAGGCTTAGCAGTTTAACTTTCGGTTACATGTCCATTGACTTTGAAGCAAGTTTATATTGACTCACCTTACTTTCAATTTTTGTGGTTAAATACTAATGACCACCAGTGTTTTGTGATAATCAATTTATATAATAATGTATTTGACAATACTAGAAACCAAGTAATCCTATCCCTCGAGAAGGAGCTTGATTTGTTTTTAAAACAGATTACAAGTGACTATTTCCTGATCTGAGTTGGATATTTTAACAGTAGGGAATGTGGTATTTTAGAAGGGAAACACCGTCGAGTTTGGAGAAAGTTATACCCATTTTCCACATAATATGTATGGTGAATGAATTAATGGGGCCTTTTTGAAACTCAATTTGGAAGTAGTGGATCAGTCTCTATTGGATGGACAAGTAGAGTTACCAAACTTCGAAGGGCATGGTCAGTGCTCAATTCTTGATCATATACTAATCTCGGCACATGGCCAAAATCAAATAGTGAAAATGGAGGTGAAAAAAGCTGCCTAAGTGACCATCACCCATTATTCTTAACTGTCAGATTAAACAATATCCCCCAGGTAGGGCCATGTTTAGCACAGACCATAAAAACTCAGGGAGAAAATGGTATCTCGATTAAATGGTCTGGGATAAATCAGAATGAATTTGTAAAGAGCTTATTGAGTGATTGTAAGAACGATATTGAACCATGTAAAAGGGGGGATTCGACAAATAAACAGATCATTGGGGTTTTAAGCAATATTACCGCAGCAATTTCCCGGGGTCTAAAAATTAAGGGCAGGAAGAAAAGGAAAAAGACAGTTACTTGGTTTGACTCTGAATGTTCGGAGGCAAACCAATTATTAAAGAATGCCTTGAAAATTAGACCCAAAGACAGCAAACAGATCAAAAATGAGAGGATAGTATATAAACAGACCCTGGCAAAAAAAAGAGGGAGATTCAAAATGAAGCATGGGAAAAACTTACACTTGCAGGAAACACTAGGGACTCTTCCTTATTTTGGAAAACGATAAATCAACCTTATTTTAAAGACAGTTGTGCTGCTAAAATTGAAAGCCTAGTACAACTCCAAGAGTGTATTAGTCATTTTATACAGGTTTTTAAATTCAGATAATGAAACCCTCTATTATCAGCAAATAGTGATCCCATGTATATCTCTGAATTAGTTGATAATAACAATTTTATACATTTTTATACTCCTAATTTGGATCCTGTTCCTCTTGATGAAGTTACGTCAGTCCTAGTAAAAAGTGCGAATGGAAAGGCACCCGGTGTTGACGGGTCTCCATAGACAATCTTTAAATTTAAGATGGGTTTTTTGGCCCTGCTGTTACAAAAAGTGTTTAATACAATTTGCCGAGGGCCTGGTACCAAGAACATGGACCGAAAGCATTATTATCCCGATATTTAAAAAGGGCAATAGATAAGACCCTAAATGTTATCGCCCAATCTCCCTTCTCGATACAACTTCTAAATTAATGGGCAGGATATTGATGAAGAGGCTGGAATTGTGGGCAGGGGAAAATAAAATCCTCATTGAAACAAAATACGGCTACAGAGGGAGATAGGGATAATAGAACAATGTATTAATTTGCACATCTTGATTGCTAAATATACAATTATGAAAAAGGGTCACTTACATCTTTGTTTTGTTGATCTTACTAGTGCCTTTGACTTAGTAAAGTTGTAGGGTACCCCGGGGAATCAGACATGGTTGTGTCCTTGCCCCTCTCCTTTTTCCCTAAATATAAAGGGAGTGGATGAAGAGCTAAAAAAGATAAATGCTGATGTCCCAAGAGAAGGTAAACGCCCTGTTCCAATGTTCCAATGGTGTGCGGGCAAGGGAATCCAAAAACGAAGATTCACCATGTAAACCGTGTCCCTATCAAAGCAACAAATTTATTTGTATATTTGGGATTAGCTTTCACTGCAAAGGGACACTGAAGAGCTCTTATCGAACATTGTAAAGTAAAATTTGTTAGGACGACTGAGGCAATTTTCAGATTTTTTAAAAAGATGGGTAATAAGCCAAATCAAGGAAATCATGATATTATATAAGAGCAAGTGCCTTAGTGGAACCTGTTACGGTGCAGCACTTTGGGGGTTGGCTAACTGCAATTTTTCAAACCCAGAAAATATTTTTCTCGAAGACTGCTAGCTCTCAAACTCCTCTCCGATATACAGTGTACATAAAGAACTTGGGCACTGTATATTAGTGATTTTATAAGTACCATAAGTTTAAATACTTGGTATGGGATAGGGAGTAAAGAGGGTACACAGTTCACACAGTATGTTATTAGAGACTGTATTGCCCTTGACCATGGGAGTAAAATCCCGTGGCTGATATGCATTAGAAATCTTTTAAAGGAATGTGTCTCAAATGTTGATCTGGAAAACCACTCCCAAATACTTGACAGTGACAGCTCGGGCGGTCCAGCTTGAGACAGGGGGGAGTGGCGTGCCCACTGTTGTAGGTACGGACTGTTTGGTCGACCCTGGAGCCCACCAAACACTCAGTACCCACAACAGTGGGTAAGCCACTCCCCCCCTGCCCTCAAGCAGGACTGCCCATTCTCCCTTTTACTCTATGCAGAGAAAATGTCCAGGCTGGGGCATTCTCCTGCTGCGCCTACCAGCGCTGTGATTGCCTTGCGTAGGGCGTGGAGAAAGCTGCCTGCTGGCTGCTTCCTGCAGTAGGAACACGCGGACCCAGCTGCCAGGAGCGGAGGCGGTACCCCAGCACTCAGGTAGGTTTAATTTTAATTGTTTTATTATTCCCCACCCACGAACCCCCCTCCCTCGAGCATGCAGGCTGCTCTGAGAGATAGATGCTTGCCCCCCAAACACAAATGGCGGGATCACAGGGGAGATGGAGTTTTATTTACGGACTCAGCAACTATGGAATAAAACAAAAAAGTAGGACTCCTTATTCCAAATAAGCGTTGCTTGTTCTGTTCTTTGGACCAGTGGTAGGTTAAGTGAGCTGTCTACTCAAGTGGTGGGCCGGCGGCATGGCCTGAAAAGAGGGGGAGAAGGTTTTCCCGCTCTTTTCAAGGAGCCAGATTCTTTCAAGTGCGCAGCGGTATAGTGTGAAAAACAACTGCCGCTATACTTAAGTCCTAGCCTCCTCATGCCTAACTACATGGAAAAGTGTATCCTCAACTGTTAGTAACAGGAAGGCTTCTGCCGTCATGAGAAATGTTGATAAAAAAATAGGACGCAGACTGAGTCCGATCCTACTGGCTGCATGATGTCACTGGAGTGCTTGGGTCCTCATGTGAACCCCTTTTAAAGCGTTCTTAAATCAAAGGTGCCCATAATGTTTTCAGCATGCTGTGATTCCACCCCGCCACGCAAGTTGTCCACTGTGTGTTTCACAAGTTTTACGCTCCGCAACCCCACAACATTGAAATGAGACTCATTGTTAGGCAGACTTCTAAGTTGTGAAAACTACCTGTCATTTACTGCTGTGAGTCATCTTCATTTTTATTGTAAAATTGTTTACTGTCTCGTCTTCTCAAAAAACGTTGTCCCCTAAGTTATTTGGTTGAGACGGTATAATGCACTGTTTTTTTGCTCCTAGCTTCCTCCAGACACTTGTCGTCACAGTTCATTAGCCTCAACCGGTTCACTCGTCATTGTTGTGGAGTATGCAAGTACAGAGAGAGCACTTTCAGAAAATATGCCCTCAGTGCTGGGGTTAGACAAAAACAAGCAAAGCGGCTAACAGGCTGCATGATATCACCAAATTAAAGAATCAAAGAGACAATGTGCGGCGCTAATGACAATTGTAATATTTGCTGAAAGCCTCCAGTACATTTAAGGCATCTTGAATTGTAAAATGCCACGGTTTGCTCAGCCCAGTAAATAAAAACATAGTAAAGAAAATCAAACGTGAAGACGAGCAGATGGTGGCTCTATTATGCTGGTCATTGTCTGTCACTGATATTTCATTAGGAACTGAGGTCGGAGGAGAAATGCATGACGACTGGTGATACTCGCCTCTAAAGTTTTCTATAGCCCTGACCTACCTGCTTGCTGGCGCAGGACCGTTGCTATGAATGAACCCCAGAGCGGCGTGTGCCTTTTGATGAACTGAATATATTACATTTGCATTACATGTTGAAATCAGGCTCATCTCTGAGGAAGGGGCACTTTTTAAGAGCATTGTTATACCTTGTTCTATCCTACTGTAGTGATGCGTTCTAATTTCTAGAAACATCTACTGACCTATTGCTTCATCGTACTCAGTGTCTGCAGACAGGACGCTTGGCAGGGGATGGATGGGTGGATGAGTGAATGGGAGAGTCTCTAGAAGGATGAATGGGTGGATGAATGAATGCATGAACAGATGAATGCAAAGGAAGATGGAAACATGGATGAATGACTGGGGGGATGATTGTGTGAATGATGCATGGGCTGAGCGTCCTTATGTCGGCTGGACTTGCTTGCTACAGTAAAATTCATGCCCAGCTTTTACGCCTCATCACTTTGAAATGTGAGCAGCCGAGCAGCCGCCACTGATACTTGAGTATGATAAAAAAGAACTGAAGATTAGCCTGATGGATTCACGTACCTGGTTGAGGGAAATTGATGCTAATATGAAACCCTTGACAAAGGAATACTGTAATAGGACCTTTGGGATGGGGATACAAAATGATCTATTACAGGTCACAAACACAACACATAGATTTTATCTTACGAGACTACGGATGGATTTAGCTAATTTTTTATAGCCTCTCCAAAAATGGGCAAGTGGAAATAAAATTTGCCAAAGTGCCGTTGCGATGGCAAATCAAACCAGACAATGTTGCATTTTATTTTATTCTGTGATTTTTATAGAGGGCCCAGGAAGTGTCTTTTACGTCCTTTGTTTTTAAGGGAGAGGTTATTTTTATATAAACTTGGTTTTGAATATATCTGTAGCCTAGCAAATCCCAATGCAGTCGTGGTTTTTATTCAGAAGGCAATCCACATAAGACACAGTAACTCACATCTTGATGCCCTTGTCTATGAAGAAACCGGGTCACAAGATGATGAATGATGTTCCTATTGTATATCCTGTGTTCAACACACTATATATTCCAGCACTTTGCACTTTTCTGTATTGTGCCTTTTTAATATTGATGGAAATTTTAAATTGAATGCACTTTAGTCGGATATAATCAGAGGAAGACAGAGGTATGACAGGAGCTAAACCTCTGTTAGAAATGGATGTTTCTGCACTGAGAACTTTGCGCTTGTCGATTCTCCAGGACTGTAATGGAGTTTAAATGTACTTCGTACTGTATCAAATTGGGCATTTTGCATTTGGAATGCATCATCCCAAATGCAAAAATCGCAATTTAAGTAATCTCTAAATTGGAATTACTTAAATTGCGATTGCATTTAAGGAATCTCAAATTGAGATTCCTTAATTGCAATGCATTAAAGTAAAAAAATCTGCAATTTCGCTAATAGGAGGCGGAAATTACCATGAAGTTGAACTTTATGGTAATTTGCAAAAACTTTGAAAAATGCACTTTTGTGCTTTTTTCAAAGTTTCATGTTGAGCACACACATGCAATTAGGGTACGTGTGTGCACAACATATTTGCACAGATCAATTTTAGGGGTGCAAAAGGGTGTGCTTTGGACACCCTTGCACCCTGAATTTGCATGCGCAATTTACCAGGACCTTTTGGTACTCGTAAATTGCGCATACAATTTCCTATTCATTCCTTTGGGTCTGCAGGCCCAGAGGAATGAATGGGAAGCCATTCATTATTTGTGACTCGCAATTTGCGAGTCGCAAATAAGGAATGTGTAGGAATCGCTATTTTTACAGCGATTCCTACATGCTAGTCGTTAATTGCAATTCCTTAACTATCACAATTAAGGACTCGCAAAATCCTACCATGATGCATGTGCATGTTTGAACATATCCTTTTGCATTTCTTAAATAGTGATTTCTACAGCCACGGCCGTGTAGGGCGTGCCACCAGGCGGTGACGCGGGGGAGGGGCCGGGTGGGGGGTTGTAATATGCGGGAAACGGACGATTTCAGGTAAGTTATAAAAAAAAAAGAATTTTGTTGCACGGGCTGCATCGCCAAATGCAATGCAGTGCGTCCAACAAATATCGTTTTTTCCCGTTAATTAACTGAAATTGTCAGTTTTCTGCATTTTACAACACTCCACCCTTCCCCTTCCCCGCCCCACGTCACCGCCCGGTGGCACGCCCTACACGGGCCATGGCTGGATTCCTATGGAGTCGCTGTTTAAGAAATGCAAATAGGAACTTTAGTAAGTCTGGCCCAGGGTGCAGTGTTTTGTTATGTCTGTTGTGAACTGTGATGCTGTGCATGCATTACCTTGCTATATTGACTTCTGCTCGTTTCACTATTCTGTGGACTCCCAACATTGTAATGGCCATCGTAGACTGGACATTCTTGTCCCATGATTAAGGAAAAACTCAGAAAAGGTGCTGGACTTCATAGTGTTCCATAATATTCTTTCTGCTCGTCTGTCCTGAGTGCATGAGCAAGACCCTGAAGGATGTTTTGTGCCTACGAGCAGAACTATGCACATTGGTATGCTGCATTCATCTAGTCTCTGTGCTTTCTAATTTTGTGTGCATATGCCAATAGAACCGTTAGCCATCAGACAGCCAAATAGATCCTTATGTTCATTGACATGTTCATAGACCCACATGCCCAATAATGGGCCTCTCAACCTGATGAATTTGTATTGCCATGCATTCCTTCTGCTGGCAGAATGTGATACAAAAGCACCCTTACACCTTCAGGAGTGACTGAAAGGGCTATCTTAGACAGGCTGGAGGGAGGGGATGGGCCCATTCTCACTTAAATCTGAATAGGCTGTGTCCTGTCCCCACAAAAAGGGCTGCATACCCCCTGTAGCTCATATGGAGCAAGGGCAGGAAAGGCAGGGAATCTGTGCTCTTCATAGACATACCTTTAGAAGCTTCTCCCCACTTCAAAGGCACAACTGTGTATAAAAGAAGGACCTCAGACACTAGCACTTCAGTACACTTCTGACCTGTAGGTACTTTGCCAGGAAGGACTGTTGTGCTGCTGAAGAACTGCCACTCTGCTGGAATCCTACTTTGCTAACCAGCTGTCATCTTCCCTGGGTAAGAAGGCCAGGACCTATAGCTCTTGAACCCAAAGCCAGAGTGACTCCAAGGCTAGTTGACTGGCCTCCTTATCTGATGCCTCTGGGACATAACAGGCTTCCAACAACCTTGCACCTGGACTCCGCCATATGTGAGCCTACGCTGCCAAGTGGTGCCACACTATTCCTGGACCCTTGGAAGTCGGCCTAAGGTGCTTGCCAGCAGAACCAACTCATCTTTTCTGCTGAGTGATGCATCTCCGAGCAGAGCAACAATCTCCTCTGCTGAGTAGTGCATCCTTGGGCAGAGCCAACGCATTGCAGCAGCTGTGTGGATTGGACCAGTGGCAAAGACCCATATCATTTTGCAGTTCTCAGAACCGATGTCTCGATATCAACCCAGCAGTATGGTGTATCCAAGGCTCATGTCCTCGCATTTCTCGCCAACGGCAGTCTCAATGACGACGATGCACTCCACATCTCAGCCTTGCTGCTCTTCGAAAATGATGCATCAATATTTGAGCGCCGCATCCCCAATGCCAGACTTTGCTTCACAAGCCACATTGACGGGAGCCTCGATTACGATGCAACAGTACCTCGCACTGCAGCCTCACTCTATCTGGGAACCGACGCATCACTTTGGCCTTGTGAGGCATCATCGATCGAGATCCATGCAATGCTCCGCAACGAGGATTTCAGGTACTCCTTTCAGCTGGCCTAACTGGGTAACTGCAGCCAGCCTGCTCTCCATTGCAGCCGGTTGGAACTTGTGACTTTGTCCTGGTCCAGCGAGACAAGATGTTCCCAGTAGCACTTTTTGCTTTTCAATGCTATTTTCAATATGAACTTTAAAACTCACAATCTCCAGTTCTACTAATTACATTTTTGTGATTTTGGTCTTGTTTTATTTATTCAAATCTACAGTATGTTTCTAAATCTGTTGAGGGCTCCTTTTGTGGTGTGGTTTCACAACTTGCAGTAAATACTTTACAGATTGCCTCTGAGTTAAACCTGAGTGGGCTGTGCCAAACTACCAAGGCGATAAGCACATGTTAATTTGAGGTTTGCTTGTGCCTTGCCCTGGCAAGGATTGTAGTTGCTGCTTGACCAGGGCGTGAACCTCAGTCAACCAACAACCCAGTTTGTTACATAAGTATTGAAGAAATAGCATGAAAAAAGAAAATCATTTGAAAGCACTTTGTATTACTACATATGTGTCAAACATGCAAATATATATGTAAAGAAAGATCAACCTCTGCTTACCTAAATTCTACAAACATGAAATATATAACAATGGGATTGAAACTAAAAACAGAGGATAAAAACTTTTTCAAACACAGCAGATGGGTACTCAACCCTTGATCGCATTCCGTACATTGCAAAAATTTCATAAGATTAGAATTTGAAAAACAGCCACACAGTGAGAAATGGACTGAAATATAAATAGTTTAAAACCGATAGGGCAGGGTGCAGCGTTCTTTTACATTTCCTGGTAGTGAAAAACTGTTAAATTCTTTTTCTACTTCTGTATGTCCTGAGACTTGAAAATGTGAAAATATGGTAGCAAGTATTCCTGCAGATTTTTAAGTAGAAAAACAAATCCTATCGTAAATTCTGAGTATTGGGGAGAATCTTTTGAAGTAGCGAACATTAGGTGAACCGAATCAAATTGCAGGCATTGGTAAGAGAATTAAGAATTAAGAGGAAGACATGTGAACAATAAGTATGGGTGAATTTAGAGAATTTGCGGTACGCAAATTTGTGCGATAGCGGACTCGCGGTCCGCAAAATCCGTGAACTTTTGCGAGATTACGGATATTTTTTATTTTTGCGTGTTCGCGGGATTTTTTTCAGAGCGACAACCGCAAAGTTACCCATGCGGTCGTACATGGACGTTTTCAGTGTTCGCATTGCGTATTTCCGTTTCCTGGCGCTAGTTGCATGCTCGCGTTGTGCATTTCCTACTTGCGGGGCGCGATTGTGTGTTCGCGTCCGTTTTTGTGTGCTCGTGGGGGAAATATTGCTCGAATTACCCACGTGGTTGCAATGAGCGCAGCCATCTTGTTTTTCATTCATTGCTATGGTTCTGGGCATGCTTTTTCTATCCAGCTTTAATCTTTGTAATCCTTTGTTCGTTTGAACTTTTTTAAAATCTTTTTTACTCATTATCTATCTCTCTATTGGTCTACATATATATTTTGAGTTTTTTTCCAACTTTTTGTTACTTTAATACCTACTTTTTTTTAGCTCTCTCTTTTCTTTTCTTTACTTTTTTTCCCCTATTCTTTCCTATTTTTCCTTTCTTTGACCCAGGACCATGGCAAAGGGAGCCGGCAATTCGAAGGGGAAGAGTTCCGCACCCCGTAGCCAGCTCCTTTGCGGGCGGTTAAGGGGGGAGTCAGTAAGTCCTAGGGAGATCTTTAGCGCAATGGAGGTGGCTGAACTTGTCTTCTTGTACAGCGCCACCTCCCCAAGACCGTCGCGGCAGGCCCGGTACCGGGTATGGCCTCCGGGAGCGTCGTCAGCTATGGGGTAAGGTGTGCCGGGACATGTATCGGGAGTCTGGGGTCCAGCGCACCTACAGCCAGGTGACGCACCGGTGGTCCGACATCCTGGACCGGGAACAAGACCAGCTCGACCTAGTTGGCGTTGAGATACCTGGGCTTGGTGAGTTTTCGTCTGCTCTGTGTTATATTGCAAATATAAGTTTTTTCTGAAGAGCAAGAATGCTGCTGATTACATTGCAGGTAAATTATGTTTCAAAAGCTTCTGTGATTGCAGGTGCTCGCCTGCTCAGTCAGTGGCTGTGCTACTATGCTTACTTGTTTTCAATTTTGTGCTCATTTGGCTTGAGTGATTATGTATGAGTGTACTTTACAGAACTGTGTAATGCTAGAGAGACTAGAGACTCAAGTCCAGTCCTTCCTTTGTACTCCTGCCACTAAGAAGAGATAGTGGTGGTGGATTGATAGGTTGAGTATATTATGACTTGTTATTTAGTAGGACATTTTTTAGTGGTCTGCAATCATGAAGGACTGTGTCTGTCACTTCGCGTGCTGCTGAGTGCTACCAGTCATAGTAGAACCTTTTTGTAGTTGGTTTAGTGAGTTACATAACTTTCCAAGTAGACGGTCTGCGAATCCAGCAATACGAATATCCTAGTAGACCACATCAGATAGGTCAATACATTTAGTGCAATTGTTGTTTATTTCCCCAAAATAATTTGTTATTGTTTTATTGAAATGTTTGATTTCGTTGACAGCAATCATCCATGTTTGTGTCTTTCTTTCATGTACATCAGCTCCTCCCAGGGGCAAGGGGACAGAGGTGGCAGTGGCGACGCCGGCGGAGCAGGAGGACCAGGATCTGTCCGCCAATGGTTCTTCTGCTGGCCCTAGTAAGTTTTCCTGTTAATATTAATAATTATACTTCCCTAACTTTTACAGCACCTTTTTAATCCAAACGTTCATCATAATTCTATTTTTTCTAAATCATCTTTGATCTTCTTGTAGTCTGTTTCTAAATTCTTATCCTGCATCTACTATGACTCCCTGTGCTACTACTATTTTATTAGTCTGCTTGTGTAGCTGGCTAAGCTTGCACAGTTGACAAAATGTGTTAAACAAAACTCCTATTCAGCAATAGCTCTATTCACTGAGTGCAGTCCTCTGGGTTGTCCATAATGTCTATTGAAGTCTTCTTAATGTTTATGCTTTGACAATTCCCAACAATAAAATGTCAATGGCCACCAAGAATATGATACTAGTTTACTTTTTGATTGGATAGGAGGACATACTACTACTGTTGCAGGGACTATTCTGTACATACAGAACTATGGACAAGAAACAGGGCATTAGTGATAATAGGCGCACTTAGACTTTCCACATACCTCAGTCATAACAGAAGTTGAACCCCCAATCTCCCTACTGACTAGCTAGTGTGTCAGGGTCATTTTTTAGCTCCCGAATGCAGCGATGATCCCCAATGATTATACAACCCAGATCATAAGACTACGGAGTCAGAGTCCCGACCTCTCAGAGTCATGGAATCATGCTTGCAAATTGCAAATCCTTTCGCTCACTCACTCATGACCAAAAACCACAGAGTCTATGTAAGTTTTAAAGCTTTATTAAAAATAAAACAACTAGCTCTGTGTGTACTCTGTATATTAAATTTCTATTGTGCATTATATAAACACAATTATTAAAATCAACTTCATATAGGATAAACGGTGAACTCTTGAAAACAGTGGCTGATTTTACACATTAATTGTGGGAGAGCCCTCACCTGGTTGGAACTTAAAGTCTTAGTGGTGATGATGACGACTCCGAGTAACATATTGCTCTTGTTCGTAGAAGGGAAGCTTCTATCTGTTATGAGAAAAATGGTGCATGTTAAAAAGCAAGCATTCATCAGATGTGCCAATAAGTGTAGCATAAATAAAAACACCCTCCCCTTCCGAAAGGGGAATTTTTAGTGTAGACTAGAAGTCACAAATAATTAAATTTGTTTATGTAGTAACATATATTTTTTCATTCCTAGACAAAATAGGGAGTGGTGTATATGACATCTAAAACTATGAAATGTATTTTCCAGGCGTAACACCATCGGACTAGACCCACCACCAGTGCCGGGGCCAGCCCGGAGGTGGTCACTCCAGGGGCGGATGCGCTGCCAGCAGAAACTGCTGTGGGGGATGCCACGGTAGTGGCGGGCAGTGGTAAGCTATTATATTCCTTACTTATTGAGATTGCAGAGTAGGCTCGCGGCAGTGGTGTATAATTGCATGTTTTACAGCATAAGTACACTTTACTGTTCAGAAGACTTACAAATTTAGAAAGTTTTTGTCAACCAGGTAGAAGACAGTCACCCTTGACTTCGCATTAGCAATAGCATTAGTGGCGGGAGTTGACGAGTAACGAATGGCCTCCTCTAAATTTGACTTCAACTCAGCTGTGAAAATTTTATCGAGCAGCCAAGTCAGATCAGAGATGAACTTGATGGATGGGATGAACAAAAAGGGAAATAAGGGTGTAAGGAAGGACGAGCGAGTTAAATTAATGACTGGCAAAAAATGATACGTGTTTTTGAATGCAGATACAGGTGGCTGGGAATCTGATGCATGGCCGGTTGAAGGCTGAAGCAAGGATGGGTGGAAGGAGAAAGAAAAGAGGACTGCCTGGGTCGGTGAAACAGAAACTGTATGTTTGCGCAATATATCCTTTGGTTGAAATTCAAATGCAAGTCAAGCACGGATGCATGGCTGGTGGTTTACAAAATAAAATAAAAAGGGTGTTTTTCGGTGAGAAAAAGTAATGTTTGTCCGGTTGAGACATTAAGAAGAATGATTGACATTTACTTTAAATGGATGGATGCCTGGATGGTATCTTCCTCATAGATAGCATAGGTGTATGTAGACAGAGTAGACGGTCACTGGATGAAGAGTGTTACTTTGAAGAGCATGTAACACCGCACGTCCCTGCCAGAGTAACAAAGCCCAGGAAAGTAGAAGTTGTAATTTTTCAGAATACTCCCTTGACTAACAGTAAATTGCAAGCACAGCATATATTGTGTATCTATATTGTATAGTTCAGATTATCATCAAGTCAAGTCACAACTGACAAGTGCCTTCCTCCGGCGATTATGGGGACCACTCACTACCTCTGTTAATAATTTTTTTTCAACTCTGTCATTCATGTGTGGCCTATCGGTGTTCACTCAATCAATAAAAACAAAGCACCTAAAGTCATCTCTTACATAAGCAAATATCCTGTGAAGGGATAGATGAACATATTATTTATCTTCTTCATTTTCCTTTTGCGGTAGTCAGGGGCAGGGCAGCGTGAAAGTTAAATTATTGAGCAGTAGCCCTTGTAAAAGAGTATGGCCAGTGCCACCCGTAATAGAAAAGTAAGAGCTTCACCACCTGCATGTACTGGACTGCTAACAGTAACGCAAGCCTGCGTCATCATGGCTTGAGTCTGTTTTTCTTGGGTGCAAGCTGACTGCGCTGGCATTATGCCGGCTTCCACAAGTTTACGTACTAATTTTGCTAAACAAGAGAGAAGAAGAAAACTGGTGTACTGTCTGAGTCTAATGTAGTGAGTCCATATAGTGCTAGTAGAAATCCTGAAACTCCCACTAATGTTAGAGCAGAGGCCGACGAAGTGGGAGGTTAGATGCATGCCATAAATGTTATGTACTGTGCTTGCAAGTTGCTAGTGCTACTGTGAAACAACTTTCTGTTGAATTATTTTGTGTTATTCTTAAAGAGTATTTGTTACAGTATGTTTTTCTTTCTTCATATAGATACTCCTTCTAAACTAACAAGGAAGGAGTTGGCTATCCGGGGCCGGCAACGGAAGCTGGAGGCAATTGTCGCCGAATATCGGCGGCTGGTGGCTCAGGAGGAGGACTCGCAGTCAACATGCACAACATCTGCATCCTCCTCCGCTGCCCCTGGGTCATACAGCCAGCGCAATATTCCAGCGGTACGGTGCCGTGGTCCGGCAGCCACCCGCCACCGCCGAGCAGCGAAAACAACAGCTGCCCCCCTACAGTACCTGCAAAGCTCGTATGCACCGATTGACCCTGCGAGTGGCCTACCCTGAGCAGCAGGTGGCGAGGCAGATAGCCCTGCTCAAGGACCTCCGGAGAGAGATGCATGACCACCTGGCCCCAGGACACCGCCGGCGAAAGTAGAGAGAGAGAGACTGTCCCTTGCCCCTTTTTTAAAGACTTTTTGGGGGGGGGAATTGGGCGTTGGGATTTTGGAACTTTTCTTCAGGACATTTCATGGACATTGGTTGGGGTTTGGGAGCGGGTGGGTCGGGTCTTGTGGGATAGTTTATTTTTGTTAGGGTCTAAATAATTATTTATTTTCAACTTAAACTTAGCATATGCGTTTTTACTGTTTTGTGGGGGAGGCAGGGGGGGTAACTGTACGTTTGTTTTCCTGAAACTTAACTGGCTGGTTGATTCAAATTGTGTATTCGCCCAAATTTGTACAAAAGTGCCACTGACAGAGTTAGTGAATTCAATTGTCCTACTACTTTACTAGTAGTACCGTCAGTCTCTCCTCTCCTGCTACTCCATTATTCTTCCTGCCCCAAAATGCTTATCTTACCTGTGTAGTTTGTGTTTGAGAATAGGGCTAGGCACAGGGCTGGCTGCATGGCAAATGGCGATTAAGGTTGGCTATGGAATCCTGGATGGATGAAATGTCATCGTTGTGGTGGTAGTAGTAGTGGTACACACTGCCAGTAGCAGCATATGAAAAAAAAGGAAATGAAAAATTGAGTGGCCTGAGAGGAGCATTAGAACAGTACGATAGATAGTACAGTACACAAAAACAGTGCCATAAACTGTAGCCTAAGCAATGCTAAAGTATTCCATCAAAAGTTAACTACTAGTTGCGTGGAGTATGGCTACTACAAGAAATAGTACTGAAGGATACAGCAGCATAAGCATTCGTCACGTGTAGGAGGAGGATATTGTTGATGATGAATCCACTCGATGGCGCACATGAAATTCTGATTTGTTTGCAAATACTCATGGGTGTGTGTCAAGCAGAATAAGAATATATCCTTGGATTCCTTGATCTGCCTTGAAATTGATTTTCTGTTGCTTTTGACCTAATCCTCCCCAGCAAGTGTGTGGAATTATTGTTGTCATTTAGTCAAACCTCAATGAAAACCACACAGCCCGGGGGAAGAGGGTTAGGGTTTGAAAATTGGATGGGAATGGGGGTTTTTGGGAAAATTTTGTGGCGATAGAAAAAAAAACAGCATGGACAAACAACAAATGAAGAAAAACAAATCTTTGGATACGAAGATATCCATAAATCTTTTAAGGGACATAAAGGAAGTGCATGCATAAAGTTGTTTGCTAAATGGATGGTTAGGTTACTGAAAAATTAGTACTTACTACAACTTACTAACTATGAATAAACAATTTGACAATACACGGCTGCAGTAATTACGCAATTTCACTTGCCTATCTGCCTTCAGAGAGAATAAACACTAATTACTACATTAAATTAGTTTTAAAAATAGCAAAGAAACTTATCAAATAACTGTAGGAATGAATTTGAAGCAGAGAGCAAATGCACAGAGTCACACTCATAGAAGTTCACAACAATAACATTATTTAAAAGATAAGGAGAAGTGAAGAGGATACTGTAACTGTATGTTGTAGTTGTCCTGTTCAATTTGGGAAGTTGCATGCATCCAGCCATTCCTCTTATTTGCAGAACTTATCCATTCCATCCGACGCTCCGTCGATCAATCTTGGTGACCACACTGTTCACTGCCTGCCTGGCGGATGCGGAATTGCAGATTGCTATGGTAAGCCTGAGTTAATGTTTTTCCCATTTAACAGGGTAAAAGCCGGCCTGTAATTGTCGATGGAAAAACTGGAAGGGATATTAAAACACCCCGGAGGAAAAATATAAGGTACGGTGTGTAGTGCAAAAATAACACTTTCACTTTCAGAGGCTACAGTATTACATACAAGCATCATTTCTAAAGTGCATACTCCGAGTCTCCTTTTCAAGGAAAATAATGAACACACAGCAGGCCAGGGCCATGCAGACGGTCAAGGCAGGCACCACTGAGTGAACCAACCTCCATGTAGCATACCTCTTTGACACAGACAGACACAGCAGATCTAATTTTATACAGCAAGCCAGATAGCTGCAATTTTACATGAACTGCTGTCTGGACTCTGGCATAACAACACTACACTGGCTCGACCACTCCATACCACGACTAGACAGACATGTAGTTCTGCTGTGGTTGTTGTTGACTTCTTTACCTGTTTGCCACTCACAAAATGGCCATAGTTCTTCCGTGAATCAACAATGATGATCCATCCATCCCAGTGAGTGACTGTAAAGATATTATGTAACTTTGATCATCAAGACTCATCATCATCATCATGGTATTGGCAAACTCAATGTTTTTCATGCAGTCACAGTCTACACACAGTGAGTCCAAGATCATTTCCCATAATAAAAAATGCAACGTAGTGGCCCCTGCAGTAGAAGTACAATTTGCAATAAACAAGGTAAAAACAGAGTAGACTTGAGTTACATTTAGTGTGTAAAAGATTAAATACTAACATAACACATAGGATTCATTTCATGCACAACAAACAAACAGCAATTGCTTTAATCAGAGCCAGACAGCCAATGTTGTCCACTGCATGCCATCTCATCATTCATTTCCTGTTCCACTTTTTGTCAACATCTTATTCTTAAGTGAAGGGCCACGGGTCAGCCTCTCATGTCAATTTCAGAAGTAACAGTCAGCACAGTGACAGTGTCTTGATTCTGCGTAATCCGGCCATCGGCCGTGAGGGAAACAAATGGATAGGGGGAGTCTGGAGGAGGAAGATAGAGGAGCATGACTGAGTTGTGAACCGGACGCACTCCAGGAAAGGGACTCTTTCTGGAAATAATGCAAAATAATGTTAACCAGTATTTTTCAGGTAGTGCACTCCTTAATCCTTCTCTAATAAAGGCAAAGTACTTAGGCTGTACTGGATTGTGCAGCAGGTGCAGTTCTTCAGAGTGAAGCCCTTTGGGTGTGGGTGAAGATCCAGATTCCAGCAGGGCAGTCCTTCTTCTAGTAGTTTCAGGCAGCAGATCTGAGGAGCAATGCAGCTCTTCCATATTTATCTTGTGTTTCTGGGCATCAAGCAGGGGGCCAGCCCTGATCAATGGGATGCCGGCTACCCCCCAGGTGCATGACCACTTCATTCAAAGTGTGGCACATTCTTGCACCAGAAAGCACTATTCCCTCAAAATTCAAGATTGAGCAAGTCCCTCCAGAGGAGATGGATCAGCTAACCCAACCTACTGGTGTGGCTAATTTTCCTAAACACTCTCCTTCCTACCCTCTCCCTAGTCTAATTAAAGTGGCTTTTGTGTTGTTGGGGTGGCAGGATGTGGGGGTCAGTCCATGCTGTCCTAAAGTGTCCTTCGCCCTTTGAAGACCAGTTTGGCTACCCTTCACCCGACTCCTGCCATCTGCTCTGCAGCTTGTACTTCTCCTCCCACATGAAACCCATTGTCTCTCTAGCAGGGCTTCTCACATCTGATTGGAGCAGCCTGTCCAGCCTAGGCAGAGGCTGGCCAATCTGGAGAGAGCAGCTGAAAGGCCAGATTTTGGCTCACATAAAAGAAAGTTTAATAACTTATTTTCTGACATAGTTATTATAAATCTAACAGTGGCAAGTAGTTGGAGTTTTTTTACCTATTAATTTGATACCTTGAAGTAATTTTTACATGGCTTTTATCAATATTTATACTTAAGTGAACTATTACAATGGTAACCTATGGAGCCATTCACAACAATGAGGAAAAACACAATTGGCAGTTTTATCCTCACCAGGACTTAAAAAACATCTTTTATAATGTCCCTGCTTATAGGTAAAAGGCACCCTACTGCTGGGGCGCCTAGGGGTAACCTTAGGGGTGACTTATATGTAAACATAAGGTAGTTTGAGACTTTGGAAGTACCTTTAATTCCAAAGTCAAATCTAGGCAGGCCTGGCTTTTAAAATGACAAGTGGCAACACAGCAGTGCACACTCTAGTGCAAGAAATCTACTGGCCAACAACATCTCTCAGCCCGATTATGTACTAGGGGCGTTTAGGTAGTTTGAATCCCCTTGCCTTATTATATAATAGGGACTTATAGGTGTCCATCATTGCAGATTATAATTATACTTAACCTTGTACTTTTAATTAGAGCACAGGCCCTGGGTCTGGCCCTGAGTCTGGTCCTGTGTCTTGTTTGCAGAGCCCAGGGCACAATCAGAGTCAGACAACCAGCACCTAGTAGTCAAAATGGGGGCACACTGCAAACAGGGTTCAGAAAAGTTAACAATTCTGTTTAATGGACACAGGCAAGAGAAATGTTTTTTTAAGAGACACAGACAGATGCAAAGTGATCTCAAAGACAAAGATTCAAGCAGCAGCACCTCATCCAATTCAGGGATGCTCCAGTACATGAAACTTCCACAACATTAAAAAAAATATATATATTGTTTATATTTAAAACCTAAGTCGGATTTATCAAGCCATGCAACACAACCTTGCATGGCTTGATAAATCCAGAGTAATGCAATGCAGTGCAAATTGCTGCATTACGTTACACTTTCCTGGGACAGCATTCCATGGGTGGTGTGTGGGTGTTTCCATGTATTCACCCATAGATTTTGACACGTTCCTAGATTTACCAACTCTGGTAAACCTGGGAATACATCAAAATGCTACGCTTCTCCAGGTGAGATGTAAGGAGGGATAAACATCATTTTTTCGAATGCTGCACACATAAGAAAGAGGAAAATTCCTCTCAAGATTTTTTGAAGGAGGGTGTCTCCTCCTTCACAAAAACCACCCTGCTTACAACGCTTGCATCCTTGCACCATAGTGCACGGGTGTCTGTATTAGCGTTACATAGCACATTGTGCTCCAGTACTGTGAAATGACAAACCTTCCCCCAAACTGACCAATTCACATATCCCCTTTGTATCGACTTACAGTCTTTCAAGCAACAAGATCAGTAAGATGATAAAAAAGAACTGGTCCATACTTCGGACCCAAGCCCCCTTTCAGCAACCACCTTTCTTCTCTTACAAAAGGGGTAACAATCTTTCAGACAAATTGGTACATGCCATCACCTGGCCAGAGACCGAAAAGAGAAAGCATTCAGTTACGTCTCTTTGGGGCCGCCCACTGATTATTGCCACTTCAAATGCCAATCCTGCTCTGCCTGTGCCCTTACCCTTAACACAAAAGGATTCATCTCAAAGGATCATACATACTGTTAGAAATGGGTGTCTCTAGTTGGCAAAGGTAGATACCTTTGACCAAATAGGGACCCTTGCTATTAATCAGGCTAAGGGGGAAACAACCCCTTGGTATCTTGGCACGAACAGACAGGCTAATCGCCAAGGCAATGTGTACAGTATTTGTACCAACACTCACAGTAACACAGTGAAACACCACAAATGGACACCACACAGGTTTAGAAAAAATATAGTTATATTTATATAAATTATGCAAGACCAAAACAACAAAAATTCCAACAGACACAATTAATCTTTTCTTTTAAATGTTCTCGGTAAGGTTATTGTACTTCACAGATGTGACAAAAATAACTTGTAGTATTAGTAGTCTTTTTAGGCAAATAGAATGTGATAAACAAGCCAGTTATCCTAAGCACCTGCATGCGGTGCTCTTATGGTTGGGGAACTCTCCCCACGAGCCTGCTAGCTCCACGAACCATGATGGCAAAAGTATGCCCCACAAATGCTGTTTCTGGCGTCAGTCACAAGGAATTATGCTTGGAAATACATCCAGCAAGAAATCTCACCATGACCGGCCCCAGTACCGCAACTATCAGCTGTGCGAGTACGGGCTGTGAATATCACCCGGAGTGGGGCCCGCTATCCAGAGGCAGACTAATGCTGTCCTCCACAGGCCTCAGAAACCAGGCTCATGCTCTGGGCAGCCCCACTGATGCCCCACCCACTCTAGGCAACACCACACGCAGCAGTGCGGATCAGAGCGTTACCTGGAGTGCCAATCTTGGGCTGCGGTCTACTTCCGACAGGAGCCCCTCTCCTTCAAGGGCGCTTCACAGGGGGAACTGGTGGCACCTTCCCGGACTTGAGCACGGCTTCCTTCCTCTTCAGGTTGGTGACCTGCTGGGCGGGGAGCGACGAGCGACGGCTTTCCTTTCATTGCTAAGTGACACCTCACAACTTCCTATTGCAAAGTGCCAAAAGCATCTAAGCCAGCAGAAATGAAATCCAGCAAAAGTCAGGGAGCACCACGCCAAGGATGCCAGGTCTAACAAATACCAACTCAAACAGTTCTCTAACTGTCGTACATCTAATGTGATTTATGCCATATGTTGCCCTTGCGACCTATTGTACATTGGCCAAACTACACAAATGATAAAACAATGCATCTCCCAGCACAAAAGTTGTATTAGATGTCAGATTGAGACAGCCCCGCTGGTCACACACTACAGAGAATAAATCACTCTGAAAACGACATGGTGTGGCAAGTCATTGACCGCCTGGTACTCCCCTCCCATGGTGAAAACCTAAAATTGCTACTCAATAAATTTGAATGTCATTGGATTGCACGTTGGGATTCTGTCAATACCATTACTGTTCTTTAATCTGGTCTTGACCACTTGTGTAACTATCTATCAACATTAACTTGTATATATTTCTCCTGATATCGTGACTCTATGATCCTTGTTTACCTTCCCTTCCCAACCTGCGTTCCCATATTACACCCCACCCCAACCATTTTCCCATCTCCACTCCTCATGCAATCCATGGGGAGCATAATTACTTGTGTATCATGTTGGGATGTAGACCCTTGGTTTGCTATTGTTGAATGTTCAATCTTTATTGCTCCTGCCAAACTACTATTTGCTTGGCTGTATATTGTCAAGACATATGGTTTTCTGCTTTCTGTGCATATCGGTTTGCACCAACATTGTTTTTAAACCAAGTTTTCCACTAATATAATTTTTTCTACTCTAAGTTTTGCATTAAAGGATGCACCGTATTTCAAGTCACAATTCTCGGTGTTCTAAAATACTCCTGTTTCCTTGATTTGCCATCTTACTATCAACACTTTTTAAATGTATTTTTCCCGATCGTCCCCCGGGTCACGTTACACATCCTCCCTTGTGTCTACTAGTCTCCCTCCCCACACATGACCATGTCAACCCTTGATCTTCTGGCAAATTTCTGCCGACTCTTACTGCACGTCTGGCTGGCCACCGCACAGACATCTTCATTTGCCTGTCCCCTGCCCTGGCATAGCCCCCACTGGTAAGCATATAACCGGTTCTGGTTTCCCTCGCTTACTTTGCCCATGCTTCCCCCCTCTAACCCTCCATCCTTCCCCCTCAATAGGTCTGATCATCGCGGACCGAAGCTTCCGGCATTACTCTCTTCTCTACAGCCTGTAACTGGAACTGCAGGCAATTTACACCAATAAGCCCTTATCATTTTCCAGTGTTCTACAGTTATTCAGCCCGTGCTTTTCCCCTTCTAACCCTCCCTCCTACCCCTGATAAGGACAAATTTACACAGTCTGAAGTCATTGCTGACATCTCCCATACAACAGTTCCTATAAAGGAACGCCAACTTCGCGGCACTCCAGTTTGATTTCCTCGGACCTTGGTACACCAGTTTTGCTTCATGAACCTTTCCCATTGCTCAGGTAATCCCATAGTTGCCATCTCCGATCTGTCCCATCACGGCTTCCTCCAGGCACATTGTTGGGTAATCTCACACTGGCCTTTTCCCTTTTTTTCCCCTGTGATCCCTATAGGACCTTCTCCATCGCCACACTGTCTGTGTGTTTCCACTCTTCGGTTGGATATATTCCTACTACCATGACAGGTAGCTATTTTTATTTCTCCTTTTCTTTTCTGTTCCTCATGTACTTGTATCCAGGGCCTTATTGTTTTTCCCATTGTTCTTTCATCCTGTACAGCACTATTAGAAAAACGGTAACTATTGTCCTGATGATGACCTAAAATTGAACAGGTCGAAATACCATTGACAAGTCAGTGTATACTTTGGCATTATCATGGTCTACAGAAGCATTCAAACTCAAACTTGCACATTTTTGTATATAATTTTCACCTGTACCCTTGACCACGTACTTATTTTTTAGACTTGTTTTGCGCCGTTCACCCTGTTCTTTACCACTGTGTCACTGCGCCATTTACCGTCACTAGCACATCCAGTGCACATTGTTGTTTTTGGTTGCCAATGCTTAAATTGTACTGTAGTGCTGATACAACTACATAAAATAAGAACTTATATTTCATGTAATTTTGGTGTGGTCTCCCATTCTCATGTGATTTATACTTTTCTTTACAATTGTTCTTCTTCAAATGATTTCCGGTAGAAACATTGTTCTATTGTACATTCTCTACCCAGTTCACTCCTGTTCTTCGATTCCGGGAAATGACAGGAATGCCCCATATATTACCAAGGACTGCCCTTTCCTGCCCTTTCCCTTTCACACAGCGCAGCAGGTGACTGTGTGATAATTTCATAAATATACCCCGCTCATCCTCTTATCCTAACAAAACGTGAAAAAGCCACAGTGCAAAAAAGTGCTCACAGTGCTTCCTGATGCGATTCCGCTTCTTCCATGGCCGCCCACAAAAGAGGTAATGCTAGACAAGTTTGGAATTTTAGATGATTTATATGAAGCCAGAAGTAGTTGTTTGGTAGTTCACAAAACAATGCATGTAAAAGATAAAAAGATTAGATTATATGAACGATAACTGCAAGCGCAAACGGTGCTACATGTTGCCAATGATTTAATGTAATATTCGCATTTGAAAAGGGTAAACAATCTCAAAATGGGTAGTGCTTGATTTTGATGGCTAGTGTTATAGTATAAAGGTTAAACAAAGACATTAACATTGTTGAAAGCTCTGTGCAGTTCATAACCAAATAACCTCAGAGAAGGACCATTTTTAAACACCATAAAACGTTTGCATTCTGGATCAGAGTAAAAGAACATCAGCAGCCATGTAGATTAAACAGTGCTCGCGGGCAGACACACCACATTGCCGTAAATCCAAAAATCACGGATTAAAATCACTTAGAATTAATTTTAGTGTGTCCCATACTTACATCATAAAACAGAAATGTAAAGCTCTAGTTCTCAGCTTGAGCAGCATCAGCTTGATTGAAACATCTACAGTATTTATCCTCACTTTTAGAAATCTCAGTCGACAGGTGATGTGTTAATATTTTCTAATGCCGCCCCTAATGCCTAAGCCCATTATCTATCTCATCAATCCCCTTTTAACTCTGTAGAGATTAGAATAACTTACTTTGCGTACCATGAACAGCTAAACCACCTCTGGCTTGTGAATTAGCTACTGTTTTGTTTCTAAAAGCAGTAAAATACTGTATCCATCATCGATTTGTAAGTTGTAGAAGCCATATTGATGTATTTCTTAAATATTCATCTCCTCTTGACTTGATTTTTAATCCAACAATTCACAAACCTTTAGAGTCTCTTTGAATTATTTTCGCAGTATAATTGAGAGGGCTGAGTAAAAATCCTTTTAGTGTAAGTGTGCATGCTCTTGTTTGAGGTATTTCTGTATTGTAATGACTAACTCTGGATAACCTGCCTTCTTTAAAATAGTACATTTATAGATCTAAAATCATAATTAAATCTTCATCACGTCAATTGCAGTGTAGCATGTTTATTTTAAAAGTGTTTCATTCCCCACTGGTTCGTGCTGGACATGTAAAGAAAGAGGCCATCTTAATTGGTGTCAGCTAGCAGAATGTGGGTTACTGGTTGAGGGGGTGACAACCCTGCTCAAGCAACAACTGCAATCTTCAGCAGGATGAAGCCACAAGCAAACTCAAATAAACTGTGTTAAACCCTCTGGAAGCTAGGGCAGAGAGCAGTCAGACTTAACGTAGAGGCAATGTGTAGAGTGTTTGTGTAGTACTTCAAACAGTAATAACGTCACAGCACAAGAAAAATCCCACAACAAATGAGAGAAATAGAGTAAGCTTTAATAGGTAAAACAGGACAGGACCAAAACGACTTAAAATTAAATCAGTAGAACCAGGGAGTTTTAATGTTAAAGATTTCAGTGAATTTAGCTACAAAAAGCACAAAGCGCCAGCTGTGATTATCTGGTCACACCTGACCAGGACAAAGTCATAAGTTCAGACTGACTGCGGCGGCTCACAGGCCGGCTACAGAGGCCCAGTTTGAGCGGCTCACTGAACAAGAGCACCTTAAATCCTGGCTGAGTAGCATTGTGAGGTCCCACATCAGAGGTGCGTCCTGCAGTGTAAGTTCTGAGGAGTGGCTGTAAGGCTGCAATTTAAGCTCCTGAGTCATCATAGAGGAGGCTGTCAACCAGGGGGCGTGCAATGCCAAGTCCTGTATCGAGGATGTGTTGTGCACCAGCTGGTTCTGGAGAATCTTCAGGGCTTGCGATTTGGAGTCCTGCTCCATCATCAAGAATCTATGAAAAATAATGAGAGGGACCCCTTAAAACTCTCAAGGAAATTGAGGTACATGTACTTAGAACACGTTGAGATTCCCTTGACCCCACAATCATAACCATAAACGGTAATTAAGAACACAATTGTTGAGAAAATACAGTTATAGAATGCACTTTATTAAAAAAAATGTTTTTTAATTGAGCACCTTAAAAAACTCAATTAGATTAAACAAATAATGCAACATACAGTTTACATAAAAAGTGACTTCGCTAACATATGATAATTATGACCTGCATATTTGAGAAGGACAAAAAACCTATGTAAGACACAGTCTTTGTCTAATACCAGTGTATATCTAAATTGATTCCAAAACACTATGCTTAATACAACGATTTTATCTGTATTTGCCACAATAGTGTTGCTCCTTTAGATTATACTCATAAAAGGCGTCAATGCGTTCCGATGGCCTTCCTCTTTTCACACCATCTTTGTCAAGACAACAACTTAATCTGTCTCTGCACGAATATAAACTTTCATTTCCTGTTATATTCTGGTGACTTTTATTTCTTATTATTCTCTGTGCTCTGCACTCGTGGGTCGTTTAAAAAAAATATATGAGGAGTGTGCTCTTATTTCTTAATCGCTTCTGCAAGGCGAACCCGATTTGAGCTTGGCTTCTATATATTTCTGTCCTACGCGCTATATCGCGTTGCCGCTCTTAATTTTATATGTGAAAAGCCTCCGCACTTTGGATTCAAATCTCGGACCTCCCGTCCTCTCAATCGGATGTAGTAAATGTAGGCCGTCAGTAGATCGTGCCACTTCACGGTGTCAGCGATACAGCGTCCGAGAGTTTGGGTTCCGCAGATTTCGCGGAACCCAAACCCAGCTGCAGACTCCATTGTGTTGGTTACAAGAGACTAGCCCTTGGAGTCAGTATGGTGGTCTTGGGTACAGGTTTCAGGTTTTGCCCTTCTCACCAAGGTAAAAAAGCATCACTGCAGAAGGACAGCAGGTCAGCACAGCAGGATAGCCATCCAGTAGAGTAGAGCATTCTTTGAGAATCTTTTTCCTGTATCCTCAGCATTATAACCACATCATTGTCTTTGGATGTCATCCTATAAAGTTTGGAACTTGCCCTAAAAACGCTCTGATACTGCCCAAAGTATCCTCTCTGACCCCGAGAGCTTTTCCCTGCCAGATGTATTCACCCAACACGGGCTAGAGTAGACACATTATCTCTTTCAAACTTTTGACAAGTTTATAAACTGTTTGTTAACCAATGCTTGTTAGCAGTTGTTTTTAAAAGTGATAAAAGCTTCAAAAATCTGCATCTCCGAATACCTCTATTGGATTTTGATGACCAAAGAGTCTAAAAATTCACAAAGTTATGCAGAATCTTTTATCATTTGTTGTTGTGTTTCTTTCTTGTTGCGTGGCTTTCTTGTTCCATTGTTTGGTGCTGTTAAATGCTCTGATCTACGTTGCCGCAAGCACCCCCCCCCCGCCCAAGCGGCCTATTAGGTGCTTTTTATGCCAGGCATCTTTAAGACAAAAATTGATCTTGTACATTAGCTGATGAATTGACAGCATACTTTCAAGTCAACAAGGGCACGTTGAGTGAACAGCTACCCTATATGCTGCAGACAAGGCAACTATTAGAGGGTAAGCCAAATGTTTCATCATAAAGAAAGAGAGAGAAAAATTCAAACGCATGACCCTGTTGGCGACTGAGATACTGTACCTGGAGGTGCACTTCCCGGCCGACCTCCAGGCTGAGGCCTCTCCTCAGCTTGCTTTTTTCCATGTAATGTTACAGCAGATATTGTTGGTGGAGTCATGCCATGGCTGGCTGGCTTCATAGTGAAGGTTTATGAGCAAGTTGGCAAAAATGGCAAACTTCTCTACTGGCTGGCGACCAAACAAATAGAATTCTTTGTAATCCCTGGAATTTTTGATTCTGGTCATACACCACTTCACACCACAACTGACATAGTGTAGGCCTTTACCGACTTCTACCAACAGTTCTATGCTGCTATCCCATGGCTGGGGGCAAAGAGAGCCTCCCTGTTGCTTAATAGTATTCCCCTGCTCACAGTGTTCTGGGTGCTATGACAGGGGCTTGACCAGATGATTACTGTGAAGAATTTAAAACAGCTATCTCCAGCCTGCCCCCAGGGAAAACATCTGGCCTGGATGGCTATACCAAGGAATTTAAAGGGACATCCTCTCTCACACTTATTAGCACTTTACGAGGAAGCAGTTAAGGTGGGCCGCTCTCCAGCAGAGCTTGATATGGCCACCATTGTGATTATAAATTAATATCAAATAATATAAGTATTTGGAAAGCGCACGCTAACCCAAGAGTATCAGGGTTTTGAACCAATGACAATGAGATCAAACACAGGCCCCTACAGTGGATGCATTAGTCCACTAAGCCACCAGACCTGGCATAACTATCTTCAAACCCTGTCCTGTGTCCAACACATGAGCTGCCTATCTGTCGATCTACTTGATTAACATGGCAATCAAATATTTTACCAAGTTCCTGGCTAACTGGTTAAAAAATACTCTGAACACTCTCACCCACCAGGAAAAGTTTGACTTTATGCTGTCCAGACTCTGCCTCAGGAGGGTCCATGTAGCTGTGCCAGCTTCTGCCATCTTCCAATGCCCTTCCATGTATTGACTTTGAAGGAATTTGATACCATGGACTAGACCTTTTTGATTTGGGTCCATCACAGGGCGGGTTTGGGACCTGGCTTTGCTGGTATGGCAAACTGCTATATTCGGAGCCATCCGCACAGGTACAAATTAATGGAGTGGTCTCTGATCTGCCCCCTATTCAATGGGGCACCAGGCTGGGTTGTCTCCTGAAGGAAAGTAATCCTTTTTGCCCAGATATCCCATATTTTGTGGCTGCTGCTGGTAGTTATTGTCTCTGAAAGTGCTGTTGGCCCTCCTTAAAAAGTATACAGCAATAATTATACTTCTAATTGGCCAAGTCAGCTTACCTAATATATGATAGGGCATGTAGGGCATGTAGGTCTAGAGACCACCGCACTGACTTAATGTACTTAAACGTGCACCGCAGTGATATCTGGTATCATTGTAAATCCAGGCCTGTCTTGCAGGTTGGTTTTAAAATAAAACTGTGTCCCAATTCGACTTTAGAATTGAAAGTATTTCCAAAGTCCAAAACGAACTTTTAATTACATATGAGTAACCCTTAAGGTCTGCCCTAGGTGCCTTAAGAGTAGGATGCCTTGTTATAAAAAGCAGGGACATTATAAAGTATGTTTATATGACCTGGGGGGGAAAACCAGAAAAAGTCATTTTTCCCCATTGTAGTGCTTCTAGTCCTATAGGTTAACATGGGAATGCTTTATTCACCTTTGATGGGAATGAGTTAGCAACATCATTTATAGTATCAAAATAATGGTTACAATAAACTATACAACTTGCCAAGGTTGAATTTAATATAACAATTACAGGAAGGTTGTTTTAGAACTTATTAACCTGAAGTTGCCTAAAGCAGTCCTGTAGCAGCCATTTCTGATTAGTCGGCCTTTTTTAAGCCTGAGTCAGGCCACCATCTGAGTAGATATGAAGTGCGTGGGGCTGCAACAACACAGCTATTTGGTGAGAGGAGATCTGCTTCATGAAGAAGCCAGGGAGAGAAAGATAAGCAGGACTGTGGTAATGGGTGAATATGATGTCAATGAATACCATGACATGTGCAGGCCAGACAATGGCAATACCAATAAATCCAATTTCAATGGATGCCATAACCTGTACCTGCATGACCATGGCAATATCTGTCAATGCAATGTCAAGGTATGCCATGACCTGTACCTGCACAGCAGTGCTGACACTGACAGTAACAATGTCAATATGTTCCATAATCCATGTGCAAATGACAATGCTATTACTAGTAAGGGTGGGCGTAGTTCGCGAAGTAGCGCTACGCGAAGCTACGTGAAGTGCACTTCGCACTACGCGAACTTCACGTAGCACTACGTGCGCTGCGTAGTAGCATGTTCGCACTGTGCAAGATGCGTTTTCAATGATTGCACAGTGCGGACAAGCATCCGGCACTGTACAAGCATTGAAAACAGCATCTTGCACAGTGCGAGCTGTAGTTTTCTGCTGCTCGAGTAGATTATTACTCGAGCGGCAGCTTTCTCAATGCGAACAGGTAGTTTCTCATTGAGAGCGGTCGCGAGCATGCGCAACCACTCACAATGAGAAATCTGACCTCCTCGCGTTGAGAATCTCGCCGGGATGTCATTTTGCTTGCTCGCGGTCGCGAACATGACGCTCAGGACCGCGAACAAGCAAAAAATGACCGCTGCACTATGCTACGCTGCTCTACGCATGTTCGCACTGTGCTACGTGCCGCTCGCGTAGTGCGAAGTTGCGAAAACTTCGCAAACTCTGCGAGCGGAGCGTAGTGCTTCGCCCAGGGTTAATAATAAGCCAGTGAACCAAGAGTGATGTCATTTGAGATGTCATGAGTGATGTCATGAGTGATGTCACTGACCATGTCATGAGTGATGTAATATGTGACGCCATCAGCAGTGCATTGCGGGCGCGCGAGTTATAGTTAGCTGAACTAACTATAACCGCGGAATTTCAATGGTTTTGTATGAGTGAAACATCCAGCTAACTACAACATGTGTGAAACCTATGTTTTTTTCAGTGAATATATATACATATATATATTTATTTATTTATTTATATGGAGACCTGAAGGGCAGGACCTGGTCCCACATGAACCCAGGAAAAAGAAGCGGATTCCACATGTCAGGTGGCTAAGTACCTGTGTGACTACATATACACAACAAGCTGCAAGAGGAATTTTTTCTGAAGTGGCTCACTGAACAATACCAACTGATCAACTCTATTCAAGTGCGACTTAACCCCAAGTGCTGTCCCTGAGGTGTTGCTACCTAACTGGACTTCTATCATCTTTGGAAATCTGGAACTCAGCCCACAGCCTTGCCCCAGTGGAGAATTCTGCGCTCCGAAGCCACCAAACCCTGGGTCCATCTGCCTGATTTACAGATGGACAGATCCTCAGTATCTGTAGGAGAGCGTTCCGAGACTCTACAGAGTACAGGTCATCAGATTTTGGGGAATTTGATCGCCTGCTTGATTTAGAGTGTATGGCCAGTTTTGACTGTCTATCTGCACTGGGTCAAACCTGGCAGTAAAGGCATTGAAAACATTTAAATTATGTCACACATTGGGAGTAAATTCCTATATTGTAGGGGTTATTAAGTTTTGATTTTTCAAAAACAACTCCTGCTTTGGCAGTTTGTTTTTGAAAAGACAAAAATAAGTTGAAAGTTTGATGAATATCCATCAATTTGACAGTACCGCCGGTCAAAGTTTTAACACATGGACAGGAGCTGCCATGATGTCAATACATAGAGATATCTGCAGGGCCAGTGGGCATCTCTTAATGCAGAGGATGGGTACTCTGTCAAGACAACAGAGTTTACTGCATTGCCCCGAAAAATACAAGCCTCTCCCTAATAATTCCCTATGCCTGGAGACTGATAGGATCCTACAGGCTGCCTCATGCCTTACTGCAAATGCAAAGTGATAGGGCTGAGGAATTAGCAGTAAATAACATATAGCTTTACCAAGCTGTTTAGCCAATCTATCCCATGTTGCTGTTGTGCACACAACTGTAGAGTTGGCTGTCCGGCCGAGTCTTCCCTTGTACCCAGGTATGGCGAAGTTGGGATGGGAACCATATAACCCTGCTCTATAGCCAGGTGTGGTATTTGTTAGGATTCATGTCTAGTTCCCTTTCTATGGCCATGCACTATCCATCACATGACTTACCTGATTGGGAGATTTAAGCTGTGTACACCCCTTCCTTCTTGCTTGGTATCTTTTTTAGGTTTGGTTCCAGCCGGATAGTTATTCCATATGGCTGAAACATGTCGACCGTCCTGCACAGCGCCACTTTGTAGTTATTAATTTCCACTACAGGGCTTGGTTTTAATTTTGACACTTTAACAATCTCCATTAAACATACTTTTTGTTTGAGTAGTCAATTTTATCTTCACTTTCACTAGAGCACTCATCTTTTCTGCTCTTCGAGCATTATCTTGGCTAGAGTATCTCTAAACGATCCATACCCACACCGTCGCCTGATGGTTTGGGCGGTATTTGGATTGAGTACCAACTCCCACATGACGATACTCCGCCAATAAGGGTGGTCTGATGGGAATTTCTCAGCTAGATATGACTCGTCTTGTATAGTATGTTGTCTCTTCTTTCCATAGTTTTCTGTACAAGAACACACACTGTTTGACCGGGTATCCCTTTTTATAATTTGTAGATAAGCATAACCCCAAGATAGATTGGGTTCGGCGGTTGGTGACCCTGGACTCCGCACATTGTCTGAAGAGTTGCTATCAGAAGGCTACCGATTGGGTGTCCCCCTTGACATGTGCAGTGAGTGATATGGGATTGATACCCTCTTGTTACTCCGATTTTACGGATGTCTTTGATGAGGGCCAAGCAGGGGGTCTTCCCCCTCATCGCCCGTTTGATTGTAAGATCGACCTGGTGCTGGGCGCCACCTTGCCATGTTGTCGCATTTATGCGCTGTCGGAACCAGAGGAGTTACATCTGAAGGACTATTTGGATGACATGTTGAAAAAGGGGTACATACGTCCGTCCTGTTCGCCGGTTTCTTTGGCTATTTTCTTCATTCCCAAAAAGGAGGGAACATTGCGGGCTTGTGTGGACTATAGGGCACTGAATAAAGCGACAGTGAAGAATAAATATCCTCTTCCGCCTATTCCTGTGTTACTGGATCAGTTGCGTAAGGCTACGGTGTTCACGAAGTTGGATTTACGGGGCGCATATCACCTCATTCGAGTGTGCCCCGACGATTAATGGAAAACTGCTTTTTAAACGAAATTTGGATTGTACGAGTATTACGTGATGCTGTTTGGCTTGTGCAATGCGCCGGCAGCCTTTCAGTTTTTCATTAATGAGGTGCTCTGAGAACATCTAGATATGAGTGTCATCGTCTATCTAGATGATATATTGATCTACTCGGAGTCCAACGCTGAACACCATAAGCATGTTGCACAAGTTTTACAGAAGTTACAGGACCATCATTTGTACGCTAAACTTGAGAAGTGCCAATTCAGTACACCTAAAGTGGAGTTTCTGGGCTTTATTATATCAGCGGGAGGGATTCAGATGGACCCAAGAAAGATAGAATCCATTGCCACCTGGCCTACACCATCATCGGCCAAGTACATACAGGTCCTTCTGGGGTTCGCCAATTTTTATAGGCGCTTTATATCCCACTTCTCTTATATTGTTGCGCCTATGACACGGTTGTAGCGGAAAGGGGTTCCTTTTGTCTGGTCCTCTGGGGCTCAGAATGCCTTCCAGCAGTTACTTGGGAAGTTTACAACGGCACCTGTATTGGTGCATCCTGATCCTGCCCTGCCGTACTTCGTTGAAACAGATGCCTCGTTGTGTGCTGTAGGAGGAGTCCTGTCACAGAGGAACAGCGAGACTGGGTTTATGCACCCTATTGCCTTCTTTTCAAAAACTCTACTGCCTGCAGAACGTAATTACACGGTAGCTGGGAGGGAGTTGTTGGCCATCAAACTCTCTGTCGAGGAATGGAGGCATTATTTGTGGGGCGCCAGGCATACCATTACGATCTATACCGATCACAAGAACTTGGAAATTTTCCGTTCTGCTAGGGCTTTGACACCACGCCAGATGCGGTGGGTTCTTTTTTTTAACGAATATGATTTTGTTATAACTTATCGACCCGCGGCTCAACAAGTAAAATCAGATGCTCTCTCCCGTATTCATGTAGATCCTAGGGAGATAGGGCTGGTAGAGGAGGTACCGACTATGATTAATAGCGACCGTATAGTAGGGGTAACATTGACGGATGAGTTTACTTCCTCAGTGAAAGACCGTTTGCGGCTGATGGATTTGACCCTCTGGTTGTCATTGCCCCAGGTTGAGATTCAGGATGGGTTGTTATATCAGGATGGTCGATTGTTTGTGCCTCCTGTGTTGAGGGAGTCAGTCCTGCAGTGGTGTCACTCGTCTGCATTGGTGGCACATCCAGGAGTGCCGAAAACCAAGGAAATGTGTTTGAGGTGGTTTTGGTGGGAAACACTGGTTCAGGATATTCAGGGGTATGTAGCTGCATGCCCGATTTGTGCCACCAGTAAGCCTACGCATTGTAAACCATCTGGGCTGTTGCAACCACTAGAGGTACCTCCGGCTCCCTGGCATACAGTCAGTATGGATTTTGTGACTGACCTTCCATCTGTTTCCGGGTTTACGGCCATTTTTGTGGTGTTGGATTTGTTTACGAAATTGGCACATTTTATACCTTTACTCAAAATCCCCACTGCCAGTGAAATGGCCTTGGTGTTTATGACCTCTGTGGTAAAACTGCATGGACTGCCGTCGGTCGTAGTGTCTGATAGGGGGGCGCAATTTATATCCCACTTCTGGACGGAGCTATGTTCTATACTGAAGGTGGAGATACAGTTGTCCTCGGCCTATCATCCGCAATCCGATGGCCAGACCGAGTGCACAAACCAAATGATGGAACCGGTGCCTGGTATCTTCCCTTTCTTGTGATTTGGTGACGGCCCTCCCGTTGGCTGAGTTTGCGTATAATAACAGCCTGCACTCTGCCTTAGGTATGACTCCCTTTTTCTGTTCCATGGGCCATCACCCGAGGGCATTGGCTATCCAGCCAACAGGACATGTGCCAGCCATCGATAAGGTGTGTGAATCTCTGAATAACATCTGGAGTAGTGCAAGAGTTAATTTACAGGAGGCTAAGGCTAGTATGAAAGCACAGGCTGACAAACATAGGGCTCCAGCTCCTCTGTATAAAGTGGGTGGGCGAGTCTGGTTGTCTACTCGTAACCTTAGGATACAGGGGTCCCGTAAACTACAGCCTAGGAATGTATTCCCTTTCCCTATTGTGAAGGTGATCAATCCAGTGGCAGTGAAGCTTGTGTTGCCCGATGAGTATAAAGTCCACCCAGTGTTTCATACGTCTTTATTGAAGCCCTATGTCCCGTCAGCCCAGGTGTTACCGCCCCCTCCTCCACTGTTGGTGGACGGGCAGGAGGAGTATGAGGTTCATGCTATACTAGATTCGAGACGTAGGAGGGGTCGTTTGTTCTATCTAGCGGATTGGAATGGGTATGCCCCTGAGGATAGGACCTGGGAACCGGCCGGGGGGGGTGAATGCTCCCAGGTTGATCAGTTTATTCCATAGACGACATCCCTCTAAGCCTCGCCCTGTAGAAAGGGTCCTTGGGGGGAGGTACTGTTAGGATTCATGTCTAGTCCCCTTTCTATGGCCATGCACTATCCATCACATGACTTACCTGATTGGGAGATTTAAGCTGTGTACACCACTTCCTTCTTGCTTGGTATCTTTTTTAGGTTTGGTTCCAGGTCCTGGGTGTGTTTTCTGTGCTTTTCAGGAGACTCTGGTGCTTATGGGCTCATAGGCACCTCTTAAGTCGTCTCTCCCTGCTTCTAGCCCCTTGCCCTGTTGTTTTGTTTGTTCTCCCTGCCTCCCTCCCTTTTCCCGTGGACCTTGTCTTGGACTTATACGTTTTGCCGAGTGACTCGATTTCGGCAAAATCTTATATTGGGGCCAGAACCTAGTGCTTGGGGGGTTCTGGGGCTCCAGTACCCTCAGAGGAAAACTTTGCTAGTGGAGGACTGCTGCTTTGATGGAGTAAGGAGCCGCTCTGTGATTTTCCGAAGTAATGCACGGCTGTGCATGTGCCTAGCGGTTCCGACTTCCGCATTTCGTGCAGCCACTCGACTTCGTTGTGTTGTTTTCGGGTGTTTTCGGCATCTGTGGACTCCGAACGGCAGAGAGAAGGTGCTCCACTCGCCCTGTTCGTGGATTTTGTCCTATTACCCTCATATTTGGAGCTACGATCCTTTAATGAGAAACAGGTTTTTTTTCTGTCCTTAGTAGACTTTTTCCCCCTAGTTAATATAACGAGAAGGGTTGGGTTTGTTTTTTGATTTTGACTTCCTGGATTGGGTTCCAATAAAGAAACAGAGAGCAAGGTGATAGAGGACCACGGCCCCCACGGGACATCGCTGCATTTGCTCTGGTAAGGTAGTCAATGCTGTTGTGATGGGTATGGCATGGTCATGGTTGAAAGCGGGAGGGGTTTGATGTATGTCAGGATTGGATAGTAATGTGGTGCCTTGTTTTATAGGTGCAGTCACGTGGAGGGTCTAGCTGACGAAGAAGTGGTTCCCTTGTCTCTCTTCCTTGTTTTCATTTTTTCCCTTTGCCACCCTCTCCCGGTGTTCATCTGCTTTCTCATCGCGTACTATCCGGTGAGCGGCATATGGGCAGGGGTAGCGGATTGGGCCATACGTCGTTCCTGCAGTGTGGTGGGCATCCAGATGTGGCATCTAACAGTATTAAAGGAGTGTGCTTGTGTTAGTTTATGGAGTAATGCGCCTGCACACATGAAAATAGTGGTCCATGTCTGGTGCCTAAAAAGAAAAGATTGTGTGAGTATATTCCATTGACGTCGTGCTAGGTTACCCGCCTAGGCTAGCCTTATCAGCTGTGTCTCCAGAGCCTTGAAAAAATGCCACACTGGTGAGTAAGGAATCTTGAGGAACAAAGCAACTTCGGTAGTATGACCATTTTCATAAGGGATATACGTCCCTCAAGGGAAATAGGTAATAAAGTTCATCTCATGATTTTGTTTGTGATTTGGTTGAGTGCAGTATTTAGTTCGTGCTTAACCCTGTCTCGGAGTCACACTATTGCAGCCGATAATCAGGTTGAAATGGTGTTGGAGAGAGGGGGAAGAGGTGGACTTTTTCCAATTCATCTGGATATCTGATATTCCATTGAAATACAAAATTTGTGAAGTACCCCAGTCATGCTGTTTCAGGGTCCTTGAGATATAGTGTCATGTTGTTGGCATATAATGATACCAGTATATGTCTGGTGGGATATCTGATGGCATAATCCCGATGATGCTGTTTCAACATGGCCGCCAACAGCTCCTCCGCCAATGCAAAATGCAGTGACAACAATGGACACCCCTGCCATGTACCCCGCTTGACAGGGAATGGGGCTGAGCATGTTCCATTTATTTATGTTTTAGCTGTTGGTTGGGAATACAGCAGAGCAATCCCAGTCATGAAGGGGGAGGGAAGCCTATGTGTAGCAACACCACCATCAGGTAATCCCATTTTGGGGGGCGTGGCTACGGCGGTGATGGTGAAGGACGTGCCTGAATAGAGCTCCATCAGGGGCTCCCCTACCAAAGCCTCAAACTCTGTGCACATTTCTCCGAAGGGACTACCATATACCCCTACCTTGCTGCAACCATGACCTCAAGCTCCGCTGCGGGTTTCGGCCTGCCTGGGCCACACCAGCGACCCTGAACACCCTGGTCTAATGGGGTTGCACAGCGAGCTGCTGCTGTACTGGCGAGATCGGAGACGCGAGGCCGCGGCTTACCACCAGGCACAAGACCACGGGCGGTGACACAGCTTATGCGAAGTGGCGCTGATGCCGGCTGCTGATGCCATCTTTGCTCTGGACTGCACTGCTTTGTGAGGTGAGGTAGCGAGCCCTTGCTGTCGGCGCGGGGGGCCGCCGGTGTGCTATAAAGCAGCGCTATCATAATACCAGCGGCGGGCTCTGCGTGGCGAAGTGTAGGCGGGAACGGCCCGCCTCAACCTGCAGCAGCCCAGTGAAGCGGCTGTGTGATGCAGGGCCTTCACCCCTGATTATTTGTGTGACTCAGATCCCCTTTGTGACACTGCCTGGGGTGCTGGAACACCCGAGCCCTCCTGTCGGATCCAGGACTCCCCAGTGACGAGGTTGCTCTGTCAGTGCCCAGACAGCGAGCAGACCCATCAGCGCGGGACCGAGGCCTGGTTCCACCCATAAAGCCACTAGCGACATCTCACGGCCTGTGCAGCGCAGTGGGGGGATTCCACGCACCTGCCTCGTGCTGCAAATACTGCCGGACCCCCACAGACATCATGGGAAACACTGTATATTGCTTGGAGGCCAGGAGCGGACATAGTGCACCCTCATGTCGCCTCTGGGGATGCACCAGGTTGTCACTGCAGGTGGGGCTTGGCACACTAGACTCAGCGCCCGGGCCTTTCCTCTCTGGGCGCTTGCTTCAGGGGCCCCAGAACAGGGCTGACCACATCACCCCTGCGATAGGGCCCCTTGGGAGCCTGCACCTGTGGAGATTCTTGCAGGCGATGCTGCACAGTACCCAGAACCTGTCACCTACGCGTGGAAATGATGCCCTGAGTGATGCCACTGGCACCCCTACGCCTGGATAGAACAGCACTGGCATCGCACTGGAGGCGCACTGCGAGGACCTCCTTGGAGAATAGAATAGACAAGGCGGCGATAGACCTCACCCATCTACACGCAGATTACATGAAGCTAGTGGATCACACCACTACCTTGGAAACCACCCTAGCTGACGTCAAACCACAAGTGGTACAAACGGACAAGCAGGTACAGGGCCTACTGAAACGAGTGGAGTTTCTAGAGGACAGAGCTGAGGACACCGAATGGAGAGGGCGACACAACAACGTACACATAGTGGGGTTGCCGGAGGGAGCCTGCCACATAGATAGAAACCTGGCTGCACGATGTATTGCCGGACGGCACCCTCTCACCCCGCTTTGTAATAGAGCGCGCACATACAGTGCCAGCAAGGCCCTTTCCGATGGGCTCAAACCCACGGCCCGCCTCATTTGACTACTCAACTACAGAGACCGGGATGATATATTGCAGGAAATCAGAAAATTGCAGAATACTCAAATTGGCAACCACAAAATAATGTTCTTCCCAGACTAAACTATACAGGTGCAGAGACAGATTCTTGTTTATGGCAGTGAAGAAGTGTCTCCGGCAGAATAATCTCCAGTACTCCCTGCTGTTTCCGGCCAACCTACGGGTGGCTGCCAACGGCAAAAGGCACTTTTTTTAACATCTGAAGAGGTGGAGGACTGGTTGGACTCCCTCAACACATCCGGAGGAGGAGACGCTGGTACCAGGGTTAAAACATCGGGACAGACAGCCCCCTCTCGACACCGCAGAAGAGATTGATATTGGGCGAGAATGCGCCCTCCACCTGCTCTGGAGCCACACACTAAATTATTACTCAGTGGGCAACGGGAGGTCCTTCACACTGTAGCTGAAATTAGTGGCTTTTTAATGACAAAGATGCTTCCAATTCTAGTCACAATGAACATAGCAGTGACGACGACGAGCATATGGCCTGCACGCCTCGCAAGACTTGTGTCTCATTACTGGATGTAACTCCGCAAATGGCAGATAACATAGTATGAACGCAGAAAGACACTACTATCAACCACTGCATTGCAGTCTGAGGTACTGGGGTTTGGGCACAGAAAGGTACGGTTCTAAATGGCGTGGTTCCCCATGTCAGCCAAGGAAGAGGACTTTTATGACAGTAGGACTATGGGTTGTGGTCGGGACCTGGGCTGGAGGAGGTTAATTTTGTTACAATATGATTCAGTTAATTATTATGTATGCACAAGACCACATGGTAGAATCATTTCATTATGCTACTGCTTGTATCCCACACTTGTTGATGCTTTCAATGGTGATGGGGAGCCCCTGTGCACTCATTCACATATTTGGTCATATATTCTAGGAACGTGCGTAGTGCACCCCCCTAGTCATTCTTTAAATGTCACCTCTGTTGAAAGTTTGGACGATTGCCAGTTGCAATGTCGCCCTTTTGGTATTGGGTCAGGGATTGTTGTTGTTATTTCATGAAATACCGACAAGCATAAGCCGTAATATGATGAGTCAATATTGCATGATAAAAGGTTGGGCGGGTTGTTTGCTGCTGCTGTTCATGTGTCAGGTGTGCATGCCGAGTGGCAGTTGTTCCTCTAGATGTCAGCAGATCACTAATGCTATGGCTTCATTTAAGATCAGGACGTGGAATGTGAGAGGCATACACACTCCAACACATAGGTACCAGATATACTCTTAAGAGCCACCAAATGCAAATTGCCCTCCTCTAGGAGACACATTTAGCTAGGGCTGAGGTTGAATACCTATGCCATAGATGGCGTGGCCAGCTGTATGGAATGGGGTACTCGGCCTTCGCCCGAGGAGCACTCATATGGGTCAGACCAGGGATTCCGTTTAAACATATTGATACGTTGATAGATACTGAAGGCAGATATGTTGTCATTAAAGGCACACTAGATGGCAGGCAGCTCACCCTTGCATCAATCTATGCCTCTAATACAGAGCAGGTTAACTTCCTAGACAACTTGTCACGTGTCCTGGCGCCGTGGCATGACGCTCCCAGGATCTTGGGGGGAGACTACAACAGCATACTGGATGTCTCCCTGGACCGCTCCTTTCCGCCTCTTCCAGGCATGAGCACTCATACTGCTATAAAGACATTGAACAGTTGGGCAGCACAATGGCACCTGAGGGACGTGTGGAGGCATCACAACCCCCATGATAAAGTATACTCCTATTACTCAGGAGCTCATGGACTGCATGTGCGCCTAGATCGCTACAGGCTTTCGGAAGAGCTGCTCCTGCTTGCCTCCTCGGTACATTGCCTAGGTAGGATGCATTCTGGTCACAACACGCATGTTTTGGTGATAGAATGGGCGCACACTAGGCCACCGATCCCTATATGGTGATTGCAACCTGATATTCTGCTGGATGACCTGTTTCGCAACCTGCTAGCCACTAAAATCACAAACTACTTCGCAGAAAATGTAGACACAGCCACATCTCCACAGATAGAGTGGGACGCTTTCAAGGCAGTGGTTAGAGGTGACTGTCTGAGCGCGCAAGCAGGTATGCGTAGACAGTTGGAGGCTAACCTGACAGCAATTGAGAACAAAGAGAGAGAGAGAGAGAGGCGATACGGGGCTCCAAAATCTCCTTAGCAAGAGAAAGGAAGAATCACTCCAACCTGCTAGAAAGACTCCATTATTTAAACTACGGAGCACACTCGGCGCGGACACACCACATGGGGGACAAACCGGGTAAGTTACTGTAGTAGCTAATATGACAAGAAGTTGCGACAATGCCTGTGACATCCATATCCACGATACAGGGGAGATACAGTGCATACACAAAGGGAAATATGCCACGCATTCACAGAGCACTACACTGGGTTGTACAAGTCACATCTGCAAACCACGGACCCGGAGATACAGGCTTTTCTTGCTGATCTCGCATTGCCACAACTGACGACACAACAACAGGAGGAACTAAAGATCCCCATTCTGTCGGAGAAATCTGAGAAAACTTTTTCTCCCTCTCCAATGGCAAATCACCGGGTCCGGATGGACTACCGGCTGAATTCTATAAGGCATATTCAGATATACTGACCCCACAGATACAACGTTTGTACACAGCAGCAATAGAAGACTCAGCACACAAGCCCACGCACAATGAGACGCTGTTGATCTTTCTTTTAAAACCTGGCAGAGATCCAGAATCTCTGGGCTCTTATCGCCCATTGGCATTGCCTAACACTGACTACAAGATATTTGCCTCCATCCTAGCCAAGAGAATAGCCTATTGGTGAAAACGTTAATACTTCAAGATCAAAATGGGTTTGTTTCAGCCAGAAGTACCTCTTTGAACATATGGAGACTATTCAGAATCCAAAAATATGCTTTAGCACAATGGTCACGCTCTGGATGCCTGGTGTTGGATCTTGAAAAGGCCTTCGATTCACTTGAATGGCCTTATCTCGCCACAGTACCATGCAAGTATGCATTGGGTGATAGATATCTGCTAATGGTCCAGTTACTATATCAGTTCCCAACGGTCCGGACCCGCATGGGTAAGCTGATCTCCGAGACTATATGTGTGAAACTTGGCACTCGGCAGGACTGCCCGCTGTCGGCATTACTTTTCTCCCTCACAATGGAACCATTAACAGCTTTGTTTAGAGAGAGCGGTGTAGGCTGGGGCATTATCTTGGGAGACAGGTTACACATGGTCTCCCTCTATGCAGATTATCTGCTTCAATATGTCAAAGATCTGCACAACATCCCTCCTGAAATATCTGAACTTTTTAGAAATTTCAAAAAAGTCTCGGGACTCAGGGTGAATTGGTCTAAGTCAGGTGTCTACCCCTTCGATGAGGACGTGGCGGAAATGGACGTAACTATTAACGGGACTGCCCTCACCTGGTATCCAACCACTTCAGATACCTGGGTGTTTATATATACAGGTTCCCATCGGACGTACTGGATGGTAATCTGATATGGGCCATCTCTTCTGTTAAAGCAAAAATACACTTTTGGAAGACCCTCCCTCTAAATGTAATGAGCTGCATAACGCTTGTCAAAATGACAGCCAAGATTGCTGTACTATTTCGCGAATCTCCCAGTATATGTCCCAGTCAGATTGTTTCGGGAACTGGAGGGCCTGATACGTGAACTGGTTTGGAACAAGTGAAGGCCCAGAGTAGCACTGCAAAAACTATATGCGCCGGTTGAAGGAGATGGCCGGGCGGTCCCGCATTTGGAACTGTACTACTTGGAGGCTCAACTGCAGTGGGCCACAAAATGGATGAGCGGTGATAACTTGATGGACATGGCAACCATAATGCCCCCGTGAATGCAGTCCCAACTATACGCCCTGTTTCACCCTCTCGCGAAGCTATCCCACCCACAGCTGATTCATATAGCGCTCGCTCACCGATGCTAACGGAGATGCTTGCAACTCACCAAAGACGTGGTCCCCTACGCCCCGATATTGCCACTCACTGGGACGGCCAGAGGCAGGGACACACTGACGGATACACTGTTGGCACCCTGGCACGAGGCAGGCATAAACACGAATGGGGACCTGTATGTGGAAGGCACCCTCTCCTCATTTGAAACCTTGGCAGCTGATGGCAATTTGCCAGTGGACCAGTTCCTCCTACACACAGCTATAATAAGGACTGTGACACAGGCGTGGGGAGGCATGACAAGTGAGCCACTGACGCACCTGGTGATACAGTATATGCCTGTTATAGGGGAGGGATCGCATGTAATCCACTAGTTGGTAGAAGCATTGCTTACACATGTATTGAAACAACATACAAGACTTCGGGCACGCTGGACTGAGGACCAGGGCTGACCGTGGACGGACACGGAATGGAAACATATTAGCTAGCTCCACTCACATTCCACGCAGCTCCAAATTCAAGTTGATACAAACATACATAACACACAGAGCATATCTCTCGCCAGATAAACTAAATAAATACTTCAACATTAATACTTCTGTTTTCCTGCGGTGCCAGCTTAATAATGCCTCCTTCCTACATATGCTGTGGTCCTAGCCCTCACTCCTCCCTTACTGGAATTCGGTCACAGCAACACTCCCAAACTGTACCGACACTCAAGTACGCAACACATGGTAGGTCTGTATTTTAGTGCTCTCTACTCGCACCAAAGAGAACAGGGTGAACTCTAGTTTTCATAATCTGTGCCTTATAAAAACTGCAAAGAGACTAATCACGAAGCAATTGAAACTCACTGACACCCCTGTGATGACTAGCTGGGTCAAATCCATAGAGGTATGGGCGCAGGCAGAAAGCACAGTTCTTTACAGGGAGGAGATGGCGGGGTTGGGCAAATACCCAATAGTGCAATCCTGGGATAATATCCTAAAGGCACTCATGCAATCCACTGTTGGATGTCCAATGCCTCCCACATAGCAGACGAGAGATGGGATTAGGATCAGCATGCAGGGAGCCTGTCAGGTCACAGCATCAACAATGACAATATTCAAAGCACCTGCTGGGAAATACTTTGTACCCACAAACCGCAGAGATATCCTGCAACAATGGGATCAATAACACCCCACACTCTAGGCCACTAGGCCGTGAGCAGAGCAGTGAGCACAGCACATACTGACCTTACACATCCGATGTTGATCAAACATGTAACTTAGGTGGCACCTTTAATAATGTTCCCATAAGTAGGTCTTACCATGATTATGTTTTCTCTTTTCGTTAAGTATAAATGTATCTTTATTGTTATTTCCCTTTTCTTTGCTATTTAGTCCCCAGTTCCAACATGATGGTAATAATGTTTATTATTTGCAAAGATGTTTAAACGTAGCAATCAAATGTCAGCATCGGAGATGATCGGATGCTTTTTATATATGAGACAAATAACTGCTAGTCGAAATGTGAACTGTAAGGACTGATTACTCAATAGATGGATGTATTCACATGATGCAAACACAGGAAGTCAGCAGAGGTGGCGATCCCCACGTATCAAAGACCCCAGTTATGTTCTGCATATGTACTTCCTTACTTTGAAATATTTTACATGAAATAGGCATTCACGTCCTGCTGTTTCCTGGTAGTCAACAGCAGCCTTCCTAATTTTGACAGTCACACCAGGGCTAGGTGGTTGACCCAGGTTCACTTCCAGAGTTTCAAGGTCACACTACAGTCTTACTAGGTAATCTCTGATGGAGAGAAGGATCCCCCCACTCTTAGACAAACAGATTCCTGGCATGGTAACCTTAAAGGCCTCTTATATTGTGCCAAGTTTCAGAACTGAGTCTTTAATCCTTTTGAAGAACTTCACAACCTCCTGTCTCAGTTCCTCGCTGAAAACTTTATCCAGAAGCAAAGTTGGAGAGAGCCGCCTGGAAGCAAACGGAGAAGGGACATCCGTGGGACACAACGTCATCAGTACTGGGGACTGGCAAGAGTATGTACGAACCAAGTGGGTTGCACCATGTATCCAGATCTAGTTACGAGCCAGTAATCTATTCTGGACCAGCAATGGTGGATGCTTGAGTGGAAGTTTCCTTCTCTTTCCAGTGGTTGTAGGGTCCTCCATGCATCTTTAAGTGGTTCTCATCAACAAAGGCCTGTATGTGGCTGTCTGCGGCTGAATGACTGTGTTGTGAGGAACCTGCCCTTTTGCAAATATCCTCCCCATGTAATGTGTTTGGAGTCAATATCAACAATCAGCTCCCATAGCCGGTTTGGACCATAGTAGTTAACACTGGTAATGGTTACAGAAACAAGTCTTCCCCATATTAAAGTGTAGCGATCCTGAGGGTCATTGAGAGCATCCACCAAGACATGAAGTGCGCCCTTTCAGATAAGTATTGTGGTACCCCTAGCAAAAGTGGAGTAGGTTGCAAAGTGTATATGGGATGGCCAACATGGAGCAAATATAGTGTTTGCAGCGTTTCTGATATGAGTCACTTGTAGGAGGACAACCTTAATAGGTATGTCAGTATTGGATGTCGCTTACAAAGATTGCCCAATCCATGCACAATCCAGGTTAAGCAGTTATATCTAACCAATGCATTGTTGGTAGGTGCCTGCTTGAGGTCAGCCATGCCAGCTGAGGCACTGATATACTGTAGGATCCCTCCATGTGTCAGAAGCAGAGATCATTTGTGGGGTCTCCAAACATGATTGTATCGTAAAGAATGTATATGTATTGAACTGTAAACACACAAATCCCCTTCCCTCCCCCTTCCCACTCTGATGGCCCAAACTCACCAGGAGAATGTCCTCACCCCCAAATACAAATCATAGGAAAACAATGATAGTGCCATTCAATAGATGAAAAACAAGCTGTATAACTGATTAGCCCAACAGGCCATGTGATCAATTATCAGTAATATTGGTAACAACAACATTAAAAGGAAGAGAAGTGGAGCAATGAATAGAAGAAAGGAGAATGAAGGGACACTAGAGGAAATGAGTATGCTCAGTAAAAATGAGATATAGGGAAAGGAAAAAAAGACAAATGTGTGTATGTGTGCAGTGAAGATTAAAGAAATGGGACAAAGCAGAAGGTACAGTTCTGACAATGAGAGATGGTAGGGGTATCATTTGAGGTGCTCAGCCAAAGCCAGGCAGTTCCTCCTTGAGTGAACAAAGGAGACCAGGGGAAAATGCATAGAGCCCCCAAAGTCCTTGTCCCCACCACAACCAGAACAGATGGGCCAATTCAAAGCACTGCAGAGTGTTCTGATATGAAACAAAGTACAGGTATGGAATTGCCATTATTAAGTGTTAGCTACCAAAAATCTATCCGTATGTTTCAACTGTGCCACTACCCACAAGTTCAATAAGGGCAGAGTTTGACAGCTGCCATGTAAAGGAGCTAGGCCACATCTCACAGTGGTGAAGAGGTGCTGGATGTGTGTGATGGGCATGTAGCAGGAGAAGAGTGTTCCACACTGCGCTTCAAGAACTCACCAACCTGTTGTGGGCTGTTAAAAACCTGGGTTTTTCCCTGGTGAGTGATGCGGAGCCAGATCAGGGTACAATATAGCATATTGAATATTGGCATGCTGCAACTTTTGCTTGACAGGCAGGTGCTTCCTTCGAGCCTCCTGAACTGTCAATTTGCTGTCTAGGTGTATGGTCATGGTGCTGCTCTCCAATAGAAGCAACCATTTATCACATTCAGTAACCGTGATGATTTGTCATGCTGTCTGCCCAGCGGTGGGCGCGGTGATTCATCGAGGCATGGTGAGCACGCTTCACAATTAGCATACAGGAGATACATTCCTCACCATACAACTTAACAAGCAAATGTTCAATAAAGTTCTCCATCGTGCCCGCTTAGTAGTTTCAGGAAAACCCAGGATACATAGGTTGTTTCCTCAATATCGTGGTTTTAGGTCATCGTTTTTAGCAGAAATTAGCTTGAGTACTTACTCCATGTTTAAGAGTTGCTCTCTCCTATGTGTGACAGTGTCCTCCACAGCAGATATCCTCTGTTCCGTTTCCGTGATGTGGCTGTTGTTCTTCTCAAGTTTTTGCGTAATGGAGTGCATCCTGAAACAGCGCACAAGCCCACGCAGAATGAGGCGCTGCTGATCTTTCTTTTAAAACCTGGCAGACATCCAGAATCTCTGGGCTCTTATCGCCCATTAGCATTGCTTAAAACTGATTACAAGATATTTGCCTCCATCCTAGCCAAGAGAATAGCCCCAATGGTGAAAACTTTAATACTTCAAGATCAAAATGGGTTTGTTCCAGCCAGAAGTACCTCTTTGAACATATGGAGGCTGTTCAGAATCCAAAAGTATGCTTTAGCACAATTGCCACGCTCTGGATGCCTGGTGTTGGATCTGGAAAAGGCCTTCGATTCACTTGAATGGCCTTATCTCGCCACAGTACCATGCAAGTATGCATTGGGTAATATATTTCTGCTAATGGTCCCGTTACTATATCAGTTCCCAACGGTCCGGACCCGCATGGGTAAGCTGATCTCCGACACTATATGTGTGAAACTTGGCACTCGGCAGGGCTGCCCGCTGTCGGCATTACTTTTCTCCGTCACAATGGAACCATTAACAGCTCTGTTTCGAGAGAGCGGTGTAGGCTGGGGCATTCTCTTGGGAGACAGGTTACACATGGTCTCCCTCTATGCAGATTATCTGCTTTTATATGTCAGAGATCTGCACAACATCCCTCCCGCAATATCTGAAATTTTTAGAAATTTCAAAAAAGTCTCGGGACTCAGGGTGAATTGGTCTAAGTCAGGTGTCTACCCCTTCGATGAGGACGTGGCGGAAATGGACGTAACTATTAACGGGACTGCCCTCACCTGATATCCAACCACTTCAGACACCTGGGTGTTTATATATACAGGTCCCCATTGTACGTACTGGATGGTAATCTGATATGGGCCATCTCTTCTGTTAAAGCAAAAATACACTTTTGGAAGACCCTTCCTCTAAATGTAATGAGCCGCATAACGCTGGTCAAAATGACAGCCGAGATTACTGTACTATTTTGCGAATCTCCCAGTATATGTCCCAGTCAGATTGTTTCGGGAACTGGAGGGCCTGATACGCGAACTGGTTTGGAACAAGTGAACGCCCAGAGTAGCATTGCAAAAACTATATGCGCCGGTGGAAGGATATGGCCTGGCGGTTCCGCATTTGGAACTTTACTACTTGGCGGCTCAACTGTAGTGGGCCACAAAATGGATGAGCGGTGATAACTTGATGGACATGGCAACCATAATGCCCCAGTGAATGCAGTCCCAACTATACGCCCTGTTTCGCCCTCTCGCAAAACTACCCCACCCACAGCTGATTCATATAGCGCTCGCTCACCGATGCTACCGGAGATGCTTGCAACTCACCAAAGACGTGGTCCCCTACGCCCCGATATTGCCACTCACCGGGACGCCCAGAGGCTGGGACACACTGACGGATACACTGTTGGCACCCTGGCACGAGGCAGGCATAAACACGATTGGGGACCTGTATGTGGGAGGCACCCTCTCCTCATTTGAAACCTTGGCAGCTAATGGCAATTTGCCAGTGAACCAGTTCCTCCTACACACTGCTATAATAAGGACTGTGACACAGGCGTGGGGAGACATTACAAGCGAGCCACCGACGCACCTGGTGATACAGTGTATGCCTGTTATAGGGGAGGGATCACATGTAATCCACTAGTTGGTAGAAGCATTGCTTACACATGTATTGAAACAACTGACAAGTCTTCGGGCACGCTGGACTGAGGACCGGGGCTGACCCTGGACGGACACGGAATGGAAACATATTAACTAGCTCCACTCACATTCTATGCAGCTCCAAATTCAAGTTCATACAAACATACATAACACACCGTGCAAATCTCTCGCCAGATAAACTAAATAAATACTTCAACATTAATACTTCTGTTTGCCTGCGGTGCCAGCTTAATAATGCCTCCTTCCTGCATATGCTGTGGTCCTGTCCCTCATTCCTCCCTTACTGGAATTCGGTCACCGCAACACTCCCAAACTGTACCGACACTCAAGTACCCAACACATGGTAGGTCTGTATTTTAGGGCTCTAGACTCGCACCAAAGAGAACAGGGTGAACTCTAGTTTTCATGATCTGGGCCTTATAAAAACTGCAAAGAGACTAATCACGAAGCAATTGAAACTCACTGACCCCCCTGTGATGACTAGCCGGGTCAAATCCTTAGAGGTATGGGCGTAGGCAGAAAGCACAGTTCTTCACAGGGAGGAGATGGCGGGGTTGCGCAAATACCCAATAGTGCAATCCTGGGATAATATCCTAAAGGCACACATGCAATCCACTGTTGGATGTCCAATGCCTCCCACATAGCAGACGAGAGATGGGATTAGGATCAGCATGCAGGGAGCCTGTCAGGTAACTGTATCAACGATGACAATATTCAATGCACCTGCTGGGAAATACTCTGTACCCACAAACCGCAGAGATATCCTGCAACGATGGGCTCAATAACACCCCACACTGTAGGCCACTAGGCCGTGAGCAGAGCAGTGAGCACAGCACACACTAACCTTACACATACGATGTTGATCAAACATGTAACTCAGGTGGCACCTTTAATAATGTTCCCATAAATAGGTCTTACCATGATTATGTTTTCTCTTTTCGTTAAGTATAAATATATCTTTATTGTTATTTCCCTTTTCTTTGCTATTTAGTCCCCTTTTCCAACATGATGGTAATAATGTTTATTATTTGCAAAGATGTTTAAACGTAGCAATCAAATGTCAGCATCGGAGATGATCGGATGCATGTTGTATATGAGAAAAATACCTGCTAGTCGAAATGTGAACTGTAAGGACTGATTACTTAATAGATGGATGTATTCATATGATGCAAATACAGGAAGTCAGCAGAGGTGGCGATCCCCACGTATCAAAGACCACAGTTATATTCTGCATATGTACACAGATGTATCTGTTATTACAACATATGCTGTCACGGTTCATGCTGGGAAAAACCCACTTAAATATATACATGTTTGTTGCGATATCATCCTTCAGTGTACAATGCATATGTAATCTTCCGTCTAACTGAAAAAAACTCAATAAAAGATATTAAAAGAAAAACAAATGAGGTAGTCCCATTTCACCAAATCAAAAGCCTTGGTGGCATCCAAAACCACATCTGTAGCAGCCATCTCTGGGTCGATTTCTTGGAGGAGAGCAAAGAGCCTGCATAAATTATGTGAGGTAGTCCACCAAGGGATAAAACCCGACTGGTCGGGTTGCACCAAAAAGGTCATCAGGAGGTCAAAGCTATTCGATGGGATCTTTGCAAAAGTTTCAACACTGTGTTTTATAGGGGACAATGTTCCGTAAGAATCACAAAGTTCTGGGGACTTACCAGGCTTAAGTAAGGTAATGATCATCTCCTCTCGCCTGGAATGTGGCAGCATACTGCTTTTCCTCGCATCTTGATATACTAATTTTAGGATTGGGACTAGTGTGCCAACGTAAGCCTTATAAAAAATCAACTAGTATCTCATCAGTACCAGGAGTCTTGACCAAACGTATCTGCAGAATACCTTCTCAAATGTCATCTTCCTCAATGTCTGTGGAAAGGAATTCCAACTGCGCATTACTCAGCCATTCCAATGTGTCCTTCTCCAGGTATGCATCTATGTTAATTGTTTGGTGTCTTCAAGAATTGTATAGGTGCTAGTTGAACTCAGAGAAGACATTTAGGATTTCCAGCATGCCTCTAACTAGTATGTCATGCTCTTCTTTTATTTCAAAGACCAAGTTAGTATCGCAGGGTTTTCTTGTTATTGTTGCCAATGCATGGCCCGGTCTCTCCCCTCCTCATACTTCCTTACTTTGAAATATTTTACATGAAATAGGCATTCACGTCCTGCTGTTTCCTGGTAGTCAACAGCAGCCTTCCTAATTTTGACAGTCTCACCAGGGCTAGGTGGTTGACCCAGGTTCACTTCCAGAGTTCCACGGTCACACTGCAGTCTTACTAGGTAATCTCCGATGGAGAGAAGGATCCCCCCACTCTTAGACAAACAGATTCCTGGCATGGTAACCTTAAAGGCCTCTTATATTGTGCCAAGTTTCAGAACTGAGTCTTTAATCCTTTTGAAGAACTTCACAACCTCCTGTCTCAGTACCTCGCGGAAAACTTTATCCAGAAGCAAAGTTGGAGAGAGCCGCCTGGAAGCGAACGGAGAAGGGACATACTTGGGACACAACGTCATCAGTACCGGGGACTGGACAGAGTATGTACGAACCAAGTTGGTTGCACCATGTATCCAGATCTAGTTACGAGCCAGTAATCTATTCTGGACCAGCAATGGTGGATGCCCGAGTGGAAGTTGCCTTCTCTTTCCAGTGGTTGTAGGGTCCTCCATGCATCTATTAAGTAGTTCTCATCAACAAAGACCGGTATCTGGCTGTCTGCGGCTGAATGGCTGTGTTGTGAGGAACCTGTCCTTTGCAAATATCCTCCCCATGTAATGTGTTTGGAGTCAATATCAACAATCATCTCCCATAGCCGGTTTGGACCATAGTAGTTAACACTGGTAATGGTTACAGAAACAAGTCTTCCCCATATTAAAGTGTAGCGATCCTGAGGGTCATTGAGAGCATCCACCAAGACATAAAGTGCGCCCTTTCAGATAAGTATTGTGGTACCCCTAGCAAAAGTGGAGTAGGTTGCAAAGTGTATATGGGATGGCCAACGTGCAGAAAATATAGTGTTTGCAGTGTTTCTGATATGAGTCACTTGTAGGAGGACAATTTTAATAAGTATGCCAGTATTGGATGTCGCTTACAAGGATTGCCCAATCCGTGCACAATCCAGGTTAAGCAGTTATATCTAACCAATGTATTGTTGGTAGGTGTCTGCTTGAGGTCAGCCATGCCAGCTGAGGCACTGATATACTGTAGGATCCCTCCATGTGTCAGAAGCAGAGATCATTTGTGGGGTCTCCAAACATGATTGTATCGTAAAGAATTTATATGTATTGAATTGTAAACACACAAATCCCCTTCCCTCCCCCTTCCCACTCTGATGGCCCAAACTCACCAGGAGAATGCCCCACCCCCAAATACAAATCATAGGAAAACAATGATAGTGCCATTCAATAGATGAAAAACGAGCTGTATAACTGATTAGCCCAACAGGCAGTGGGATCAATAATCAGTAATATTGGCAACAACACTATTAAAAGGAAGAGAAGTGGAGCAATGAATAGAAGAAAAGAGAATGAAGGGACACTAGAGGAAATGAGTATGCTCAGTAAAAATGAGATATAGGGAAAGGAAGAAAAAATACAAATGTGTGCATGTGTGCAGTTAAGATTAAAGAAATGGGACAAAGCAGAAGGTACAGTTCTGACAATGAGAGATGGTAGGGGTATCATTTGAGGTGCTTAGCCAAAGCCAGGCAGTTCCTCCTTGAATGAGCAAAGGAGTCCAGGGGAAAATGCATTGAGCCCCCAAATTCCTTGTCCCCACCACAACCAGAACAAATGGGACAATTCAAAGCACTGCAGAGTGTTCTGATATGAAACAAAGTACAGGTATGGAATTGCTATTATTAAGTGTTAGCTACCAAAAATCTATCCGTATGTTTCAACTGTGCCACTACCCACAAGTTCAATAAGGGCAGAGTTTGCCAGCTGCCATGTAAAGGAGCGAGGCCACATCTCACAGTGGTGAAGAGGTGCTGGATGTGTGTGATGGGCATGCGGCAGGAGAAGAGTGTTCCACACTGTGCTTCAAGAACTCACCAACCTGTTGTGGGCTGTTAAAAACCTGGGCTTTTCCCTGGTGAGTGATGCGGAGCCAGATCAGGGTACAATATAGCATATTGAATATTGGCATGCTGCAACTTTTGCTTGACAGGCAGGTGCTTCCTTCGAGCCTCTTGAACTGCCAATTTGCTGTCTAGGTGTATGGTCATGGTGCTGCTCTCCAATAGAAGCAACCATTAATCACTTGCTAGTCTTAAGGTAGTGTCTCTGTCACAATAATTCAGTAACCGTGATGATTTGTCATTCTGTCTGCCCAGCGGTGGGCGCGGTGATTCATCGAGGCATGTTGAGCACGCTTCACAATTAGCATACTGGAGATACATTCCTCACCAAACAACTTAACAAGCAAATGTTCAATAAAGTTCTCCATCGTGCCCGCTTAGTAGTTTCAGGAATACCCAGGATACATAGGTTGTTTCCTCAATATCGTGGTTTTAGGTCATCGTTTTTAGCAGAAATTAGCTTGAGTAGTTACTCCATGTTTAAGAGTTGCTCTCTCCTATGCGTGACAGTGTCCTCCACAGCAGATATCCTCTGTTCCGTTTCCGTGATGTGGCTGTTGTTCTTCTCAAGTTTTTGCGTAATGGAGTGCATCCTGAAACAGCGCACAAGCCCACGCAGAATGAGGCGCTGCTGATCTTTCTTTTAAAACCTGGCAGAAATCGAGAATCTCTGGGCTCTTATCGCCCATTAGCATTGCTTAAAACTGATTACAAGATATTTGCCTCCATCTTAACCAAGAGAATAGCCCCATTGGTGAAAACTTTAATACTTCAAGATCAAAACTAGGTTTTGTTCCAGCCAGAAGTACCTCTTTGAACATATGGAGACTGTTCAGAATCCAAAAATATGCTTTAGCACAATTGCCACGCTCTGGATGCCTGGTGTTGGATCTGGAAAAGGCCTTCGATTCACTTGAATGGCCTTATCTCGCCACAGTGCCATGCAAGTATGCATTGGGTAATAGATGTCTGCTAATGGTCCAGTTACTATATCAGTTCCCAACGGTCCGGACCCGCATGGGTAAGCTGATCTCCGACACTATATGTTTGAAACTTGGCACTCGGCAGGGCTGCCCGCTGTCGGCATTACTTTTCTCCCTCACAATGGAACCATTAACAGCTCTGTTTCGAGAGAGCGGTGTAGGCTGGGGCATTCTCTTGGGAGACAGGTTACACATGGTCTCCCTCTATGCAGATTATCTGCTTCTATATGTCAGAGATCTGCACAACATCCCTCCCGCAATATCTGAACTTTTTAGAAATTTCAAAAAAGTCTCGGGACTCAAGGTGAATTGGTCTAAGTCAGGTGTCTACCCCTTCGATGAGGACGTGGCGGAAATGGACGTAACTATTAACGGGACTGCCCTCACCTGGTATCCAACCACTTCAGACACCTGGGTGTTTATATATACAGGTCCCCATTGGACGTACTGGATGGTAATCTGATATGGGCCATCTCTTCTGTTAAAGCAAAAATACACTTTTGGAAGACCCTCCCTCTAAATGTAATGAGCCACATAACGCTGGTCAAAATGACAGCCGAGATTGCTGTACTATTTTGCGAATCTCCCAGTATATGTCACAGTCAGATTGTTTCGGGAACTGGAGGGCCTGATACGCGAACTGGTTTGGAACAAGTGAAGGCCCAGAGTAGCATTGCAAAAACTATATGCACCGGTGGAAGGATATGGCCTGGTGGTTCCGCATTTGGAACTTTACTACTTGGCAGCTCAACTGTAGTGGGCCACAAAATGGATGAGCGGTGATAACTTGATGGACATGGCAACCATAATGCCCCAGTGAATGCAGTCCCAACTATACGCCCTGTTTCGCCCTCTCGCAAAACTACCCAACCCACAGCTGATTCATATAGCGCTCGCTCACCGATTCTACCGGAGATGCTTGCAACTCACCAAAGACCTGGTCCCCTAAGCCCCGATATTGCCACTCACGGGATGCCCAGAGGCAGGGACACACTGACGGATACACTGTTGGCACCCTGGCACGAGGCAGGCATAAACACGATTGGGGACCTGTATGTGGAAGGCACCCTCTCCTCATTTGAAACCTTGGCAGCTGATGGCAAGTTGCCAGTGCACCAGTTCCTCCTACACACAGCTATAATAAGGACTGTGACACAGGCGTGGGGAGACATTACAAGCGAGCCACCGACGCACCTGGTGATACAGTGTATGCCTGTTATAGGGGAGGGATCACATGTAATCCACTAGTTGGTAGAAGCATTGCTTACACATGTATTGAAACAACTGAAAAGTCTTCGGGCACGCTGGACTGAGGACCGGGGCTGACCCTGGACGGACACGGAATGGACACATATTAACTAGCTCCACTCACATTCTATGCAGCTCCAAATTCAAGTTGATACAAACATACATTACACACAGCGCATATCTCTCGCCAGATAAACTAAATAAATACCTCAACATTAATACTTCTGTTTGTCTGCGGTGCCAGCTTAATAATGCCTCCTTTCTGCAGATGCTGTGGTTCTGTCCCTCATTCCTCCCTTACTGGAATTCGGTCACAGCAACACTCCCAAACTGTACCGACACTGAAGTACCCAACACGTGGTAAGTCTGTATTTTAGGGCTCTAGACTCGCACCAAAGAGAACAGGGGGAACTCTAGTTTTCATGATCTGGGCCTTATAAAAACTGCAAAGACACTAATCACGAAGCAATTGAAACTCACTGACCCCCCTGTGATGACTAGCTGGGTCAAATCCTTAGAGGTATGGGCGCAGGCAGAAAGCACAGTTCTTCACAGGGAGGAGATGTCGGGGTTTGGCAAATACCCAATAGTGCAATCCTGGGATAATATCCTAAAGGCACTCATGCAATCCACTGTTGGATGTCCAATGCCTCCCACATAGCAGACGAGAGATGGGATTAGGATCAGCATGCAGGGAGCCTGTCAGGTCACGGTATCAACAATGACAATATTCAATGCACCTGCTGGGAAATACTCTGTACCCACAAACCGCAGAGATATTCTGCAACGATGGGCTCAATAACCCCCCACACTGTAGGCCACTAGGCCGTGAGCAGAGCAGTGAGCACAGCACACACTAACCTTACACATCCGATGTTGATCAAACATGAAACTCAGGTGGCACCTTTAATAATGTTCCCATAAATAGGTCTTACCATGATTATGTTTTCTCTTTTCGTTAAGTATAAATGTATCTTTATTGTTATTTCCCTTTTCTTTGCTATTTAGTTCCCAGTTCCAACATGATGGTAATAATGTTTATTATTTGCAAAGATGTTTAAACGTAGAAATCAAATGTCAGCATCGGAGATGATCGGATGCATGTTATATATGAGATAAATACCTGCTAGTCGAAATGTGAACTGTAAGGACTGATTACTCAATAGATGGATGTATTCATATGATGCAAATACAGGAAGTCAGCAGAGGTTCCGATCCCCACGTATCAAAGACCACAGTTATATTCTGAATATGTACACAGATGTATCTGGTATTACAACATACGCTGTCACGGTTCATGCTGGGAAAAACCCACTTAAATATATACATATTTGTTGCGATATCATCCTTCAGTGTACAATGCATATGTAATCTTCCGTCTAACTGAAAAAAACTCAATAAAAGATATAAAGAAAAAGAACAAATGAGGTAGTCCCATTTCACCAAATCAAAAGCCTTAGTGCCATCCAAAACCACATCTGTAGCAGCCATGTCTGGGTCGAATTCTTGGAGGAGAGCAAAGAGCCTGCATAAATTATGTGAGGTAGTCCACCCAGGGATAAAACCCGACTGGTCGGGTTGCACCAGAAAGGTCAGCAGGAGGTCAAAGCTATTCGATGGGATCTTTGCAAGAGTTTTAACACTGAGTTTTATAGGGGACAATGTTCAGTAAGAATCACAAAGTTCTGGGGACTTACCAGGCTTAAGTAAGGTAATGATCATCTCCTCTCGCCTGGAATGTGGCAGCATACTGTTTTTCCTCGCATCTTGATATACTAATTTCAGGATTGGGACTAGTAAGCCTTATAAAAAATCAACTAGTATCTCATCAGTACCAGGAGTCTTGCCCAAACGTATCTGCAGAATACCTTCTCAAATGTCATCTTCCTCAATGTCTGTAGAAAGGAATTCCAACTGCGCATTACTCAGCCATTCCAATGTGTCCTTCTCCAGGTATGCATCTATGTTAATTGTTTGGTGTCTTCAAGAATTGTATAGGTGCTAGTAGAACTTAGAGAAGACATTTAGGATTTCCAGCATGCCTCTAACTAGTATGTCATGCTCTTCTTTTATTTCAAAGACCAAGTTAGTATCGCAGGGTTTTCTTGTTATTGTTGCCAATGCATGGCCCGGTCTCTCCCCTCCTCATACTTCCTTACTTTGAAATATTTTACATGAAATAGGCATTCACGTCCTGCTGTTTCCTGGTAGTCAACAGCAGCCTTCCTAATTTTGACAGTCTCACCAGGGCTAGTTGGTTGACCCAGGTTCACTTCCAGAGTTCCACGGTCACACTGCAGTCTTACTAGGTAATCTCCGATGGAGAGAAGGATCCCCCCACTCTTAGACAAACAGATTCCTGGCATGGTAACCTTAAAGACCTCTTATATTGTGCCAAGTTTCAGAACTGAGTCTTTAATCCTTTTGAAGAACTTCACAACCTCCTGTCTCAGTACCTCGCGGAAAACTTTATCCAGAAGCAAAGTTGGAGAGAGCCGCCTGGAAGCGAACGGAGAAGGGACATCCTTGGAACACAACGTCATCAGTACCGGGGACTAGCCAGAGTATGTACGAACCAAGTTGGTTGCACCATGTATCCAGATCTAGTTACGAGCCAGTAATCTATTCTGGACCAGCAATGGTGGATGCCCGAGTGGAAGTTGCCTTCTCTTTCCAGTGGTTGTAGGGTCCTCCATGCATCTATTAAGTAGTTCTCATCAACAAAGACCTGTATCTGGCTGTCTGCGGCTGAATGGCTGTGTTGTGAGGAACCTGTCCTTTGCAAATATCCTCCCCATGTAATGTGTTTGGAGTCAATATCAACAATCATCTCCCATAGCCGGTTTGGACCATAGTAGTTAACACTGGTAATGGTTACAGAAACAAGTCTTCCCCATATTAAAGTGTAGCGATCCTGAGGGTCATTGAGAGCATCCACCAAGACATAAAGGGCGCCCTTTCAGATAAGTATTGTGGTACCCCTAGCAAAAGTGGAGTAGGTTGCAAAGTGTATATGGGATGGCCAACGTGCAGCAAATATAGTGTTTGCAGTGTTTCTGATATGAGTCACTTGTAGGAGGACAATTTTAATAAGTATGCCAGTATTGGATGTCGCTTACAAGGAATGCCCAATCCGTGCACAATCCAGGTTAAGCAGTTATATCTAACCAATGTATTGTTGGTAGGTGTCTGCTTGAGGTCAGCCATGCCAGCTGAGGCACTGATATACTGTAGGATCCCTCCATGTGTCAGAAGCAGAGATCATTTGTGGGGTCTCCAAACATGATTGTATCGTAAAGAATTTATATGTATTGAACTGTAAACACACAAATCCCCTTCCCTCCCCCTTCCCACTCTGATGGCCCAAACTCACCAGGAGAATGCCCCACCCCCAAATACAAATCATAGGAAAACAATGATAGTGCCATTCAATAGATGAAAAACGAGCTGTATAACTGATTAGCCCAACAGGCAGTGGGATCAATAATCAGTAATATTGGCAACAACACTATTAAAAGGAAGAGAAGTGGAGCAATGAATAGAAGAAAAGAGAATGAAGGGACACTAGAGGAAATGAGTATGCTCAGTAAAAATGAGATATAGGGAAAGGAAGAAAAAATACAAATGTGTGCATGTGTGCAGTTAAGATTAAAGAAATGGGACAAAGCAGAAGGTACAGTTCTGACAATGAGAGATGGTAGGGGTATCATTTGAGGTGCTTAGCCAAAGCCAGGCAGTTCCTCCTTGAGTGAGCAAAGGAGTCCAGGGGAAAATGCATTGAGCCCCCAAATTCCTTGTCCCCACCACAACCAGAACAAATGGGACAATTCAAAGCACTGCAGAGTGTTCTGATATGAAACAAAGTACAGGTATGGAATTGCTATTATTAAGTGTTAGCTACCAAAAATCTATCCATATGTTTCAACTGTGCCACTACCCACAAGTTCAATAAGGGCAGAGTTTGCCAGCTGCCATGTAAAGGAGCGAGGCCACATCTCACAGTGGTGAAGAGGTGCTGGATGTGTGTGATGAGCATGCGGCAGGAGAAGAGTGTTCCACACTGTGCTTCAAGAACTCACCAACCTGTTGTGGGCTGTTAAAAACCTGGGCTTTTCCCTGGTGAGTGATGCGGAGCCAGATCAGGGTACAATATAGCATATTGAATATTGGCATGCTGCAACTTTTGCTTGACAGGCAGGTGCTTCCTTCGAGCCTCTTGAACTGCCAATTTGCTGTCTAGGTGTATGGTCATGGTGCTGCTCTCCAATAGAAGCAACCATTAATCACTTGCTAGTCTTAAGGTAGTGTCTCTGTCACAATAATTCAGTAACCGTGATGATTTGTCATTCTGTCTGCCCAGCGGTGGGCGCGGTGATTCATCGAGGCATGTTGAGCACGCTTCACAATTAGCATACTGGAGATACATAACTCACCAAACAACTTAACAAGCAAATGTTCAATAAAGTTCTCCATCGTGCCCGCTTAGTAGTTTCAGGAATACCCAGGATACATAGGTTGTTTCCTCAATATCGTGGTTTTAGGTCATCGTTTTTAGCAGAAATTAGCTTGAGTACTTACTCCATGTTTAAGAGTTGCTCTCTCCTATGCGTGACAGTGTCCTCCACAGCAGATATCCTCTGTTCCGTTTCCGTGATGTGGCTGTTGTTCTTCTCAAGTTTTTGCGTAATGGAGTGCATCCTGAAACAGCGCACAAGCCCACGCAGAATGAGGCGCTGCTGATCTTTCTTTTAAAACCTGGCAGAAATCGAGAATCTCTGGGCTCTTATCGCCCATTAGCATTGCTTAAAACTGATTACAAGATATTTGCCTCCATCTTAGCCAAGAGAATAGCCCCATTGGTGAAAACTTTAATACTTCAAGATCAAAACTAGGTTTTGTTCCAGCCAGAAGTACCTCTTTGAACATATGGAGACTGTTCAGAATCCAAAAATATGCTTTAGCACAATTGCCACGCTCTGGATGCCTGGTGTTGGATCTGGAAAAGGCCTTCGATTCACTTGAATGGCCTTATCTCGCCACAGTGCCATGCAAGTATGCATTGGGTAATAGATGTCTTCTAATGGTCCAGTTACTATATCAGTTCCCAACGGTCCGGACCCGCATGGGTAAGCTGATCTCCGACACTATATGTTTGAAACTTGGCACTCGGCAGGGCTGCCCGCTGTCGGCATTACTTTTCTCCCTCACAATGGAACCATTAACAGCTCTGTTTCGAGAGAGCGGTGTAGGCTGGGGCATTCTCTTGGGAGACAGGTTACACATGGTCTCCCTCTATGCAGATTATCTGCTTCTATATGTCAGAGATCTGCACAACATCCCTCCCGCAATATCTGAACTTTTTAGAAATTTCAAAAAAGTCTCGGGACTCAGGGTGAATTGGTCTAAGTCAGGTGTCTACCCCTTCGATGAGGACGTGGCGGAAATGGACGTAACTATTAACGGGACTGCCCTCACCTGGTATCCAACCACTTCAGACACCTGGGTGTTTATATATACAGGTCCCCATTGGACGTACTGGATGGTAATCTGATATGGGCCATCTCTTCTGTTAAAGCAAAAATACACTTTTGGAAGACCCTCCCTCTAAATGTAATGAGCCGCATAACGCTGGTCAAAATGACAGCCGAGATTGCTGTACTATTTTGCGAATCTCCCAGTATATGTCACAGTCAGATTGTTTCGGGAACTGGAGGGCCTGATACGCGAACTGGTTTGGAACAAGTGAAGGCCCAGAGTAGCATTGCAAAAACTATATGCACCGGTGGAAGGATATGGCCTGGTGGTTCCGCATTTGGAACTTTACTACTTGGCAGCTCAACTGTAGTGGGCCACAAAATGGATGAGCGGTGATAACTTGATGGACATGGCAACCATAATGCCCCAGTGAATGCAGTCCCAACTATACGCCCTGTTTCGCCCTCTCGCAAAACTACCCAACCCACAGCTGATTCATATAGCGCTCGCTCACCGATTCTACGGGAGATGCTTGCAACTCACCAAAGACCTGGTCCCCTAAGCCCCGATATTGCCACTCACGGGATGCCCAGAGGCAGGGACACACTGACGGATACACTGTTGGCACCCTGGCACGAGGCAGGCATAAACACGATTGGGGACCTGTATGTGGAAGGCACCCTCTCCTCATTTGAAACCTTGGCAGCTGATGGCAAGTTGCCAGTGCACCAGTTCCTCCTACACACAGCTATAATAAGGACTGTGACACAGGCGTGGGGAGACATTACAAGCGAGCCACCGACGCACCTGGTGATACAGTGTATGCCTGTTATAGGGGAGGGATCACATGTAATCCACTAGTTGGTAGAAGCATTGCTTACACATGTATTGAAACAACTGACAAGTCTTCGGGCACGCTGGACTGAGGACCGGGGCTGACCCTGGACGGACACGGAATGGACACATATTAACTAGCTCCACTCACATTCTATGCAGCTCCAAATTCAAGTTGATACAAACATACATTACACACAGCGCATATCTCTCGCCAGATAAACTAAATAAATACCTCAACATTAATACTTCTGTTTGTCTGTGGTGCCAGCTTAATAATGCCTCCTTTCTGCATATGCTGTGGTTCTGTCCCTCATTCCTCCCTTACTGGAATTCGGTCACAGCAACACTCCCAAACTGTACCGACACTGAAGTACCCAACACGTGGTAAGTCTGTATTTTAGGGCTCTAGACTCGCACCAAAGAGAACAGGGGGAACTCTAGTTTTCATGATCTGGGCCTTATAAAAACTGCAAAGACACTAATCACGAAGCAATTGAAACTCACTGACCCCCCTGTGATGACTAGCTGGGTCAAATCCTTAGAGGTATGGGCGCAGGCAGAAAGCACAGTTCTTCACAGGGAGGAGATGTCGGGGTTTGGCAAATACCCAATAGTGCAATCCTGGGATAATATCCTAAAGGCACTCATGCAATCCACTGTTGGATGTCCAATGCCTCCCACATAGCAGACGAGAGATGGGATTAGGATCAGCATGCAGGGAGCCTGTCAGGTCACGGTATCAACAATGACAATATTCAATGCACCTGCTGGGAAATACTCTGTACCCACAAACCGCAGACATATTCTGCAACGATGGGCTCAATAACCCCCCACACTGTAGGCCACTAGGCCGTGAGCAGAGCAGTGAGCACAGCACACACTAACCTTACACATCCGATGTTGATCAAACATGAAACTCAGGTGGCACCTTTAATAATGTTCCCATAAATAGGTCTTACCATGATTATGTTTTCTCTTTTCGTTAAGTATAAATGTATCTTTATTGTTATTTCCCTTTTCTTTGCTATTTAGTTCCCAGTTCCAACATGATGGTAATAATGTTTATTATTTGCAAAGATGTTTAAATGTAGCAATCAAATGTCAGCATCGGAGATGATCGGATGCATGTTATATATGAGATAAATACCTGCTAGTCGAAATGTGAACTGTAAGGACTGATTACTCAATAGATGGATGTATTCATATGATGCAAATACAGGAAGTCAGCAGAGGTGCCGATCCCCACGTATCAAAGACCACAGTTATATTCTGAATATGTACACAGATGTATCTGGTATTACAACATACGCTGTCACGGTTCATGCTGGGAAAAACCCACTTAAATATATACATATTTGTTGCGATATCATCCTTCAGTGTACAATGCATATGTAATCTTCCGTCTAACTGAAAAAAACTCAATAAAAGATATAAAGAAAAAGAACAAATGAGGTAGTCCCATTTCACCAAATCAAAAGCCTTAGTGCCATCCAAAACCACATCTGTAGCAGCCATGTCTGGGTCGAATTCTTGGAGGAGAGCAAAGAGCCTGCATAAATTATGTGAGGTAGTCCACCCAGGGATAAAACCCGACTGGTCGGGTTGCACCAGAAAGGTCAGCAGGAGGTCAAAGCTATTCGATGGGATCTTTGCAAGAGTTTTAACACTGAGTTTTATAGGGGACAATGTTCAGTAAGAATCACAAAGTTCTGGGGACTTACCAGGCTTAAGTAAGGTAATGATCATCTCCTCTCGCCTGGAATGTGGCAGCATACTGCTTTTCCTCGCATCTTGATATACTAATTTTAGGATTGGGACTAGTAAGCCTTATAAAAAATCAACTAGTATCTCATCAGTACCAGGAGTCTTGCCCAAACGTATCTGCAGAATACCTTCTCAAATGTCATCTTCCTCAATGTCTGTAGAAAGGAATTCCAACTGCGCATTACTCAGCCATTCCAATGTGTCCTTCTCCAGGTATGCATCTATGTTAATTGTTTGGTGTCTTCAAGAATTGTATAGGTGCTAGTAGAACTTAGAGAAGACATTTAGGATTTCCAGCATGCCTCTAACTAGTATGTCATGCTCTTCTTTTATTTCAAAGACCAAGTTAGTATCGCAGGGTTTTCTTGTTATTGTTGCCAATGCATGGCCCGGTCTCTCCCCTCCTCATACTTCCTTACTTTGAAATATTTTACATGAAATAGGCATTCACGTCCTGCTGTTTCCTGGTAGTCAACAGCAGCCTTCCTAATTTTGACAGTCTCACCAGGGCTAGGTGGTTGACCCAGGTTCACTTCCAGAGTTCCACGGTCACACTGCAGTCTTACTAGGTAATCTCCGATGGAGAGAAGGATCCCCCCACTCTTAGACAAACAGATTCCTGGCATGGTAACCTTAAAGGCCTCTTATATTGTGCCAAGTTTCAGAACTGAGTCTTTAATCCTTTTGAAGAACTTCACAACCTCCTGTCTCAGTACCTCGCGGAAAACTTTATCCAGAAGAAAAGTTGGAGAGAGCCGCCTGGAAGCGAACGGAGAAGGGACATCCTTGGGACACAACGTCATCAGTACCGGGGACTGGCCAGAGTATGTACGAACCAAGTTGGTTGCACCATGTATCCAGATATAGTTACGAGCCAGTAATCTATTCTGGACCAGCAATGGTGGATGTCCGAGTGGAAGTTGCCTTCTCTTTCCAGTGGTTGTAGGGTCCTCCATGCATCTATTAAGTAGTTCTCATCAACAAAGACCTGTATCTGGCTGTCTGCGGCTGAATGGCTGTGTTGTGAGGAACCTGTCCTTTGCAAATATCCTCCCCATGTAATGTGTTTGGAGTCAATATCAACAATCATCTCCCATAGCCGGTTTGGACCATAGTAGTTAACACTGGTAATGGTTACAGAAACAAGTCTTCCCCATATTAAAGTGTAGCGATCCTGAGGGTCATTGAGAGCATCCACCAAGACATAAAGGGCGCCCTTTCAGATAAGTATTGTGGTACCCCTAGCAAAAGTGGAGTAGGTTGCAAAGTGTATATGGGATGGCCAACGTGCAGCAAATATAGTGTTTGCAGTGTTTCTGATATGAGTCACTTGTAGGAGGACAATTTTAATAAGTATGCCAGTATTGGATGTCGCTTACAAGGAATGCCCAATCCGTGCACAATCCAGGTTAAGCAGTTATATCTAACCAATGTATTGTTGGTAGGTGTCTGCTTGAGGTCAGCCATGCCAGCTGAGGCACTGATATACTGTAGGATCCCTCCATGTGTCAGAAGCAGAGATCATTTGTGGGGTCTCCAAACATGATTGTATCGTAAAGAATTTATATGTATTGAACTGTAAACACACAAATCCCCTTCTCTCCCCCTTCCCACTCTGATGGCCCAAACTCACCAGGAGAATGCCCCACCCCCAAATACAAATCATAGGAAAAGAATGATAGTGCCATTCAATAGATGAAAAACGAGCTGTATAACTGATTAGCCCAACAGGCAGTGGGATCAATAATCAGTAATATTGGCAACAACACTATTAAAAGGAAGAGAAGTGGAGCAATGAATAGAAGAAAAGAGAATGAAGGGACACTAGAGGAAATGAGTATGCTCAGTAAAAATGAGATATAGGGAAAGGAAGAAAAAATACAAATGTGTGCATGTGTGCAGTTAAGATTAAAGAAATGGGACAAAGCAGAAGGTACAGTTCTGACAATGAGAGATGGTAGGGGTATCATTTGAGGTGCTTAGCCAAAGCCAGGCAGTTCCTCCTTGAGTGAGCAAAGGAGTCCAGGGGAAAATGCATTGAGCCCCCAAATTCCTTGTCCCCACCACAACCAGAACAAATGGGACAATTCAAAGCACTGCAGAGTGTTCTGATATGAAACAAAGTACAGGTATGGAATTGCTATTATTAAGTGTTAGCTACCAAAAATCTATCCGTATGTTTCAACTGTGCCACTACCCACAAGTTCAATAAGGGCAGAGTTTGCCAGCTGCCATGTAAAGGAGCGAGGCCACATCTCACAGTGGTGAAGAGGTGCTGGATGTGTGTGATGGGCATGCGGCAGGAGAAGAGTGTTCCACACTGTGCTTCAAGAACTCACCAACCTGTTGTGGGCTGTTAAAAACCTGGGCTTTTCCCTGGTGAGTGATGCGGAGCCAGATCAGGGTACAATATAGCATATTGAATATTGGCATGCTGCAACTTTTGCTTGACAGGCAGGTGCTTCCTTCGAGCCTCTTGAACTGCCAATTTGCTGTCTAGGTGTATGGTCATGGTGCTGCTCTCCAATAGAAGCAACCATTAATCACTTGCTAGTCTTAAGGTAGTGTCTCTGTCACAATAATTCAGTAACCGTGATGATTTGTCATTCTGTCTGCCCAGCGGTGGGCGCGGTGATTCATCGAGGCATGTTGAGCACGCTTCACAATTAGCATACTGGAGATACATTCCTCACCAAACAACTTAACAAGCAAATGTTCAATAAAGTTCTCCATCGTGCCCGCTTAGTAGTTTCAGGAATACCCAGGATACATAGGTTGTTTCCTCAATATCGTGGTTTTAGGTCATCGTTTTTAGCAGAAATTAGCTTGAGTACTTACTCCATGTTTAAGAGTTGCTCTCTCCTATGCGTGATAGTGTCCTCCACAGCAGATATCCTCTGTTCCGTTTCCGTGATGTGGCTGTTGTTCTTCTCAAGTTTTTGCGTAATGGAGTGCATCCTGAAACAGCGCACAAGCCCACGCAGAATGAGGCGCTGCTGATCTTTCTTTTAAAACCTGGCAGAAATCGAGAATCTCTGGGCTCTTATCGCCCATTAGCATTGCTTAAAACTGATTACAAGATATTTGCCTCCATCTTAGCCAAGAGAATAGCCCCATTGGTGAAAACTTTAATACTTCAAGATCAAAACTAGGTTTTGTTCCAGCCAGAAGTACCTCTTTGAACATATGGAGACTGTTCAGAATCCAAAAATATGCTTTAGCACAATTGCCACGCTCTGGATGCCTGGTGTTGGATCTGGAAAAGGCCTTCGATTCACTTGAATGGCCTTATCTCGCCACAGTGCCATGCAAGTATGCATTGGGTAATAGATGTCTTTTAATGGTCCAGTTACTATATCAGTTCCCAACGGTCCGGACCCGCATGGGTAAGCTGATCTCCGACACTATATGTTTGAAACTTGGCACTCGGCAGGGCTGCCCGCTGTCGGCATTACTTTTCTCCCTCACAATGGAACCATTAACAGCTCTGTTTCGAGAGAGCGGTGTAGGCTGGGGCATTCTCTTGGGAGACAGGTTACACATGGTCTCCCTCTATGCAGATTATCTGCTTCTATATGTCAGAGATCTGCACAACATCCCTCCCGCAATATGTGAACTTTTTAGAAATTTCAAAAAAGTCTCGGGACTCAGGGTGAATTGGTCTAAGTCAGGTGTCTACCCCTTCGATGAGGACGTGGCGGAAATGGACGTAACTATTAACGGGACTGCACTCACCTGGTATCCAACCACTTCAGACACCTGGGTGTTTATATATACAGGTCCCCATTGGACGTACTGGATGGTAATCTGATATGGGCCATCTCTTCTGTTAAAGCAAAAATACACTTTTGGAAGACCCTCCCTCTAAATGTAATGAGCCGCATAACGCTGGTCAAAATGACAGCCGAGATTGCTGTACTATTTTGCGAATCTCCCAGTATATGTCACAGTCAGATTGTTTTGGGAACTGGAGGGCCTGATACGCGAACTGGTTTGGAACAAGTGAAGGCCCAGAGTAGCATTGCAAAAACTATATGCACCGGTGGAAGGATATGGCCTGGTGGTTCCGCATTTGGAACTTTACTACTTGGCGGCTCAACTGTAGTGGGCCACAAAATGGATGAGCGGTGATAACTTGATGGACATGGCAACCATAATGCCCCAGTGAATGCAGTCCCAACTATACGCCCTGTTTCGCCCTCTCGCAAAACTACCCCACCCACAGCTGATTCATATAGCGCTCGCTCACCGATTCTACCGGAGATGCTTGCAACTCACCAAAGACCTGGTCCCCTAAGCCCCGATATTGCCACTCACGGGATGCCCAGAGGCAGGGACACACTGACGGATACACTGTTGGCACCCTGGCACGAGGCAGGCATAAACACGATTGGGGACCTGTATGTGGAAGGCACCCTCTCCTCATTTGAAACCTTGGCAGCTGATGGCAAGTTGCCAGTGGACCAGTTCCTCCTACACACAGCTATAATAAGGACTGTGACACAGGCGTGGGGAGACATTACAAGCGAGCCACCGACGCACCTGGTGATACAGTGTATGCCTGTTATAGGGGAGGGATCACATGTAATCCACTAGTTGGTAGAAGCATTGCTTACACATGTATTGAAACAACTGACAAGTCTTCGGGCACGCTGGACTGAGGACCGGGGCTGACCCTAGACGGACACGGAATGGACACATATTAACTAGCTCCACTCACATTCTATGCAGCTCCAAATTCAAGTTGATACAAACATACAGTACACACAGCGCATATCTCTCGCCAGATAAACTAAATAAATACCTCAACATTAATACTTCTGTTTGTCTGCGGTGCCAGCTTAATAATGCCTCCTTTCTGCATATGCTGTGGTTCTGTCCCTCATTCCTCCCTTACTGGAATTCGGTCACAGCAACACTCCCAAACTGTACCGACACTGAAGTACCCAACACGTGGTAAGTCTGTATTTTAGGGCTCTAGACTCGCACCAAAGAGAACAGGGGGAACTCTAGTTTTCATGATCTGGGCCTTATAAAAACTGCAAAGACACTAATCACGAAGCAATTGAAAATCACTGACCCCCCTGTGATGACTAGCTGGGTCAAATCCTTAGAGGTATGGGCGCAGGCAGAAAGCACAGTTCTTCACAGGGAGGAGATGTCGGGGTTTGGCAAATACCCAATAGTGCAATCCTGGGATAATATCCTAAAGGCACTCATGCAATCCACTGTTGGATGTCCAATGCCTCCCACATAGCAGACGAGAGATGGGATTAGGATCAGCATGCAGGGAGCCTGTCAGGTCACGGTATCAACAATGACAATATTCAATGCACCTGCTGGGAAATACTCTGTACCCACAAACCGCAGAGATATTCTGCAACGATGGGCTCAATAACCCCCCACACTGTAGGCCACTAGGCCGTGAGCAGAGCAGTGAGCACAGCACACACTAACCTTACACATCCGATGTTGATCAAACATGAAACTCACGTGGCACCTTTAATAATGTTCCCATAAATAGGTCTTACCATGATTATGTTTTCTCTTTTCGTTAAGTATAAATGTATCTTTATTGTTATTTCCCTTTTCTTTGCTATTTAGTTCCCAGTTCCAACATGATGGTAATAATGTTTATTATTTGCAAAGATGTTTAAACGTAGCAATCAAATGTCAGCATCGGAGATGATCGGATGCATGTTATATATGAGATAAATACCTGCTAGTCGAAATGTGAACTGTAAGGACTGATTACTCAATAGATGGATGTATTCATATGATGCAAATACAGGAAGTCAGCAGAGGTGCCGATCCCCACGTATCAAAGACCACAGTTATATTCTGAATATGTACACAGATGTATCTGGTATTACAACATAGGCTGTCACGGTTCATGCTGGGAAAAACCCACTTATATATATACATATTTGTTGCGATATCATCCTTCAGTGTACAATGCATATGTAATCTTCCGTCTAACTGAAAAAAACTCAATAAAAAGATATAAAGAAAAAGAACAAATGAGGTAGTCCCATTTCACCAAATCAAAAGCCTTAGTGCCATCCAAAACCACATCTGTAGCAGCCATGTCTGGGTCGAATTCTTGGAGGAGAGCAAAGAGCCTGCATAAATTATGTGAGGTAGTCCACCCAGGGATAAAACCCGACTGGTCGGGTTGCACCAGAAAGGTCAGCAGGAGGTCAAAGCTATTCGATGGGATCTTTGCAAGAGTTTTAACACTGTGTTTTATAAGGGACAATGTTCAGTAAGAATCACAAAGTTCTGGGGACTTACCAGGCTTAAGTAAGGTAATGATCATCTCCTCTCGCCTGGAATGTGGCAGCATACTGCTTTTCCTCGCATCTTGATATACTAATTTTAGGATTGGGACTAGTAAGCCTTATAAAAAATCAACTAGTATCTCATCAGTACCAGGAGTCTTGCCCAAACGTATCTGCAGAATACCTTCTCAAATGTCATCTTCCTCAATGTCTGTAGAAAGTAATTCTAACTGCGCATTACTCAGCCATTCCAATGTGTCCTTCTCCAGGTATGCATCTATATTAATTGTTTGGTGTCTTCAAGAATTGTATAGGTGCTAGTAGAACTTAGAGAAGACATTTAGGATTTCCACCATGCCTCTAACTAGTATGTCATGCTCTTCTTTTATTTCAAAGACCAAGTTAGTATCGCAGGGTTTTCTTGTTATTGTTGCCAATGCATGGCCCGGTCTCTCCCCTCCTCATACTTCCTTACTTTGAAATATTTTACATGAAATAGGCATTCACGTCCTGCTGTTTCCTGGTAGTCAACAGCAGCCTTCCTAATTTTGACAGTCTCACCAGGGCTAGGTGGTTGACCCAGGTTCACTTCCAGAGTTCCACGGTCACACTGCAGTCTTACTAGGTAATCTCTGATTGAGAGAAGGATCCCCCCACTCTTAGACAAACAGATTCCTGGCATGGTAACCTTAAAGGCCTCTTATATTGTGCCAAATTTCAGAACTGAGTCTTTAATCCTTTTGAAGAACTTCACAACCTCCTGTCTCAGTACCTCGCGGAAAACTTAATCCAGAAGCAAAGTTGGAGAGAGCCGCCTGGAAGCGAACGGAGAAGGGACATCCTTGGGAGACATCGTCATCAGTACCGGGGACTGGCCCAGAGTATGTACGAACCAAGTTGGTTGCACCATGTATCCAGATCTAGTTACGAGCCAGTAATCTATTCTGGACCAGCAATGGTGGATGCCCGAGTGGAAGTTGCCTTCTCTTTCCAGTGGTTGTAGGGTCCTCCATGCATCTATTAAGTAGTTCTCATCAGCAAAGACCTGTAACTGGCTGTCTGCGGCTGAATGGCTGTGTTGTGAGGAACCTGTCCTTTGCAAATATCCTCCCCATGTAATGTGTTTGGATTCAATATCAACAATCAGCTCCCATAGCCGGTTTGGACCATAGTAGTTAACACTGGTAATGGTTACAGAAACAAGTCTTCCCCATATTAAAGTGTAGCGATCCTGAGGGTCATTGAGAGCATCCACCAGGACATAAAGTGCACCCTTTCAGATAAGTATTGTGGTACCCCTAGCAAAAGTGGAGTAGGTTGCAAAGTGTATATGGGATGGCCAACGTGCAGCAAATTTAGTGTTTGCAGTGTTTCTGATATGAGTCACTTGTAGGAGGGCAATGTTAATAAGTATGCCAGTATTGGATGTCGCTTACAAGGATTGCCCAATCCGTGCACAATCCAGGTTAAGCAGTTATATCTAACCAATGTATTGTTGGTAGGTGTCTGCTTGAGGTCAGCCATGCCAGCTGAGGCACTGATATACTGTAGGATCCCTCCATGTGTCAGAAGCAGAGATCATTTGTGGGGTCTCCAAACATGATTGTATCGTAAAGAATGTATATGTATTGAACTGTAAACACACAAATCCCCTTCCCTCCCTCTTCCCACTCTGATGGCCCAAACTCACCAGGAGAATGTCCCCACCCCCAAATACAAATCATAGGAAAACAATGATAGTGCCATTCAATAGATGAAAAACGAGCTGTATAACTGATTAGCCCAACAGGCAGTGGGATCAATAATCAGTAATATTGGCAACAACACTATTAAAAGGAAGAGAAGTGGAGCAATGAATAGAAGAAAAGAGAATGAAGGGACACTAGAGGAAATGAGTATGCTCAGTAAAAATGAGATATAGGGAAAGGAAGAAGAAATACAAATGTGTGCATGTGTGCAGTTAAGATTAAAGAAATGGGACAAAGCAGAAGGTACAGTTCTGACAATGAGAGATGGTAGGGGTATCATTTGAGGTGCTCAGCCAAAGCCAGGCAGTTCCTCCTTGAGTGAGCAAAGGAGTCCAGGGGAAAATGCATAGAGCCCCCAAATTCCTTGTCCCCACCACAACCAGAACAAATGGGCCAATTCAAAGCACTGCAGAGTGTTCTGATATGAAACAAAGTACAGGTATGGAATTGCTATTGTTAAGTGTTAGCTACCAAAAATCTATCCGTATGTTTCAACTGTGCCACTACCCACAAGTTTAATAAGGGCAGAGTTTGACAGCTGCCATGTAAAGGAGCTAGGCCACATCTCACAGTGGTGAATAGGTGCTGGATGTGTGTGATCAATCAATCAATCAAAGCATTTATATAGCGCACTACTCACCCGGAGGGTCTCAAGGCGCTGGGGGGAGGGGGTCCGCTACTGCTCGAACAGCCAGGTCTTGAGCTGCTTCCTGAAGGCGAGGTGGTCTTGGGTCAGGCGGAGGTGGGTCGGAAGGGAGTTCCAGGTTTTGGCTGCTAGGTAGGAGAAGGACCTTCCTCCTGTGGTGGCTCTTCGGATGCGGGGGACGGTGGCGAGGGCGTGGCTGGACGATCGGAGCTGGCGTTTGGGAGCGTAGAAGTTGAGGCGGTTGTTGAGGTATCCTGGGCCTTGGTTGTGTAGGGCTTTGTGTGCGTGTGATGGGCATGCGGCAGGAGAAGAGTGTTCCACACTGTGCTTCAAGAACTCACCAACCTGTTGTGGGCTGTTAAAAACCTGGGCTTTTCCCAGGTGAGTGATGCGGAGCCAGATCAGATCAGGGTACAATATAGCATATTGAATATTGGCATGCTGCAACTTTTGCTTGACAGGCAGGTGCTTCCTTCGAGCCTCTTGAACTGCCAATTTGCTGTCTAGGTGTATGGTCATGGTGCTGCTCTCCAATAGAAGCAACCATTAATCACTTGCTAGTCTTAAGGTAGTGTCTCTGTCACAATAATTCAGTAACCGTGATGATTTGTCATTCTGTCTGCCCAGCGGTGGGCGCGGTGATCCATCGAGGCATGTTGAGCACGCTTCACAATTAGCATACTGGAGATACATTCCTCACCAAACAACTTAACAAGCAAATGTTCAACACAGTTCTCCATCGTGCCCGCTTAGTAGTTTCAGGAATACCCAGGATACATAGGTTGTCTCCTCAATATCGTGGTTTTAGGTCTTCTTTTTTAGCAGAAATTAGCTTGAGTACTTACTCCATGTTTAAGAGTTGCTCTCTCCTATGCGTGACAGTGTCCTCCACAGCAGATATCCTCTGTTCCGTTTCCGTGATGCGGCTGTTGTTCTTCTCAAGTTTTTGCATAATGGAGTCCATCCTGAAACAGATGTTATGTTATTGCAATGTATACATTGCACATATAATCTAGGGTGCCTTGGTGCTAGCTGAACCGGATCCCAAACTATAATGCTCCACTTAATAAAAATTAACCCTGGGCGGGCAACTTTGCTACGCCCTTTGCAAAGTAGGCGAAGCAGGCAATACTACGCCCACTTCGTGGGCGTAGCGAAGTTGCCCGCCACCCGCCTCCCTCCCGCCCTCCCTAAATGCTTAAATGACATTATAAATGAATTATAAAACCACTTACCTTGTCCGCTGCGTCCCCGGGGCTCCCTCTCGTCATCGCGCCGCCGGCGCCGCCGTCTTAGATACTAATGCGCATGCGCGGCCGCCCGCGCATGGGCATATCTTGCGAGAAATGCGCATGCGCGGGTGGCCGCGCATCCGCATTAGTATCCAAGAAGCGCGCGCCAGCGGCGCGATGACGAGAGGGAGCCCCGGGGACGCTGGCGGACAAGGTAAGTGGTTTTATAATTCATTTATAATGTCATTTAAGCATTTAGGGAGGGCGGGAGGGAGGCGGGAGGGAGGCGGGTGGCGCGTAGTGGGGCTACGCGAAGTGCGTGGGTGGGTGTAGTTCTTTGCCCACTTCGCGTAGCTTCGCGAAGCACCACTACGCCCACTACGCCCAGGGTTAATAAAAATGAAGCAACTGGGAATCGGCCTATACCTTGGATTTAAAAAAAAGAAAAATTCATAGCTGAAATAATTTTTGCTTCAAAGGCGAACACTTCCTTTTTATGTTTGTCCTAGTATATTTATTCATACTTTATATTTTTAGATTATGATTTCATACATTAAAACATGGAAGATGGCAAACATTGTCAATTAGTTTCCAAATAACAAAACATTTCATAAAAGACATTTCACATTTACAAGTGATAAATCATACTTTACGAACAACCTCACAAGACCAAAAAGCGTATTGCTCAAAAAGAAGCGTACTTAATAATGAAATTCAACAGTAGTCACAGGTTTAAACAGCATGAGCAAATTAAACAAAACATGAGACTGCATATCCCATAATGCATCCTTTTGGCTAATGAAAGAGAGCGATCTGTAATTGGGCGATACATTTGGAAACGCACACCAACTTGTATCTAGTGCATGGTGCGCGCAAAATGGCTGCTACCATCGAAGGAACTCTGCAGCGGTGTGACAAATGAAAACGACTTTCTTGAAAATCGCACTGAGTACAGGGCGCAACGATCCTCGAACAAATTCAAGAACAAATTAAAATAACTGGAAATGCAAATGCAACGAGCTAGTGCAAGTTCTGAAAAGCGGTGTCATCCACGTCAACTCGCAACATCGTAACCGCGTAAGGAAGCAATGTTGCAACATTAGAAGAATAAATAGAGCTTTTCTCTTCTTTAGAAAAGAGGCCCCGCAGACAAACCAGGACAGAATGAAAGCGGTCAGCCCAAGCGCTTTTTAAACAGGTACCCAGATTGTTTTTTCTAATGCGTTAAAAGTGCAAGTGCAAATCTAAGTTTGCTTGAACTAAATAAGAATACATATTGTTTGCTAGAGAAAGCATGCTCCATAAAAAGAAAACACACGAGGTAGGCAATACCAACTGGAAGTCGCGACTGCAATTGAAGCTTGCCATATGATTATTGCTGAAATGTCTTTAATATCGTTTCAGAAAACGGAGAAATTTAAAGCAAGAATTCTTCAACCTTGAGGCCAGCAGAAGTGTGGGGGAAGAAATCACACGAAGCAGGTACAAAAGCGTGAAGCAAAGTGCTTGTAGTATTAGAATAAGCGTAGAGGGAGATTCTAAAAATCTGTTTTTATGTCACAACTTCTTTACAGACAAAAAAGAAATGCCCTGATGAGAGTCCTGTGGAGGAAATATCAGGACTTGAAACGCGTCGGCATATCCCGCAGAAATGTTAAGGATTGGTGGCTTAATTCCACTTTAGAATTAAGGACTGAATTCCCCTTGAGTTCAAACTGTAATGTCTACTTTGGTTTAAAAATTAGACGGACACCGAAACGTAGACCCTAAAAGAAAATGTATAATTAGGGCAACTAGACAAAAGTAGTTGTTGTTTGTTGTGTTGTATTTAAATATTGCTTTTTCACAATTGTTAGTCGAAGAGTCTTGTGAGGTTGTACGTAAAGTATGATTTATCACTTGTAAATGTGAAATGTCTTTTATGAAATGTTTTGTTTGTGTAAACTAATTGACAATGTTTGCCAGTCTCCATGTGTTAATGCATGAAATCATAATCTAAAAATATAAAGTATAAGCTATGAAAAAATATACTAGGACAAACATAAATAGGAAGTGTTCGCCTTTGAAGCTAAAATTATTTAAGCTTTGAAAAAAAATTATAATTGAGGTACAGGCTTATCCCCAGTTGCTTCATAATATAACGGCCCTGCCTTTTCCTTGTCCGGTGGACCTAACTCCCCTTTCTTCCAATTATTAAGAAAGCCATGTTTTGAGTTCCTTCCTAAAGGAAAACAAGGAAAGGATGGCTTTTGATGTGTGGGGGAAGGCTGTTCGAAAGCTTGGTTGTACTTATGACAAAGCTTCTTTCACCCCAGGTGGAATTCCTGAATGTGGGGTTTCTGAGAGTTCTGGTGCCCAAAGAGTGCAGTATCTGTTAGGAATATACCAACGGAAGATGTGTCTCAGAAACTCAGGGCCTGTATTGTGCAATGCTTTATGGACAATGCAAAGGGCTTTGAATTTGACACAGCTTCGAACAGGAAGCCAATGAATTTTCAGTATTTGCAGGCATATTTGAGTGAAATTTGGGCAGTCTCAGTACCATTTTGGCCACAGCACTTTGTACTGTCTGAAGTCGTCTGATATGTTTTTCTTGAAGATTCATGTAGAGGCCATTGCAGTAGTTAAATTTAGATAATACTAAAGCAGTGACAACTGTTTTTATAGTGTTATCAGAGATGAAGGGAAGAATTGTCTTTGTTCGTCCTGAGAGGATGAGATGCCAAAGAAACCACTGCGGATACCTGGACACGATAGTTTAGCTTGTTACCAATTTGAAATCTCAGGTCTTGGCTATGGACACAGGTGTGCGGGGCATCTCATCTGGCCACCCAGAAGGAGACCAGGTGGGAAAAAGGTTGCTAAGGAGAACAACCACATTCTTCCCTGAGTTGAGCTTCAGACAGTGCCGGGTCATCCATGAACTGATTGCCCTCTCACAGTCCTGGAAAGAAGAGGACGCTATGGGGTCGTTGTAGTTTAGTCTGTTTAGCATCTGTTTTCCCTATCATATTAGCGAGCAGCATGCACAGGCAGATTACTCAGGTCAAAGTGCAGCACATCAGGGGAAATACAAGAGTTTAGCGAGATGTGCACATATGCCTGTGAGGCTCCAGTTGCACCCACAATGAATGATTTGGGCCAAGAGATGCACTTGTGCACCCTCAGCCCCAACTCAACTCCGCAATACTGTCAGAGGGGCACGGGCAGGCCTGGGCATACTAAATCGAATAGTAGATTTTGGCCCCCAACACCCAGGCAATTAGATGACTATGGTCCCCCCCGGCACTAAAAACGGAGTTCCAAATATCTGTTGTCAGAGGACCATTTAAAACCATGCTGGAGAGCCGGCTAGGTGCAAGCTTAGGTCGGGCCAATCCAAGGCGCATTCTCCCTGGCTAGTGTTTTTCCAGTCCCCGGCACCAAAGGCGGTACTGACAAAGTGGTCCCAAATGAACAATCAATAATCGCAAAATTTTGAACTCATACAAAAAATGTTTATAACACCATTGTTTTTAATCACAACGTGCAGTATACAAAATCTTCTATAAAAATCCCTGCACAGTCAAAAGCATATAATGCCCCAAGGGGATGGGTTCAAGGAAGGGTAGTGGTGGGATGGTGAGGATATGGGAATTACACACATTGGTCAATAGTACCCAAATGCAGTAAACATACTGGAAGAAAATAAATCAAATTTACATTACATAATCATGCCTCAACGTAAAACCACAAATTATATTTCATAAAAGAGGCTGAACACAGAGAAAAAATGTCGACGTTTCGACCCAGGTAGGTGCAGGCGTGTTTAAGACCTTGCTATAGGGTCTTCATCAGGACGGGGATAAGGAAAACGGGGCAATCAATCTGTCTGAAAAAATTATAAATAAATCAAGGTCACAAAGGATCCTCAGAAAATAAAAACATTTAAGGAGAAAGAGGGAACACATCTTAATGGTCAAAGGGAATACATTGCAGTAGAGACACTCAATATAGGGTTTTACACGAAAAATCATCTAATATGGAATATTTGCACGGATCATATGAGTGCAGCTTAATTTAGGTGACAACATGTAGGTTCATGTCCCAAGTATTGCATGCCAAAACACTAGATTCAAGAGTCAAAAAAATATAGTAGAGTCATATAAGATTATACATCCTATGAATGTATGCAGCAGTGTCAAAAACATTTGTAGAAACAGGGGATGTGTCAAAAAATACAAGCCTCCCAGTCCAAGAGTAGTACAAAGACCTGGTATTATCTATGGATTAATCATAATATACGATTGATTATGGCATTATCCAATAAGAAAGCCATTCATACCTGATATGTTCGTGTCATTAAAGTATCTAGAATGTTACTGGACACCAGGATTCGGATGTTAGTGACGTATCTAAATTAGATAGGCATAATAAATCATTCAACACTGATTGGAAAATTGTTTAATTCCAAGTTAATATGACTATACGATGAGACGCATACCTTTGTACAGATGTGGTATTCTCGGCGTCTTATTATCGCAACCTAATGAGATAAGGTAAAAGAGGCGTCTCTGTTTATAAAAGGTACACGATACCCAGGCAGGTTCAATTTATCAAAAAAGCAGATATCCTATCACATACCTGCAGGGGTAGACCCGCTGGTAGAAGTGGAAGGCTTTCGAAGCAACACAAAAATCAAGGGGAACACGAGTCCCCGCGACGGCCATAACTCTGTGGGGTTCCGCTCGTACCGTTCTCTGGCTGCAGGTTTGTTCACACCGCCGCTTCATATTACTTACTTTTGTTGAGGATACGACTAACAAATTAGAGCGGTAATATTAATTATCTGTACCGCTATTCAACAGACTGTGAGGCGCTCCCTTGAACATGAATCCCCCGCTACGGCCATATTTTTGTGTTGCTTCGAAAGCCTTACACTTCTACCAGCGGGTCTACCCCTGCAGGTATGTGATAGGATATCTGCTTTTTTGATAAATTGAACCTGGCTGGGTATCGTGTACCTTTTATAAACAGAGACGCCTCTTTTACCTTATCTCATTAGGTTGCGATAATAAGACGCCAAGAATACCACATCTGTACAAAGGTATGCGTCTCATCGTATAGTCATATTAACTTGGAATTAAACAATTTTCCAATCAGTGTTGAATGATTTATTATGCCTATCTAATTTAAATACGTCACTAACATCCGAATCCTGGTGTCCAGGAACATTCTAGATACTTTAATGACACGAACATATCAGGTATGAATGGCTTTCTCATTGGATAATGCCATAATCAATCGTATATTATGATTAATCCATAGATAATACCAGGTCTTTGTACTACTCTTGGACTGGGAGGCTTGTATTTTTTGACACATCCCCTGTTTCTACAAATGTTTTTGACACTGCTGCATACATTCATAGGATGTATAATCTTATATGACTCTACTATATTTTTTTGACTCTTGAATCTAGTGTTTTGGCATGCAATACGTGGGACATGAACCTACATGTTGTCACCTAAATTAAGCTGCACTCATATGATCCGTGCAAATATTCCATATTAGATGATTTTTCGTGTAAAACCCTATATTGAGTGTCTCTACTGCAATGTATTCCCTTTGACCATTAAGATGTGTTCCCTCTTTCTCCTTAAATGTTTTTATTTTCTGAGGATCCTTTGTGACCTTGATTTATTTATTATTTTTTCAGACAGATTGATTGCCCCGTTTTCCTTATCCCCGTCCTGATGAAGACCCTATAGCAAGGTCTTAAACACGCCTGCACCTACCTGGGTCGAAACGTTGACATTTTTTCTCTGTGTTCAGCCTCTTTTATGAAATATAATTTGTGGTTTTACGTTGAGGCATGATTATGTAATGTAAATTTGATTTATTTTCTTCCAGTATGTTTACTGCATTTGGGTACTATTGACCAATGTGTGTAATTCCCATATCCTCACCATCCCACCACTACCCTTCCTTGAACCCATCCCCTTGGGGCATTATATGCTTTTGACTGTGCAGGGATTTTTATAGAAGATTTTGTATACTGCACGTTGTGATTAAAAACAATGGTGTTATAAACATTTTTTGTATGAGTTCAAAATTTTGCAATTATTGATTGTTCATTTGGGACCACTTTGTCAGTACCGCCTATCTGCCCAGGTCCCAGTGATTTCTTGGGTTAACCCGTGTTTATACAGCACCCCGGCACCAAAGGAGCATGTTTTAAAGGCTGGGGTGTCTCAGAAGACAATGCACTTCTAGTCGCATGCAACAACCTTATTGATGTGGGGAGCTGCGACGCCCACCAGCGGGTGAGCCATGCGGCCCATCCTCCCCTGTCAAATATGGCAATGCTTCAGGATGTTCACAATACGTACATTTCTGCCATTAGTTTAGCAAGCCGCAAGGGAGGGTGGGGGGAATGCAATGAGGCCCAACGACTCGATGAAGTCACTATGGCACCTCACTGAGCACCGGACTGCCACGGCATCTAAACCGCCACCCTATGCCAGTTGCACTTCTCACCTTTCAATAGGCCTCAAGTGACAGCCAGACATCCAGAGCAGGATCCAGTGTGGTGTAGGGGTGAGCAGCATACCACTGCAAAATGTCTACCCATAGGCTACGGGCACTGGCAGCGCCACAGGCTGCAATTCCTATTGGCACATACCGCATCAGGTTGCAGATCCTGCAGCAGCCTTCCCTCAAAGCGTCATCTTCATGGCACCATTTGCCAAGGAGGCAGTAGGCAGGTCTCAATCCTCCACGCCACTGACAACAGCAGCCTGCACACTGCATCTAGGTCTGAAGTCAGTCAGATGTGGTTATAGGCAGTGAGCAGCATGTCTACCATTACCTGCACTGCTCGTGGGTTTCTGCCAACAGGGCCACAAGTTCATTGACAGCGGATCTGTACTATAATTTCATGCTTGAGAAGCAGCAAATAGTTCTCCACATTGTCTAGTTGACATTAATCACCCTTGGTGTTTGGCATGCCGGTGTTTGAGAAAGGATTTTGTTGGATTTAGCCCTCGGGTAGTTGGAGCCTCACTCAGTGCAGTTGTCTTGCTCGCCGGCCCTCTGGTTCCCCTTATTAGATGTTGTCAATTGGTAGGAGTCTGTTCATTACATTTGTTATATATAAGCATGGGCGGAAAATTCGTTACGCTCGCGGATTTTGCAAATTTTAGGTAAATTCGCGATCCGCGAACCCCCGCGAATTCGCAAATCCGCGAGCGGCGGATTCCGGGGGCAAAAGTTTAAGCCTTGCTGGCCTGTTGTAACTATTTTACGATGGCGCCGGCAAGCTGCCAGCGCCATCCTAAAATAGTTACTAAGTTAGCTTCAACAGGAAGCTCTAATAGATAAAATAAAGCAGGTGCTCGAGCACCTGCTTTATTTTATCTATTAGAGCTTCCTGTTGAAGCTAATTTAGTAACTATTTTAGGATGGCGCTGGCAGCTTGCCGGCGCCATCGTAAAATAGTTACAACAGGCCAGGAAGGTGTGCCTTCTTCCCAAATCTACCGTCGAAAATCAGCTGTGATGCTGGATAGAGAGGCCTTTGCATCCTTGACTTTCACGAGCGCAATCCTCGTGCTGTTCCTGTGGCCAGGAGCTTCTGTATCTCCATCTGCTGCTCTGATCGGTCTCTGACCTTTTATACACACAAGAGGCATGTGCACTCGCATGGAAGCCCCGTCCGTTTGGCCCCGCCCACACACTCGCGGTGTGCACCGTCTTCCCGCCATTTACCCACTATGATGGACAGCTCACTCAAGGGACCCCTGCGCCCTTCGGCGCGATTGCATAGTAACACACACCTGGTCGCTGTAGACAACTCTCTGGCACTTTAGGCAGCTGTAGTGTAGTAAAAGCACTATACATCTACCCAACGAGGTAGCACTTACTGATTATCCAGTAGAAAGTACTCCAGTTGAGTAGAGGTATGGCACAAAACGGTGGCGTCTTCTTGAATAAATATGAAGGGCAGGGTTCATTCTGGCACGATGGTCCTGGCACAAAAATTAAACCTCAACCGGAGGCACTTACAGATATCAATTAAGCATGTGCCCTAGTTGAAGCTTAAATTTAGTGACTCATTCATCAGCCCAAAAACAATCGTGAGCGTTGTCAAGGCTGGGCAGATGTGCCTTCTTCCCAAATATCAATTGCGTGACCCTTGATTGAGTGACGTCCCCTGGTCACAGCATATTGCCCATGAATAGGGTTGTAAAGTTCCACCAAAAGTTTCAAAAAGCTCAAATGTCTTCAAACATCTTTATTTTCATCATTTCCAAAAAATTCTTCACAATGAATAATCCAGCCTTATGGATAATTACTTTAGCGTCCAATGCATTTCGGCTACGAAATAGCCTTCATCAGGGACTGGATTCTACAAATTAAATAACAACATGTAAGGATATATCAGGGACTCGATGTCTAGTTCACATCTATTAAGATTATAAATTCTCATGATGATACATGGTAATGTGACTGTTAAATATCACCCCGAGATTCAGAGTGATAAAAAATCAAAAAGTAACAAACTGACTTTAGTGCGAATAAGAGATTTGGATGAATTACGCTTAGTCTCTATAGAAAACCGAACCTAGAAAGTACAAAGCATATAGTACAAACGCCCCTTCACCATGTGAAAGATGAAAATGAGCCGTGCATCGGTGAATACAAAAAATGGATCGAATGTGATTAAAAGAAGAGCCCTTCGCATGCCATTAACGCCAGGATGTAAAGGAGAAACGTGTATACCCGCTTACCGGTTAGATTGAAGAAAAGCTCTTGCGCGCCAAACGCGGAAGTTGTTTCCAATCAGGTTTAGAAAACACCGGTTAAATCCACGCGCTGTTAATAGGTATAGAAAGCGGACAAGGTCCCTAGTCAGTCAGTAAAAGCGGCCAAAATCCCCGCGCTGTTAGTAAATATAGAGAGCAGACTTAGTCTCTCATCTTGAGGTGAAAATAACCAAGACGGTGAAAATAGAAACCGGACTGACGTCCGTCGTCATGTGGTGTAAGCGGCCATGATAGATAAGGGTTAAATGTGTAAACAAGTGTGAAATGGAAGGTAAAGAACGAAATGCGAAAATCCTCATGCATAAAAAAGCTATTGGTGACATAGTCAGTACTCAAAACGTGAAGAGACAAAATGAAACCTGTACCTGGGCGGTAAAGATAAATAAAACATGGTAGAATTAAGCAAAATAAGCCGGTTAATAAAAATTCAGGATCAATTAAGAAGAGACTGCTGACTCAAAAAGGCAATTATAAGACAACATGCAAAGTGCATATTAGTTAAACATATCATGATAAAGCTCAAAGATAACAACTGAATTCAGTCCGGTCATTCATTCCAGTTGGTTTAAGAGTTTCCAATTTGAAAATCCAAAAGTTTTCCCTTTTCAACAGGTTCTTATGGTTATCAACACCTTCACGTTTTTTTACAGTTTCTAGGATGGTAAACCTAAGCTGACTAATGTTGTGTGCAGCTTCACAGAAATGTGTTGCAACAGTTGATTTGGTGTATTTGTTGCGAATGTTCGACTTGTGTTCATTTAGTCTTACTTTCATCTTTCTCTGTCTTTCCCACATATCCTTGCCCGCAAGGACAGAAAGCATCAATGAATCTTTTCATGGCACATTGCCTTGTTACAACTGCAGTCACTGCAACAGCATCATTAGAGGGAATACCATCACCCATCCTAGCAAAGGATATAAGATCAAATTACGTGTGTCAGCAACCTGTGATTCTATGAATGTTATATATCTGTTGAAATGCCCTTTTAATATACCTATTAACAGCGCGTGGATTTAACCGGTGTTTTCTAAACCTGATTGGAAACAACTTCCGTGTTTGGCGCGCAAGAGCTTTTCTTCAATCTAACCGGTAAGCGGGTATACACGTTTCTCCTTTACATCCTGGCGTTAATGGCATGCGAAGGGCTCTTCTTTTAATCACATTCGATCCGTTTTTTGTATTCACCAATGCACGGCTCATTTTCATCTTTCACGTGGTGAAGGGGCGTTTGTACTATATGCTTTGTTCTTTCTAGGTTTGGTTTTCTATAGAGACTAAGCGTAATTGATCCAAATCTCTTATTCGCACTAAAGTCAGTTTGTTACTTTTTGATTTTTTATCACTCTGAATCTCGGGGTGATATTTAACAGTCACATTACCATTTATCATCATGAGAATTTATAATCTTAATAGATGTGAACTAGACATCGAGTCCCTGATATATCCTTACATGTTGTTATTTAATTTGTAGAATCCAGTCCCTGATGAAGGCTATTTCGTAGCCGAAATGCATTGGACGCTAAAGTAATTATCCATAAGGCTGGATTATTCATTGTGAAGAATTTTTTGGAAATGATGAAAATAAAGATGTTTGAAGACATTTGAGCTTTTTGAAACTTTTGGTGGAACTTTACAACCCTATTCATGGGCAATATGCTGTGACCAGGGGACGTCACTCAATCAAGGGTCACGCAATTGATTTGTCTTACTTGTACTCTGAAGGAGGGTACACCCTGGAGCATGCAACAACAGAATAAGAGGATATATAAAATAGAGTGCAAGCGTGACGAAATAAATTTTCTTGCCAAATATACCATCAAAAATCAGCTGTGATGCTGGACAGAGGCCTTTGCATCTTTGACTTTCACGAGCGCAATCCTCGTGCTGTTCCTGTGGCCAGGAGCTTCTGTATCTTCATCTGCTGCTCTGATCAGTCTCTGACCTTTTATACACACAAGAGGCATGTGCACTCGCATGGAAGCCCCGCCCCAAATCCGCAGATCGGCAAATCCGCAAAATCCGCCGATTTTGCGGATCCACGATCCGTAAATACGCAAATCCGCGAATCGTGGATCCGCAAAATCCGCCCATGCTTAGTTATATATTGCACTGGGATTTTTAGTGTGTTGTGTTTTTGACTTTTTAACTATATTGTTACTTCTAAATACTCCACACAAGTTCTCTACGTTAGGCATGTGTGCCCTAGCTACCAGGGGGTGAGATCTGCTTTACATTATTTAAACAATTAGCCTGCCCTAACAAGATAGTGCCTTTATTACCTGTGTTGGACCTGCATTCACCGCAATTAATAAATTGCTTTCTCACACTCCAGTACAAGCACATGAATACATTGCCATTTTCTCCACTTTCCCTCACTGGCTTGTCCTCATCTCTTCTTGTTGACTAGTGTCGTTCCTTTATTCCTACTCTCAACTTCAGACTTTCCCTCCTTTAACTTCCTATTGTGTGCTTTTCTGTGATTTTCTTTGTTCAGTTATCTTGCCCTCTTTCACTTTGTTCATTGTCTCGTTACTTCTTTCTCACTCAGTCACTATTCCTCATACTCTAAACCATGTCTTATTCCTCTCTCGCATTATTTTTCCTTATAATGTTCTGTTCCTTCTTTCCATAATTATGACTCACGTTCACCTTATGTCTCTTTTTCGACTACAACTCTCTCCGATTTTAACTTCCCTAACCTGTTTTCCTGTCTATCCTCTTTTTTTAATTTGCCATAGGATGTACTGTATTTATAGTTTGTTCATTAAGTCCTAATCATATATTTTGAGAATATAATAAAACAATAAAAAAGTAGATATAGATTCAGAAATAAATAATCATGAGAATAGACGTGAAAGTTATCTTTGACTCATTCCTCAGACCAGAATTGTGCAATTATGAAGTAATTTTAGAAAGCTGAATAGAGAATGACAGATTTAAAGAAAATGACATATACTGAAAACATATGACAAAGTTTGTACTACAGTTTCACAAAATTCCAAATCAGCAGTTGCAAATAACATAGGGGGATCGCTGCACTCTTCTTAAATTCCAATTTGGCATTCATCACAAGTGAAAATCTCATTTAAAATATGCAGTCAGTATGGATTAATTATTCGAAAAGCTTAATCACTGGTCACTGGTACAGTATAATGAACCATATACACCATTGGCAAGCACATAATTCAGCTATAATTCAGGGCGACCTGCCCTGTCTCCAGACAGGTCGCCCCCCCAGCCACCACACGGTCCTCCCGTGTGACACTCCCCTCAGCTGCTGCCTCGTTGTGCCCAGGTTTGCTTCCTCGCGTATTTCTTGTCATCCTTGCCCCCCTGTGTATCCCTTGCCATTTCTGTATTACTGCCACGGGATTCTGTTTAAGTGTTTTTATTTCTGTTCAATTGTTTACATTTTGTGCCCCAGCGTAATCCTCTGTGTCACCCCCGCAAGTGAGTTTGGTAGTGAATTTATCCTCACGCCAACTTACAGAAGGAGAGGAAAAAGTGCTACAGAAAGGGCTCGGTTTTGTTCCAACCCCTAAGGTAGATCACTTCCAACAGACTTGCGAAGTTCAAAAATTCTTCCGTAAAATCAGGTTGAGGGCTTTCTTTGATGGGAGACCACAGGAGACTTCTGAGGACTCAGGCCTCCATAACCCTTCTAACTTCACTCCCCATAGCGGGATGGTCCCCAATGACGTTTTGACATATGAGCAGGCAGTGCTCAAAGACATTGGGGCTATGATACCACACCAGAAACATCTGAATATCTCTAAGTCTGAGATGCAGATGTTGGACTCTTGGAGAACCGGGCCTTATGGGCCTAGCGGCGCAGGGCACGCCTGATATCTCCGGGTTCACCTGCCTTATTAGACAGAGACACGAGACACTCGGTTCGGCGTAGAAAATCAGGTTTATTAGCTGCAGCTAAGCACAGTTATCCAAGGAGTACAGAAGTATATTCTTAGGAGACAGCCAATTCATTCCGTGGCGAACAGTCTTTTATACAGTACACATTTACAATACTCACTCCCAAAACATACAGAACTGACAAATGGGAAAAGTTCGAAAACAAGCTATCGGGTATCTTGTATACGCCCTTCAATCAGACCCTGTGTTCTCCCCTCCCCTCAAGTTAATCAGTACTAGTGCATGTAATTCAATTTGCAGGTGGCAGGACGTATTTGTGAGCCTCAAAGGACAGTTGTGTAACAAGAGAATACACAGAAAGAATAGTGAAGGCCAGTTAAACAGGATAAAATAAAGGAAGAATGGTGAGACCCACACAGCCAACTAAGATAAGGATCAATCAGTCTAGACATGGATTAACTAACTCGGCCAGTTCCTGACATCGGTTTCTTTGACAAGGGCAAAGGGTTACTCTTTAACGGGAGAGGCGAGCAGCTGAAAAAGCAAAAACACTATGTTCGCTGTGTCGCCTGAGTGAGGGCAACACAAAAGGGCGGCTGTCACAAAATGGCGGCTGACTACGAAGCGAAGTCGAAAATCACGGAACCTCAGACCCTCCTTTTGCCATTACTCAGGCAAAACACAAATGACTCACGCTAGTCTGAGTCAATGTCAATAGTCATGAGGTCATTGAGCTGTTGCTGCAACATCATCTTAATGTTTTCCGTTTGCTGTGACACAGGCTTTGGAACACACAAGGTGGCACAAAGACCGCAGAGAGCGGGCCACATTGCAAACAGAGACAACAGGAGAAAATGATGGCTAAAATCATTCCAAGGAAGGTTAACACTTTCCATCCCCATGTGGACAGTAGTCCCCAAAACCATCCCATCACAGACCAATCTCCTGAGTCCTGATGAATAGACTCGGAAATGACATGTAGCTTAGAAATGGCTTGGTATACTCTAGGAGCAGTATCCGGGATGTAAATGCAGCAACTAGACCCAATCAATTTACAAACTCCTCCTCTATCAGCAAGGACAATGTCTAACACCATTCTGTTTTGTTAAGTCATAAGACGATCCGCCTGAAGTTCAGCTGTCAAATGACTCAAGGCTCCGGAAGTTACATTTATTGTAACCTCGACAACACGAACCAACTATCTAATGTTTCTGCTATTGACCATTGGACCCCAAAAGGGGAGAAACCCTTTAATGAAGTCTCCTCCCTCTTGTCCAGCTGTGTCTCCAGAATCAATAACTCCTCTACCATATCTTTTCCTGTGGTGTCCTGAAGGAGCAGTGTATGTAGGGGTAAGAAGGAAAGCTATATAACATGTTCCTGAAAAATAGGCAGGAAGCCAGGTGTAGGCCCTATCATGACAGATACAATATGTACCTTGAGATGGTACTAGCGGAGAAGAAATCAAGGGGGAATAAACGTAGGTATGGGAACAAACATTCTTTTCCTGTTTATTCTTATTGTTCTGACCAGTTATTTGCAAACACAGGGTGCCTTTATACGGTACTGTCCAAATTGGTAAGGATCTTCTTTCTTTCGTTCTATCAGTGAGTCTAGTAATGTAGCGAGTCACATTCCAACCATCATTTGCTCGTTTCTCATCCACGGGAATCTTACTAATATCAGCAATTTTGGCCATAGTCACTATTCATCATCATGATTTTATTGTATGATTAATTAAAATCTTTACAATGTTTACAAACGATAAAAACAATGCGTATCAAGTTTAAAAAAGCAAGTTGACATAGAGTCTAATTGTTGAGTGTCAAAAGTAATTACGATTATCATGTTCCTAGGACAAATCGTTCTTGATCTTTTAGTTTCAGTTTAGTCATTGTGTAGTCATTGAGTCTGATCCTTTTCTAGTAACTGCTTTGTTGCCATGGACATGAATTTAATTCCCCGACATGAGAGGATAGGAGAGACGCCACTTAGCCACTGTATGACTGCCTGCCTGCAGGTGCGGATTTTTAGTGCATTGAAGATTGCCCGAAGATATCTTCTTCTTAAGGCTTGCAGCTCAGGGCATATGCATAATATGTGTGACACTGTTTCGTTCTTGTATCCGCATAGTCTACAGTTAGCGCTTTCTGATTTTTGTTTCCATGAAGGCATTAGGTCTTTTGTAAAATGCATGCCCAGACGGTACGCTATTAGCGTTTTTTTTAGATGCTGACAGTAGTGTTGGGCTAGAAAGACTTGCGGTTTTTGGGTGGGGTAAGAGTTGACTACTGTCCAGGCGTGTCTCCGTTTACTTAGGATTTTTTTGTCTTTGAGCAAGGAGATCTTTTTTGCCGAACCATTTGCTATTTTGCAAAACTGCTTGTGGTCAATGTTTTTTGTCCACACTTCGTGGAGTCCAAGGGTTGTCAAACTCTGACTAAGAAATTCTCCCCAAAGGGTGGTGTTCGGCCTGTTTACTAAAAAGTTTATTTCCTCCCAGCACATATAGTCCAAAGAGTCACTAGGTGCAATTCGGATCTTATGGCAAAATTTTACAAATGTGGAATTTGACCTAATGTCTTGATTTTGTAAGCCGATTTCTAATCGAACTTGGGCTGGCGATGCTGCTTTTGGCAACCCAAACACCACTTTATATATTCTGTTTTGTAGGTTGTTTAGGATTGCTGATTCGCTCCCGGGCCATCCGATTACTCCATAAGACAGGGTAGGAATAATTTGGGCGGCCATGACTTTAAGTAAATGGGTGTAGTTTGGACCACTTACTGTCTTTTGCAGTTGCCTATATCCGTATATTAGTGATTGGGCCTTTCCTCTTAGTACTTGAATGTGCCTTTTTTTTATGTTATCCCGCTCAATGGTCATCCCTAGGTATTTGTACGAGTCCTGTTCTTCGAGGAGGGAGTTATTTATTGACCATGTATATTTCAGATTCTTACTCTCCGCGATTCGGAGCACTTTAGTTTTGTTTTTTTTCAACTCCAGGTTTTCCTCTGTTAAATACGAAACCAGCGCGTATTCACTAGGCGTTGCAGTCCGACTGGTGTTTTACCTAGTAAAACTATATCGTCTGCGTACTGCAATATGGGTACGGGGACGTTGCCTAGTTTCGGTGCATGACTTTCTGTTGCGTCTATTTTTCTTCCGATGTCAGCAAGATATAAGTTGAAGAGACTGGGAGCAAGGACGCAGCCTTGTTTTAGTCCATCCTGTGTTTCAATTTTGTTGGTCAGGCTGCTGCCGTTCCCTTGTTTCACCTTGGCCCATGTCTCGCTGTATAGTCTTGAGATCGCATTTATTAGATATTCCGGCATCCCCCACTCTCTTAACTTACTCCACAACCTGGGCCTGTTTACCTGGTCGAAAGCTGATTTTATATCGACGAAACAGGCCTATAGTTGGTGTTTTCTTTTTTTGGCGTTGTCGGTTAGCAAGCACAGGGTGGCCAAGTTGGTAGTTGTACCCATCCCCAGTCTGAACCCAATTTGAAACCTGGGGATTATTTTTGTTGATGTTTCCCAGTCCTGCAGCTCTTTCAACAGGCATGAGGCGTACAGCTTAGCTTCGACGTCTATTAGGAAAATTAGGCGATAGTTTCCTGGCTCTTTCCGGTCCCCTTTCTTGTAAATTGGGTGGATGATGTTTCCTCTCCATGTTTCCGGAAGAGTTCCTTTTTTTAAGATGTAATTAAAGAGTGTAGATAAAAGATCAGCCCAGAAGTCTATATCTGTTTTGTAGACTGCGGTTGGGATGCCATTTGGCCCCGGGCCCCCTTCTGATTTTAATTTCTGTATTAGCCTTTTTATTTGGGCATGTGAGATTATTGGTTCTTCGTGAGTAAGGTTTATTTCTGCTGTAACACTTTTTGGACTATAAACCTTGCTCTCCCTTGATCCCCCTTGTTCTTTTTTTTCGATTCTTTGAGGGTCCTTTGTTAGATAAAGATTCTTCACGTATATCTCCCATTCCGTGTTGCTGATCCCGGGATCCTGTTGTAAAGCATGACCCAGATTTAGTTCATTAATGATTACCCAGAACTCTCTGGAGGATGCTTTTTTGCTGGAAATTAGTAGCTTTGTCCATACCCGTTCTTTGTATTGGCCTTTTGCTTCCCATAGTTTTTTTCGGTAAGCCTTTCTCTTGTTTCTGAAATTTACAATATTTGTGTTTTTGTCCTTTGCGACCATTCGTTGGGCGCTGGCTAGTTTCCTTTTTTCTTGTCTTAGTTCCGTGTTGAACCAGGGCGCTGGTTTTCTTATTTGGTCTCTATTTCCTCTCGGGTGAGCTGAGTGAGTTTCCTTTATTTCCTCCAGCAAATTTTCCCAATTATTTATTGGGTCTCCGTTGTCGAGGCTCCCTTTTTGCAACATGAAGTTGGTGGCAGTGGTCATGATTTTTTGTGTATCCCCGCCCCTCCATTTTATTTTCCGTAAATTGAACTTTTCTGTTTCTTGATTTAGTGACCTTGTTTTCTCGGCTCTGTGTGCAGTAATATCCAACCTGAGGATTTGTGGGTAATGATCACTTTCCAGCCGCTGGACTATTGAATATTCCACGATTGGTACAAGGTTCGTTGATACAAGTGTGAAGTCCAGAGATGATTTGATGTTGCCGCTCACATAGGTGGGCCACAGTTGGGTCGGGCCTTCCTTTTTTTTGCATTTTAATATTGTTAGGCCCATTGTTTCTATCTTGCTCTGAATAATTTGGGGGGACCCAACTGCTACCCTTTTTACTCTGTTCATTCTACTCCTGTTAGTGATGAGTAAATTATGGTTAAAGTCTCCAGTGATTATCATGGAACTCTGAATATTTGTTTTTTGTAAGGTTTTGATAAGGGTTACCAGTGTTTTCAGTTTTTCCTTTTTTTTTTTTTTCTGATCTGGGTGTATATAAATGTTTAGAATTAGCAGTTGTTGCAGGGGCTGTATTGTGATTTTTATAGCTTGAACCCAGTTTAGTCCAACGCCCAATGTTTCCTGGATCCAGTTATATTTCTGAGAGACGAGGATTGTTAACCCACCCCGGGGGTGACCGTATCTTGCTTGTTTTTCTGCTAGTATGTGATAGTCCGTGAAGCCAGAAATTCCTAGTTGTGACAGATTCCAGGTTTCTTGAAAGAGTATTATGTCTGATTTGTCAAAAAAACTTAAAGTTTCGTGATCCTGCTCCATGGAGTTGAAACCATGCACGTTCCAAGAGCATAGATTGATTTGATCTGCTGTTGTTTTTTCCTTTTGCCTGCCTTTTGCTTGTTTTCTAGTTGTGGTTATTTTGTCGGTTCTAGGAGCCCTTTTCGCTAAGTACGGTTGGGATCCATGACCAGTCTTGGTTGCTACCGTGGAACCGGTGAGTTATTTTCTGATTTTTCAGTGTGATTTTTGTTTCTGTTCCTTTCTCTGGAGTGGTTGCTCGGGCTGTGTGTAGGCATGATTTCGTTTGGGTCCTTTGGTCCTCCTTGTCCCTGTGATTATCCGGGCTGTTGTGGAGAGGATAAGGGTATTTCGGTTACTTATGTTGTAGTATTTTGATTCCCCAGTTCTTGAATATTTCTTTATGTGCATAGATTTGTGCTGCAAACTCTTTGGATTTCCAAGTAGTAATTGAGTTTTCTGTTCCTGGCCTTGCTCTGTTTTGCTGGAACTCTACCGTTTCCATGTCTTGGGAAACTATTCCTTTAAGGGCTGGAATTTCCTTAAACAGTTTTAAGATGTTTCCTCGGTTGAGGATATCATGCTTTCCCTTTGTTTCAAATTCTGGAATAAATGTTACTACTGGTTCGATTTCGTCTATTGTTAGTCTTAAATTGTCCATTTGCGATTTTGTATTGTTTTTTGTTATTAGAGGCCCTGGTGTGGAATCATTTTCTCTTTCTCTGGCAGATTGTGTCTCCCTGCTAGGTTCTGTTTGCTTCATAAATCTGGTTCCTGTACATTGATCTGGTGGCACATGTTCGCGGAGATCTCGTTTTGTTGTAACACTCTTGCCTGTTGCATTAGTCGTAATCTTTAAAGCTCTCAGGTCGTGTTCACGTTGAGAGGTTTTTTGTTCTCTTACGGTCATGCTTACATTTTTGGTCTGTTGCTTTTTGTCCGGTTTACATGTTTCCTCTTCCTCTTTTATTTGCGATTTGGACGTGTTAGACTGTATGTTGCAGGTGTCTATGTAGATGTCCTTGTCTTTGTCCCGGTCGTTTGGGCCGTGGTCTGCGTAAGATCTTATTCGAGGAGATTCCTTTATTTTTCGTCTGGGTCTGATTATGTGTTCAGTAGATTGTTTGAGTCCCGATGGCCTTTTGAGGGTTTTTGGTTCTTGTTTTTGTGTTACATCCGACTTTGCGGAGTTCACAAAAGACTTTGCAGAGTTCACAAAAGAGAAGCTTACCCTTTCCGGGTTTTGTTGGTCCTGAGTATTGTCCAGAGATTTAAGCCAGTCCTTTTGTTCTTCTGGATCTTGGCTTAATCTCTTTCTGAACATTGGAAAAATGTGGTCCGGGACACCAATGAGTTTTTTGTTTTGTTTGGGCCGAGCCTTCCTTGCTCTTTTTCGTTGACGTTTTGTTAATTTGTCCTGGTGCTCTGTCGGAAGGGTTGGCGAGCCTTCGTGGATTTGCTCTTCTTGGCTTTCCAGCACCCTTTTGTCTTGACCTTTAGATGTTTTCTTCTCGGCCCCACCAGGCGGTCGGTCCTGAAGTTGGCTTCCAGCTTGGCCATTTGGAATTCCTTCCTTGTGAATGTCGTCCGTGTGTTCCCGGTTTCTATTTTGTTCGCTGGTGGATTTAACTACACTCAGAATGTCAGTTAGAATCTCTGGAAGGGTGGCCAATTTTTCGATTATACTGCCACAGTTGCAGCGAGTGAGTTTTGCGTGTTTTTTTGTTTGAGGTCTGTTTCCTGAGTTTGTGCGATTTCTACTTTTGTTTGCATTGTTAACCTCATTTTCCTTCTTGCGTAGTGAGGTTAATATTGTGTCGACTTTAGAGCTTATTTTGGAAATGTGCTCCATTTTGTCCGATTGGAAGTTTAGTGCTTTTATTGCTTGATCCAGTGTACTAATTAGGGATTTCCCCCAATTTGGGTTGTGTTGAGGACCGGCTCCATTTCCTGAAATCGCGCTGGACTGCTCAATCCTGCTTGTCGATGAGATTAGGATAGGGTCCGTCTGGGCTTGGTTTTTTGCCTCGTTACTGACACTACTAGTGTCGTCAATCAAAATTATTTGGCTACTGTCATGGTCCTTTGTGTTTCTCTGTGTTGATGCTTTCTGCTCATGTGTGCGCCCCTTTATGGAGGGAGATACGGTTGTCGATTGCTCAAAATCTAGTGTTCTTTTTGTTTTTTTCTTGATTGTATTAATCTGCTTTAGTGTGTCTGTGTTTGGAACGGGCTTTTCGGGCTCTGTCTCCCCTTCGGGTTTCTGTTTTATTGAACCTCCCTTGTCCGCTCCTACTGCTGGTTTATTGCTGTTGGTGTGTTCTTTGTGACTTGTGTTTTGTAGACTTGATTTGGCAAAGAGATTTTCAAGCGAGTCTAGGCCTTGTGTTGATGACAGATACGTTTTTGAGTTGTTCCGGACCTTTGTTTCTTGGACACGTGAGCAGGTTGCAACTTTATTGTCACCTTCTTGAGTGAAATCCATTTTCACAGGGGGACTGAATGCCTTATGTACTTGGACCTGAACTGTTTCTGTCTGTTTATTCATGATGTTGATTTTCCCTGTGTTACCGGAATTGCCTAGTAAATTTTCCTGTGTACTTCGTTTTTTTTGCCTTTTTTCCTTGTTTAATACCCTTATTACAGTGAACGATTTAGATGTCTCTGGGAGTATTGGGCTCGGGAGATTTTGCGACTCTGCTGTTGCGGAGAAAATCGCTGAAACCGGATCTTTCAAGTAGAAAAATGTGTTAATTTTTTGCTGCCCGTGATTACGTGTCGTTGAACAAGGATTTTCCGGTATTGCCACTAACTTTTCCGAGTCTTGCCTCTCCATAGTTCTCTCGTTTTCTTCGTCTGATGGAGAGGATAAGCGCTCTTTAGGGCATGATTTCTGGTTAGGTTTTTTTTGCTTTTTGATGAGATTAGTTTGCCTTTTGGTACCGGATCTCATTCTGGATTTTGATTGTGTTTTTTTTTTTTTTTTCTTCAAAACGTCAGAAGAATCTTGCTTGCTTAGTGTATGCCTCCGGCTGCCCTGATGACAACTTATTTGGCTTGGTCGCTATTTAAGAAGCATTTTGGTTGTGCCCTCTGAAGAAACAAAGTTTGTGAGTAGAAATGTTGCTCACAGCTAGTGGGCTCTGGGAGCTGCCACTGGCTTCTAACCGCGTCTTCTGGTATTGTGTGTGGAGTGCGGCTGTCGCAGTCCTAGCTGTCGCAGTCCTGACCTGTCCGGACCGACTGTTGCGGAGTTTGGTACTTGATGCTGGGGGACCTCCCTCTCCTTGTCGGCTATGTAATTGGTGACGTCTAATGCAGCGGCGGTGTTGTTATCACAGCACTCGCACAGCTCTCACACCTGCCCGAACAACCGCTTGAGCGTTCGTGGCTTGTTCCTGGTCTCAATTCCTTAAAAAGATCCCGTGGCGTGCTCCCGGCACAGACTCTAGTGCTTAGAAGGGCTCTTCTCCTCCTCCTCTTTGTTGGTTTTTGGTTGTGTCAGCGATGTCAGCGGTGTCGGCTTGTGAGGGTTTGGATGAGTTCTTAAATGCTCAAAACTGCTACTTCTGCTCTGTGGCTCGTGCTCCGTCGGTGCGTCGATGCGTCTGTGCTGTAACAGGGATTGTTGCTGGGGTTTATTACTGCCCAATGCTGTCCTAATGTTGAGGCTGTCCTGCCCCTACACGACCCCTCAATGCTTGGTGGACTCTCCTTGATGGGGGATGTGTCAGTTGTGAGGGTGGTAGGAGCGATGTTGTTGTTACTGTATAACAGGGCTCGGCGATCACACCACCCTTCTCCCCTCTCCTGCTCACCATACGGGCACCCCCCAAGAGCAGCTATTCCTCTGGTGCCTTTAAATAGGCAGTGATGGCTATTCCTTTAATCAAAGGACTATGACTATAGTCTGATCCACCAGCATATAGATCACCAGGGGGATATCGAAGTTGGTTCTGATATGCATTGGAAAACATATCCAAATAAGCCCAAGCGGTACCTTCATATGAAAACGGGAGAACTAAATATGGCATCCCTTTCTCAGCTTTATGGGGTAAAAGCCCACAAACCCAACAATCAGTAGTGTTAACTACCAGTTGATTCTGATGTGATAACTGGATAAAAGAATTGTTAAAATAATCTGGTCTCCTAACTTGTTCATGGTCTGGGAGTGTGTAGAACTTATGCTGAGAGTCAGTAGAAAAAGAAAGCAGAGGAACAGAAGTTGGAACAGATGCTTGCTGTATAGTGTGGACAATCCAACCCACAAAAACTAATAAAATACATAAACACACTAGAATACATAGTGCTATGCCACATCGACTAAATAGCAGTTTCTTGTATTTGTTTCTTTTCACAATCATAACATCATTCCCTTCCATCTTAGTATCCACTACTCTAAAGACGTTGCTCACGATAATCTTCCTAGATCACTTGGCTGTGATTATTAGCCGTCCTATGACACTGCAAGTCCTGTTGACCTAGTCACTATTCAGGTCACAGCTCAAGACTCCTACCGTGACCCTGCAACTTGATGGATAGTGGAAAGGAAATACCTTTTCCAAAAAAAAGGTAATTACAGAAAAAGAAAACACAGTTCAATTGTCTTTTGACAACCTGGGTCTTAGGTTGTACCGTGTCTTGACAGGTATCGTTTGGTCCTTAAACAGAGTCTCTGGTTTAGTAGTGTCCAATCTTAGATGGGGTGGTACAGCTTCTTGTAGCACATCATCATCTTCTTCTTTTTCCAGTCCAGGCGTGCACTACTAAAAGGTACAAATCGGGGTACTTTCTCACATTCGTTATCGCCAATGCCTTCTTGAACCCACTGATCATAGGGTAAAGGCAGGGGTACCCTCTTCCATACACGCCGTGGACCCAGTTCTTCTTCCCAACGACTTTAACTGCTGTACGGGTGATGAGAAGCACTTGTCGTGGCAGCCCCCAACAAGGTTCCAGATTCTTTTTCCTCTGAAAGTTCTTCAGACAAACATAATCTCCAGATCGGATGGAGTGACCTGGATCTGAGGAAGCCTCAGGTAAAGCGTTTTGGACCTGTTGATGAATAACACGTAATTTAGTGGTGAGGTCATGCAAGTAGTCAACCAACAATGGGTATGGAATCCCCAAACGTTAGCTGGGCGTCCGAAAAGGACCTCATAAGGACTAAGTCCTAAACGAGAATGCACAGTTGTTCTCGTAGAGAGAAGTGCCAAAGGTAAAGCATCAGGCCAAGCGAGGCCTGTGCTGGCCTGAATCTTTGCTAATTTGAGCTTGAGAGTGCCATTATAGCACTCTACCAAACCCGCTGACTGAGGATGGTTTGCCGCATGGAATTTCTGTCTAATACCAAGACCCGCACACACCTTCTGCATAATTTGACCCACAAATTCACTTCCATTGTCACTCCAGACAATGCACGGCAAACCAAACCTTGGGAAGAATTCTTTCAAAAGAACTTTGGCACTGGACAAGGCAGTATTATCCTTTAGGGGGTAAGCCTCTATCCATCTGGAAAAGGCACAGACCACCACAAGGACATACTTAAGGTTGTTGGAACGTTCCATATGGATATAATCTATTTGTAAAACCTCGAAAGGATACGTAGGAGGAGCAAAATGACCTGCCGGAGTTGGGGTTCCCTTTCCTGGATTATGCATTAAACAAACAATACAATGCTTCACTACATTTTCCGCACATTTAGGAATACCTTCATTCTGCGATACTGGAGCCAGAAGCTTACATATTCCTTTCACACTGATATGATCTGGACCATGCGCCATAGAAACTACAGGTAATACATAGGCATCTGGTAACAACCATCTTTGGTGTTCCGCAATTCCGTCCAACATCCTGTCTCATTCAACATTCCCGTACTTTCTCTCCACTTTCTCAATTCCTTCTCAGTCGCTTCTGCTTGAATCATTTTCACACTTTCCACTGTGTCTTCACACATACCTCCTTCTCTAACCCAATTTGCAGGGCCTGCTACATATATATGGCTCTTAACATTTCTCGCTGTCTCCTTCGCTACTTCATTTGCAAATGCATTCCCACGACCTACATCATCAGTGATTCTCTTATGAGCACTGCACTTTACAATCGCTACTTGGGTAGGCAAAGTAAGTGATTCAAGAAGATCAGTAACCAACTGACCATGCTGTATTTTAGTCCCATGGGAAGTAAAGAATCCTCTTTCCTTCCACAAGCGACCAAAACTATGAGCCACGCCAAAGGCGTATTGGCTATCAGTGTAGACAGTCACTCTCTTTCCTTTCGCTAACACGCATGCTCGTGTCAGCGCAATCAACTCAGCTGCTTGTGCTGAATTGTGTGTGATACGTGCAGTTTCTACTATTGTATGCAAAATGGTAACAGCATAGGCTGCAGTCGTATCACCATTAGGAAGCTTAAAATACGAGCCATCTACCCATAGGATCCCATCCGGATCCATGAGTGGTGTATCTTTTAGATCTATTCTGCCTTTAGTTTCCTCCTCCGTTCGGAGAAGACAATCATGCTGATTTTGTGTACCCTCCTCTTCTGGAGTAGGTAACAACGTTGCTGGGTTCAAAACATTGCATCGTTTGATGTGTATGTGGCTTGCTAAAAGCGTCAACTCATACCCAGACAAACGAGCACTCGTTAGATGTTGCGTTTTCGTTCTATTCAAAAGAGTATCTACTGCATGTGGTACCATAACAACAAGAGTGTGATCTAATACCAATCCAGCAGGTTGACGAATAGAGATCGCCGCTGCTGCTGTTGCTCTGAGACAACTAGGCAATGCCTTGGCTACTGGATCCAAAGTAGCCGAAAAATAGGCACATGGCCTTTGTTTGCCTCCAAATTGTTGTGTTAAAACAGACAATGCACAACCTTCCAATTCGTGCATGTAGAGTGTAAAAGGCTTACTATAGTCTGGAGTACCCAACACAGGAGCAGAACACAAAGCAGTACGTAAGTCAGAAAAACTCTTCTGACATTCGTCAGTCCAAGGAAGAGGTTGGGGTGTGTCTTTCAAAGTAAGCGCCAACAAAGGTTTAGGTAGCAGAGAAAAATCTGGGATCCACTGTCTGCAATAGGAGGTAATACCCAAAAAGGCACGCACTTCCTTTTGCGTGGATGGTACAGACATTCGTGAAATTGCATGAATACGTCCTGGAGTCAATCGCCTTCCCTCCTTCGACAAGAGATGACCTAAATAGGTAACCTCTTGTCGGCAATATTGTAACTTAGAGGGTGACACCTTATGATGTAAATCAGACAAGTGGCGCAAAAGTAAAATAGTCGCATCTTTACAAACCTCTTCTGAATCAGGAGCCACCAACAAATCATCCACATACTGGATTAGAGTAGCACGGGAAGGTAAAGAGAAGAAATCCAATTGGGATTTCAAAGCTTGGCTATAAATGGAGGGACTTTCACAGTAGCCTTGAGGTGCACGTTTAAATCTAAAGCTTCGGACTCCAAGAGAGAAACCAAAGAGATCTCTACTTTCCTCAGCAATAGGAATACTAAAGAAAGCATTCTTAAGATCGATAACTGAGAACCAAGCAGCCGAAGCAGGTACCATTGTGAGCAAAGCAGTAATATCTGGGACAACAGGAAACTGAGGGACAACTATTTTGTTGACTTCTCGAAGATCAATCACAAAACGATACACAGATGGCTTGGAAGGATCGGTACGTTTAAGAACAGGCAAAACCGGACTGTTGCTAATTTTTCCTCTCGTTTCTTCAATGACACCTTTCTGAACTAGATCATGCACGATAGCCAACAGAGCTCTTTCACCATCACTAGATATCTTGTATTGAGGAATACGTGGCAACTGAAGATCTGGCTTGACAGTAATCACATAAGGTGGTATTCTGAGCAAACCAACATCATTCGGACCCGTGGCCCAAAGCGTAGCAGGAAGTGAACGCAATTCAAGTGGTAGCTGATCTTTGGACAGATACATAGGAGAAATCAATTTGTCTCCCAACGTAAGATGTACACTAGAGGGGGAACAATACAACGTTGTTTGAGAACGTTTCAATAAATCCAAGCCCAACAAATTCTCACCGCAACCAGTCGTTAACCGCATCGATGCGACGCATATTTCCGCTGTGCGCTAACGCTAAACGGAAACCTATGCGTTCTTGATGAGCTCAGCTCGTCATGAGCGTATGAGAGGTGTACCTCATGACGAGCTGAGCTCGTCATCAGCGTCGAAGGTGTTAAGATGAGCGGGGCTTCCAAATCGTAAGGACTAATAGAAATGGGTAAAGGACATGAAACTGGATTGCTAACTGGGGCGCCCGAGAATCCTACAGAAACATTCGTTAAGCCAGAAAAAGGTGCCCCAGGGAGTTTGAAGTAAATAATAGAACTTCTCATTGCACCAGTATCCAAAAGAAACGGCTCTGTAACACCCAATGCTACAACATCAACATAAGGTCCATTCTGATCCACTGGAACTGATACGACTCCCTTCCTCTGTCTATGGCTGTCCTAGCTAGTGTGAAAATCAGGACTTTCGCTCTCTGCATAATAATCGTCATTATAATATTGCGCAGACTGAGAATTCTGTTGATCAAAATAATTCATAGTATTCTGCGGGGGTAAGGAACGCTGTTCTTGAGACAACGCACCTCGCCCTCTACCTCTAGGGGTTGACTGGAAACCACCACGACCTCGTGGCACAGATTGTCTACCAGTACGTTGTAGTAAGACCGGACAGTTAATTTTAAAATGACCTTCCTCTTTATAATAGGCACATTGATTAGGACCCAATGTAGGTCGCGGAACAAAAGGAGTAGGTTTTTGTAACAATTTTAGAAACTGTGGAGGCTGTTGCGATTGGGGCTGACTGGAACGAGGAGGATAAGCCTGCTGCAAAAGAATCTTCGTTTTCAATTCTTTAGTCTTTTTCTCTGCTTTATCCTTTTCTTCCTCATCCCTGTACTCCTAATACTGAGCAGTAGCTAATATCTGGGCAGTCGATGAAACGGCCCATGAACTCTCTGATTGTTTCAATTTGTGGGATAATTCCGGAAGTAAATTAAAGACAAATTTGTCCACAAATAATCGGTGTCCACCTTCAGTACTCATATCTTGACCACTAAGGTCGATGAAAGTTTCTTCAAAACGAGTAAAGAAATCGGAGACACTTTCATCTGTCTTTTGCTTGCATGCCGCTAACTTATCCCAATTAACTTGTACAGCAGGCATCATCGTTTTCATGAGAGCTATTATTTTACCAGGTAATTCTATAATCAAATTATCGGGTTTAGCACCACCTATTTGTCCTGCATCTGCGGCTGTTATAGCAGCCCAGTCACCACCCAAAGCTTGATCGTGGTCCTCCTTACGAATCTTAGCCCATAATGCTTGTGGGACTACATTTCCCATCAGCAAATCAATATCTGCCAAATTCATAATATACGCATCAACAGTCTGGGACAGCTCTTTATAATACCCAGCAGGATTCTTACGAGGGTCCGGTAAAGACTGTTTAAGCGCCAGAACTTCCGATCTTTTCCAAGGGTCATGTACCCATATACGCTGAAAATGAGCAGGGACACCTGGAACATTACCTACTTGCGCAACCGCTTCTCTCCATACTGGAGGAACTTCTCGCATAGGATATTGTTTCATTTTATGCCGAACCGCAGGATCAGGTTCAAGAGGAGTTTGAGAGAAAAAGGAAGACCGAAAAGTAACAAGTTTATGGACAGCGTGCTCTACATCAGAATCCACAATAAATCCCTTCTCAAATTGGTCCTGTATCTCGAACAAACCCTGAGGAGGTAAATCCAAATCCATATTTCCCAATGCTTTGATAAGAGTATTACACATTACGTTAAAAACATACCTCTGCGTAGACGCATTCCATTGAAGAAAAGTGTCTAAAATATCACGCACACTATACTGTGGACCACTCATGATCCAATTACGAGCGAGAGAATTCTTCCAAGTCCGGAATTTGGCTGCGAGATTGCCTTCGAGGCGAGGCAGGAGAAAAATGAAACGGCCCGAGAAAAGGTGACAAAAGACCGGAAACAGTGTTAACTATTTGTTGACGAGCTGTAGTAGAATCCGACACTAGAACAGGAGACAATGTATTCTGTACACCAGGAGAAGAGCTAGTAGCAAAAGAAACTGAAGGTAAAGAAGACTGAGGCATAGATGACTGAAGTACAGAAGTCGGTGGCAAAGGTGGCAGAGGTGGAATCACTGGAAGAGGCAATTGGGCAAGAACCGGAACAGCCGGTTTAGCAGCTGGTTGCTGGACAACAAGTTGCAATGGGGGTGCATTAGCACCCAATACATAGGGTGGAGGTAATCTCAACAAATGGGACATAAAAGGATCTTCGTCAAGATCCTTATTCTTTGAGGAAGCAGGAAACACAGGATAACATTTATTTATTTATTTATTTATTTTAGACATTTGTAGAGCGCGACTGTCACCGTTGCAGGCATCCTCGCACTGAAAGATCAGAAGAGACGGGAGTGAGAGCGGGCTAACAAGGGAATAACCAAGTTTTTATCTTCCTTCTGAACGGGAGGAGTTCATTGATGTGCCTAATCTCGATAGGGAGAGTATTCCATAGTCTGGCAGCAGTCACTTCGAAGGATCTGCCTCCGGCTCTGACCTTCCTGAATCTGGGTAAAACTACCAGTTTGGCGTCAGAGGATCGAAGCTGTCTGGTTGGGGTATACCAGGCAAATTTAGATTGCAGGGGGGCTGGGCCAGATCCATGGAGAGCCCTAAAGACTATACAGAGTGCCTTAAATTGAATACTCTGCCTTATGGGAAGCCAGTGCAGTTTTGCCAATGCGGACGCTCCATGAGAACTTCTCGGCAACCCCAGAGCCAGTTTAGCAGCAGCTGATTGGACCCTCTGGAGCCTGTCCAGCAGGAACTCAGGGGACCCGAGCAGGAGGGCATTACAGTAGTCCAGCCTGCTAAGGATGGTACATCTGACCACTTGGGCGTGGGCATGGGTAGGTAAGAGGGGCAAAACTTTCCTTAGGGAGCGAAGGATGGCAAAGCAACAGGCAGACGTTTTTTGAACATGCGTCTCCAAGCTAAGCCTCTGATCCAACATGACCCTTAGGTTGCGAACTGAAACATCTATCTATTGCCATACCATGCTGTCTTTCCGAAACTTCAATCATCTGATCAGCCTCATCATTTTTAAACTGCTGGGCAGCCTGTAATATCGTCATATCTTGCGCTTTGTTATCTTTCTTTGCTTGTTTAATTTCTTTCTGTTTGGCTTCCTTACGCCATAGGCGGAAAGAGTCAAACGTCAGATGGTTTACTCCAGGCGGCGGCAAATCTCCAATTCCTCTTGTGTGAAAATATGACACTCTACTACAATATAGAGAGTGTCACTGATGCCACACAAAAAAAGGAAAAGGAAAATAAAGTCATAAACACAAAACAAGATCAATACCGAAATATTTTCCAGCAGTGAATATGCTCAAAGATTTTTTCCTCCAGAACTTCAAAATCTTTCGTCTTTGAGCCGACAGGTCTTAAACTCTTCTGAGATCATAATGACTGTGAATATTATAATATACAAATTCAGAGTATATGGTCAAAGGGGGGAAACAGAGTAAGAAGCAGAAGCTGGTGATGTTACATATAAATCTTTAGTCTTCGTGCCTACGGGTCACCAACACCTCTGAGGTCTAGTATAGTGTCAATATTATACTATACAAAGTCACACTGTATGAGCTCAAAGGAGTCAGAAAAGGAACAGTGTTTCCTCTATTCTGCCTGTTTCTAAATACAAGCTGCTGACATTACATATAAATGGGAAAAACAACCAACAACACTTTTTTCCTAATACAAATCTTTAAATATTCACAAATAGCTACGTATTATAAATATCTACTATGCCATAATCAAACAACTTACAACTGCGTAATGTTTTGTTGTCGCAAAAGAAGAATCCAACGCTAGAAAAGAGAACCTGCATCACAGAATGGACATGTGTAAATAACTTGCAAAAGTCAAACTAATCGAACAACAGGTGTGGTTTATATACTTTTTGGTTATTGATTAGTCTATGGAAGGAAGATGCAACTCCGCCCATTTAGATGTCACGTTTTACATTTGAGACGTGCTACTGTTTTCACTGTTTCACTTGTGCATGTGTTGTGAAAAGTTACAAAATGTGAAGCGGTAAAGGTTTCGATTTCGATCCTCACAAGTATAATTTCCTTAATATGTACATACTTTGGAGAGCTTAAAAACTGTTACCCGGCAAACTGTGTCATTTCTTGTCTCGTGACTAAAAACATCTATTAATTGCTGTAATTCTAAATAGAAGATATAAAAAAAATATCGTTCAGAATGGAAGAAAAAAAAATATGTGCTAATATTTCTCATCACTATGGTTTCAAATTTAAAAAATGCCAGCATTTCTGAAGCATACAGCTGCCTATGGAGAGATGTCCCGGCGCTCCGGGCGCAGAAAGATTAAGCAAGTTGTTGCCCACTGTGACATAGTGTTGGGCTAACGTGACGATGGAGCCGAGAATAGAACTGTGAGCGCTGTTGTTCGAAATCAGGTATCATAGCTGCTGCGTCACACTTTTTCCACACTTATATGTTATTTAGTGTTAATTAAGTTTTAAACATTGTTAAATTATAACTTATAACAGACTACTGTTACAGTTCGATTTTACTACAAAAAGTATGCATGTCTTTATAAAATGTACTTAAAACAATATTGGTTTCTGGAACATTGTAGGTAGAAATTTGCATTTAAAAAACCTTTTAAATTCACTGAAAAAAAACCATAGGTTTCACAGACATTATAGTTAGAAATTAGCATTTAAAAAACCATACGAATTCACTGAAAAAAACATGGGTTTCATAACGTTATAGTTAGTTGGACATTTCACTCGTACAAAACCATAGAAATTCCACCGTTATAGTTAGTTCAGCTAACTATAACTGGCGCCCCCGCAATGCACTGCTGATGACGTCACATATTACATCATTGATGACATGGTCAGTGACATCACTGATGACATCATTGATGACATCACTGATGACATCACTGACAACATCATCCATTTGAAAATCTGATGCACCTCCTCACACTCTAATATAACCTTTGATACACCCACTGTAAAATACAGGCTCCCATTTTCTAAATCATTGACAAACCAATACCATTTACTACATGCCCACTCATTGATTCCTAGGTCTACACACACATCCACTCATTCATGCATACAATCACTCACGCATTCAGTCACTCATCAATACAACACTATCATATGCACTCATACACCTATACAGAAAATCATACACCACCACTCCATGCAGTTACTCACACACCTAATCAGTAATGCTAAGAATCAATCACACTCCCATTTACTCACCTATACAATTATACACACACCACTTTACTTATTCATACAGATACTAACGCATACTTACTCTCTTATATAATCAGTGATACAAGTACACACTCATCCATACAGCCAGTCTCACAATCACTTAAAATCATGTAGAGTCATTTATATACCTCAACTCTCGCATACACTACCTTTTACATATGTAGTTACTTCGACATGCACCACTGAGACATACGTTCACTCACCAACACACCCATACACAAACTCACACACTCATACAGCTGTTCCATATGCACTCTTGAACCCATTCACCCAGTGAATCAATAACTCACACAGCAATGCACAGAGTCACACACCTCTCACCCACCCACACACATTCAGTCTCCCAAAAAATACTCAACCAATCAATAACCTACATAGACACTCATGTAGCTACTGACCAACCCATGCAGGAGCTTGCACAACAACAGACAGACTGATACAGATATTCACACAATTTAGTCACTAACCCATGCAGTCAGTAAGACAAATTTATTTACTCACTTATATAGCCAGTCACGCACCTACTAAATCTTCCATCCAGACACTTATACACCCACTCATTCTTCAATACACCATGGAATATATATAAAACATATGTAAACTTTACAGAAACACACAGTCACTGGATGATGTCATCAGTGATGTCATTTGGGAGGTCATCAGTGATGTCATCATTAATGTTACTGATCATGTCATGAATGATGTAATATGTAATGTCATCATGCATTGGGGGGGCGCGAGTTATAGTTAGCTGTACTAACTATAATGGAGGAATTTCTATGGTTTTGTATGAGTGAAATGTCCAACTAACTATAACCTTCCTGAAAATGTTTTTTCAGTGAATATATATATATGACTGGGAGCATCGTAACTAAATAAATCATTTTTGCACTTATCTTGGGTCCGCGTCCGTATTTGCAGCCTGGAGAAAGCGTGCGTCTTGCCGGATTATCCTTGGAATATATCAAGGCTTTGTGCCGAAACGTTATGGCGACAGCTGAATAAAGATTAACAGCATCCAAGAAAGTTTGGTCCGTGTCTGTGTTCGCAGGCGTGGTCGTGGAATAACGAGTCCGCGAGGAGACGGAGGTTGATATATATATATATATATATATATATATATCCGTCTAATTCGGAGCATTTCTCCATATGGAATACTCCTAATTAGATGGGACGGATGCGCACTTGAGGCATGTAGTAAAGTGTTACCTGCCGTAGGTTTCCGATATAGGGTAGTGGTCAATTCATCACCTCTCACTTCAATTTTAACATCTAAAAAGGTAACCATAGTCCTGCTAATTTCTGCTGTAAATTGCAAATTGACTGTATTATCACTCAATTTCTCAATGAAATCCGAAGCACTGTCAAGATCACCATCCCAAATTATAAATAAATCATCAATGTAACACAGCCAAGTTACTACACTCCTGTTATATACTTGTTCATGTTGTTGCCTGAGGACCAGCTCCTCCCACCATCCCATAAACAAACAGGCATAACTGGGGGAAAAGCTGGCCCCCATCGCAACCCCCTCTATCTGCTGATACATTTTTCCATCAAATAAGAAAAAGTTATTTTCTAAGCAGAATAATCACATTTTAAGAATCATCCTGGAGTATTGAGCAAAGGTTATTGGCCTATTTAACAAGAAGTACTCGATTGCTCTCATACCATCTTGGTTCTTAATGCACGTGTATAGACTAGAAACATCCAGTGCTAACATTAAATAGGTAGGCTTCCATTTCATGTGCTGTATTTTACATAGGAAGTCGCTTGTATCCTGCACAAATGATTTAAGACTTTTAACAAAGTCCTGCAGAAAAAAGTCTATATATCTTGAGAGGTTTTCCAAACGGCCATTGCATGCTGCTCTAATTGGTAGTCCCGGCAGTTTATCTCGATATATATGATATGTAAGAAAGTAGCCTCCTCCCAAAGAAAAGAGCAGTGACCCGAAGGGGAATTCAAGGAAACACTTTATTGTGAGATCTTGTTTGGCGAATGCATTTCGGCATATCTTGCCTTCCTCAGCACCCCTCTCAAAAATGCTTCCTCTGTTGTTGTGGCAAATGCAGTCCTGCCTCACTTTAATACGCCCTGTTCCGCCCCCTGGTGATGACGAGGCTCACCTGTGCAATCCTCCTGTGGTGAACTACACAACCCAGAATGCCGCTGTATGGTGCATTTGGATCCGATGATGCCGGGGGGGAGACACTCAAGGAACGGTAAGAAGTGACAGGCACAGCGCCAGATGAAAACACGGAGGTAAACCAGTCCCGCAATCAGCGTTGTCCTTGAGTCCCCTTCATAACCATCGCCACCGTTCCGCCAGGTGTCCATCACGGGGGAAGGCAATGGGAACAAAGTTACCCAAGTAGGAGCTATGAATACCTCACAACCGTAGTCTCCACCTAACGTAGTGGTGGGTACTGGACACCAATGCTTCCACATTGACGAAGTTCAGCACTCCGCAGAGCAAGACCTCTTGTGCGGCGGGGGTACACTGGGATGCGCTCTGACTAGCGCATGAATATGAAAGTAGCCTCCTCCCAAAGAAAAGAGTAGTGACCCGATATATATATATATATTACCTACGGGCGGTCGCCAGTAGGTAGTTCTAGTTAGGACCTAGTTTCCACAGGAAATCCACAACATTCTATTTGGAATAACTTTGGCGCCGGTGGACGAATCTTCGTGAATTTCTCAAAGAAGATGGCCCGCTCCGCTCCTTCCCTGAAAGTTTTGGGGGGGATCTGTCAAGTGGGGGCTGAGAAAAATGGGGGTCCCAAAAAGGGTTTTTCCCCATGTTATTTTCCAGAGGACGATTAGACACGGCTACAGCCCGAACTGCTGAACGGAATTACAAGAAATTTGGTGAAATGGTAGAGTCTGATTCCCAGATCACGCTTTTGCTTAAATGGTGTAAATCCCTCCAGTAGTTCCTGAGAAAAACAAAAGAAAAAATATATATATCTAGCATTCCGAGCACGAGCTGCATGCTGATTGGCTGTCAACTGTCTGTCAACACTCCAAACCAGCTGACTTGGTCCCTTGGCTCTAAAGCAGCTCTGCTGACCTGGTTCTCTCCCTCTAAAGTAGTTCTGCTGACCTGGATCTCTCGCTCTAAAGCAGCTCTACTGACCTGGTTTCTCTGGCTCTACAGCAACTCTGCTGACCTGGTTCTCTGGCTCTACAACAGCTCTGCTGACCTGGTTCTTAGGCTCTAGAGCAGCTCTGCTGACCTGGTTCTCTGCCTCTAGAGCAGCTCTGCTGATCTTGGTCTATGGCTCTAAAGCAGCTCTGCTGACCTGGTTTTCTGGCTCTAAAGCAGCTCTGCTGACCTGGTTCTCTCCCTCTAAAGCTGCTCTGCTAACTGCTAACCTGGTTTCTCTGGCTCTAGAGCAGCTCTGCTGACCTGGTTCTCTGGCTCTAAAGCAGCTCTACTGAGCTGGTTCTCTCCCCCTAAAGCAGCTCTGTTGACCTGTTTCTCTGCCTCTAGAGCAGCTCTGCTGACTTGGTTCTCTGGCTCTAAAGCAGCTCTGCTGACCTGGTTCTATGGCTCTAAAGCAGCTCTGCTGACCTGGTTCTCTCTCTCCAGAGCAGCTCTGCTGACCTGGTTCTCTGGCTATAAAGCAGCTCTGCTGACCTGGTTCTCTCCCTCAAAAGAGCTCTGCTGACCTGGTTCTCTGGCTCTAAAACAATTCTGCTGACCTGGTTCTCTGCCTCTAGAGCAGCTCTTCTGACCTGGTTCTATGGCTCTAAAGCAGTTCTGCTGACCTGGTTCTCTGGCTCTAGAGCAGCTCTGCTGACCTGGTTCTCTGGCTCTAAAACAGTTCTGCTGACCTGGTTCTCTCCCTCTTAAGCAGCTCTGCTGACCTGGTTTCTCTAGCTCTACAGCAGCTCTGCTGACCTGGTTCTCAGCCTCTAGAGCAGCTCTGCTGACCTGGGTTTCTGGCTCTAGAGCAGCTTTGCTGACCTGGGTCTCTGATTCTAGAGCAGTTCTGCTGACCTGCTTCTTAGGCTCTAGAGCAGCTCTGCTGACCTGGTTCTCTGGCTCTACAGCGGCTCTGCTGACCTGGTTTCTCTGGTTCTACAGCAGCTCTGCTGACATGGTTCTCTGCGCTCACGATGCACGCACCCGACTACTCGAAAATATATTTAAAAATAATATTTTATTTTAAGTACAAATATATTATTTGTATGAATATCTTACATAATCTCTTGCCTTAAAGACACATACATATCATTTTGGAACATATATTTTTTTTTTGCGGGAGTTGCGCACCTAGCGTGCCCCAGCACGTATATGACGTCACGCGGGACCCGCCACCGTGCAAGCGTCTCGTACCGTAATGTGCATGTGTCGTGAATGCGCGGGAGCAGGAGTCGCGGCTGGTCGCATACCAATGGCGCACATCACGTAATATTAAATGTATATGATGTAACTGAAAAACACGCAGCCTTCGCACACCGTACGCGGATCCTTCACGACTTTTCTAAAATGACATCTAGAATCCACACACCCACCGTGATGTGTACGCTTTGAGTGTGCAACCCGAAAAAAATTGGGACCTTTTTTTTAAAAATGAAAATAATATAAATATATTAAAATAAAAAATGAAAACAAAAAAATTAATCAATATTTCAGTTTGAATTTTTTTCTAAAATATTTTTTTGCAATTTTCAGAAAAATATATGATATTTAATGAATAAAATATTTATAAATAAACAGCTAAAAAACTGTAGAAAAGCAGTACAAAAAATAGGTATAACTACTATCACACTTAAAAATTTGCATTTAAAAAACCTTTGAAATTCACTGAAAAAACCATAGGTTTCAGAGACGTTATAGTTAGAAATTAGCATTTAAAAAACCTTAGTAAGTCACAGAAAAAACATAGGTTTCACAGGTGTTATAGTTAGTTGGCCATTTCACTCGTACAAAACCATAGAAATTCCTCCGTTATAGTTAGTTCTTCTAACTATAACTTGTGCGCCCGATATGCACTGCTGATGATGTTCACATATTGCATCATTCATGACATGGTCAGTGACATCACTGAAGACATCTCAAATGACATCACTGATGACATCATCCACGTGACAATCTGATACACCTCATTATACACAAGTATAACCTTTCATCACTCACTGTAAAATACAGAGTACTATATTTGAAACCATTGACACACCAATACCAGTTTCTAAAAACCCACTAAGTGATTCCTACATCTACACAACCATCTAAACACTTACTTATAGATTCACTCATACATGCTGTTAATGATCAATAGAACACTATTAAATATACTTATACACCTACATCGACATTACACACCATCATACATCCTATTCACTTATGCAGTCTTTCTACTCACTTATGCAAACAATTGATCATACTTACATTTACTAATCTACACACTTATACAAACACTACTTTATTTATTCGTATAGATAGTAACTCATACTTAGTGTGTTATAATATTACTATTACAAGTATACAGTTTTCGATAGTCACTCATACAATCACTGAGTCTTATGTATACTTATTTATATACAACTGTCACATACACTGCCTTTTATATTTCTAGTTCAAGCTGCTTTGTATTACCCACAAACCAATACATGGAATAGGACCACTCTTCATCAGGAATAAAATCACCAAACACATTCAACAAAGGAACCTACGCTCTAAAGGAGCATCTCGCCTCAAAATCCCACCATACAAGAAAAAAAACAGGGGTGGCACATCCTTCTCTGTTCAAGCAGCCAAACTATGGTACTCTTTACCCCCAACATAAGATTCACCGACAACCACCATATCTTCAGAAATCTACTCAAGATCTGGCTCTTCCCCACATAAGCACCATACGGAAATAGAAATTTACAGCATATCCCTCTGGATATAAGCATTTGTTTTCACTATAGATATGTACCTATCTTTGTGTATTACTTTATAAAACATGTAAAACAATTATGTTGTTAAGAGAAGAAAAAATAAATAATAATTTTAATAATAATATTAATAATAATAATAATATTCATCAATAAATAAAAATCATCTTTGGTCTACATGTACATACTTCCATTGTACATCTATGTACCTCCATGTACTTGGATCTGTGTGTCTGTTACTTTTCTCCTGAAAAAGCATATCCAATGCACTACCCTATTTCTCATCCTGTGCCTCTATCAATATACTTAATCTAAATATACTTACTTCTTTTATGTATCTATATACTTTCAATGTACTTATGGATCTATATATTTATCACTTTCTTCTAATTTAGCATTTCCAATGCACTAGCCTATTTCTCAGCCTATACTTCGCTCAATATATCTTCTAGCCCAACCTTCTGACTCATCTCAAACTACTTTCTACTACTCCTTATAATGCACTACCCTATCTCTCATCCTATAGATCTATCAATATATCTTCCACATCCACTCTCTCATTTATCCCAAACCCCATACCACTACTATGTTCGACAAAATAACCTTTTCTAGACTCTCTCCTGCTCTACCCCTCCTCGCATCATCTGACACCTCTTTTTTCTACACTGATCCCCTAAAACAAACATTTCTAAACTCTCCCCTCTGACTCCTTCCCTCCAAAACTCCTTTTTACTCATCCAAAAGCCTCTTCCTACTGCTAAGACTTAAAAAAAATCCTTCACTCTTTTATCCCTCCACTATCCTTTTTCAATCAAAATTAACACACTAACATGTTCACTTCTAAATTTCCATATTCCATATTCAACTATAGTAATATACTGCCCAAAACACTGAATAACATATCTACTACTCAAATTACTTCATATTTATACTATTCTAATTTTCAACAGTAATCCTTTATGGGTTCAGGAGTGGCGTGCTACTCTCCAGAAAAGCACTACAACACCCATCAGGGGTAACAAGTGCTATATGAATGCAAATCTTTCTTCCCCTTTTATCCATCCGCTATCCTTCTCACTCCATGTAACAGACTAATATCCACCACTGAAATTACCTCATATTTCAGCATACTAATTCACCACTAATCCTTTATAGGCTCCCTGAATAGCATGCGTCAACAAACGAGAGATAAATAAATACAAACCTTTGTCCTACTCTATCCTTCTGCTATCATTCCAAATCCAAATAACTGACTAACCTATCCACCACTTAAAATGTACTTGCATGTTTCACTATACTAATTCAACACTAATCCTCTATGGGTCCCGGAGTAGCGTGCTACCCGCCGAAAAAACGCTTAGACGCCTCATCAGGGGTAGTAAGCTCTATATAAATGCAATTACAATACAATACAATAAATCAACTATTTACACATCTTTGGACAGTCACACACCTCCCACTCAACCATACACACATTCACTATCCCATACAAATACTCACTTAACTAATTAATAACTAATATAGACTTTCACATAGCTAGTAACCAACTTATGTAGTAGTTTACACAACAAGAGATAGAGTGATACAGGTATTCACACAGTTTAATCACTATCCCATATATTTAGTGAGACACTTTAAATTAGTCACTTAAACAGTCAATCACAATCACATTGCTACTAAATCCTCCATTCAGACACTTATACATCCACTCAGTCTTCAAGGCTGATTGATATATATATATATATATATATATATATATATATATATATATATATATATATATATATATTCACTGAAAAAACCATAGGTTTCACACACGTTATAGTTAGGAATTAGCATCTAAAAAACCTTGCAAATTCACTGAAAAAACCATAAGTTTCACACACGTTATAGTTAGGAATTAGCATTTAAAAAACCTTGCAAATTTATTGAAAAAACCATAGGTTTCACACGTTATAGTTAGCTGGACATTTTACTCATACAAAACCATTGAAATTCCCCCCTTATAGTTAGTTCAGCTAACTATAACTCGCGCACCCGCAATGCACTGCTGATGACGTCACATATTACATCACTCATGACATGGTCAGTGACATCACTCATGACCTCACTGATGACATCTCAAATGACATCACTGATGAAATCACTGATGACACCATCTAGTGAATGTGTAACTTTCTGAAAAATAAATATGTTTTATATATGTATATCTAAAGGCCGATGGAAGAATAAATGGGTAAATAAGTGTCTAAATGGATGTTTTAAAAAAAAATTGATTGGTTAACTGACTTATTAAGTGTATCTTAGTGAATTCATATATTAGCGAGTAATGTTTAAATATTTAAAAATATGTGTCAGTGTCTCACTTTGTGTATAAGTGGCTGCATGGGTTGGTGAGTAGCTACATGAGTGTGTATATGGGTTATTAGTTGTTTTTTGAGTATCAGTATGAGTGTCTGTATGGTTTGGTGGGGGTATTACTCAGCGCATAGATGTATGAATGACTGACTCACTGTTTGTATGTGTTTTGAAGACAGCATGTGTGTAGGACTGTATGGGTGGATGAGTGTGTGTATGGGTGTGTTACTGAGTGAATGACTGTTTCAATAGTATCTTTATGAGTAACTACATATATTTTAATCTAGTATATGTGAGTAATGATGTATATAATTAGACTATTATATCCTCCATACCGATCGTCCTCTGGGTAAATCTGGGGTGGGGGTCGCAGCTATTATTCGCACCAATCTCAAAGTAGATGTCCTGACCTGTCTTAACCTCCCGGACTCGGAAAACTTGGTGATAAAACTCAACCTCCTCTATGATACAATTGTCTGTGTGCCACCAAGCGATCAGATCGCAAACCTGGCCATATATCATGCCAGGGTCCTACTTATAGGTGACTTCAACTATTGGCTCAATGACCCCCTCGAAGGCCCTCACTCTAGCGAACTCACTGACCTCCTCACCAATATGAACTTCATCCAGCAAGTCTCCCTTCCTACTCATCACAAGGGTCATATTTTGGATCAAGTCTGGTCTAACTTCTCGCTGATCACGGACTCTGCCACATTTCCCTGCCTATGGTCCGACCATTACCTACTCAGATTTACACTTGCCCACTCAACCACCAAGAAATCCATCACGGTTGCAGGTGGTTTGGCTAGGAAGTGGAACGCCTTAGACAAAACGGCATTTCTCCAGACAATGACTAATACTATCCCGTCCCCTCACCCAGACATTAATATACATGAAGCCAACCTCTCGAGTTGGTTGCGTGCAGCCAGCGACATACATGCCCCTCTCAAGCAAGTTAAACTGGCGCGTCTTGCTGATGCCCAGAGATGGTTCTCAACTGAGCTGAAAGCCAAGAAATTGGCCCTACGCCAAATTGAGCGATTATGGCGCCGAAATTATGCTCCTGACTTAAAGCTCAGATTTACCAACGAATACATGAAAGATGTTATCTCCGCCAAGGCTGCCCATTTGTCCTCATGCATCCTCAACTCGAACAACAGATCAAAAGACATTTTCTCCATTCTGACTGAATTGACCAATTCAGACAGCTTACGCCCCAGGACCACCCCCACGCAAATCCTTTGCGACTCATTGAATGATTATTTAATCGAGAAGATGATCACAGCTATTAAAGCCAGTATCCCGAAACTCCCCAATATGATTGCCACTGTGACCATTAAAAGCAACTGCACTATCAATAGCTTCCCCCCAGCACCTCAGAGATATTTCAAGATCTTCTCGCTAAAGTCAAATCTGGTGCCCCCTCAGATAGCTGTCCCCCATGTACAAAAATACTGCCTCTCCCTCTCCCAGAGCCTGCTTGTGCACTTCTGAATAACTTCTTATCCTCTGGCAAAGTAGCCTTAGCATTCAATGTAGCGACAGGAGTGCCACTTTTGAAAAAACCTGGGGCTGACCCTACATATATGTCAAACTACCGCCCCATTTCCCTTCTTCCCTTTTTAGCAAAGGTGATGGAGGCACACGTAGCTAGATGTCTCTCTATTTTTCTGGAGGAGTCCAACTACCTCGAGCCCCATCAGGCAGGCTTTCGGCCTGCGCACTCTACGGAAGCGGTAGTACTCACCGTATTGGACACACTTTGCAATTGTGCAGACAATAACTCCCCCAGACCTTGGTGCTCCTGGACCTCTCGGCCGTGTTCGATACGGTCGATTACAACATCTTGATCGACCGTATCGGCCAGGCTGGTATCCAGGGCACAGCAGACAGCTGGCTAAGATCTTTCCTGGAAAACAGATCCCAGGCTGTCCGCCTTGGCACTCTGGCTGCCTCAAAACAGAGAATCACTTGTGGTGTTCCACAGGGCTCTTCCCTGTCCCCCCATCTGTTTAACCTTTATATTTTCCCCTTAATTCAGTCCCTTAGAGACAGGAAGGCAATGGTCTTCAATTATGTGAACGATTTACAACTGCTCTTTATGATCAATAATACAGAGAGCTCAATTTCCAGCTTTCAGTCTACCATGAGGTTCATCCAATCCTGGATGGACCAAAACTATCTTAAACTAAACCCTGGTAAGACTGAGCCGGTACTTACAGGGGACAGTCCTAAGCACTGGGGACCACAGTATTGGTCTTCGGAGATGGGCTCACCACCCTCCCCCTCTACATCGGCAAAACACTCGGAGTCACTCTAAATAGTGATCTCTCACTGAAATTACAAGTCGGTCTTGTGGTCTCCAAATGTTTTTTCCAACTTAGGAAAATAAGAAAGATCAGTCGCCTTCTGACATCAGAGGCCCTCATCCAGGTGGTGATTGCCACTGTCCTATCCCACCTAGACTACGCCAATTCTTTATATCTTGGCATGCCTCTCTACTTACAGAAGCGACTACAGATGGCCCAGAACCATGCTGCCAAACTGATCTTGAGCCAACCTAGATGGCAGCCTGCCACCCCTCTACTCAGGAAACTACACTGGCTCCCTGTGCCTCAATGCTGCACCTTCAAAATAGGCCGCCTGATTTTTAAATCCCTCCCCTGCAAAAGCCCCAAGTTCATAGACAATCTGATAGTCAGGCACATGCCTACCCGTAACTTACGTTCAGCCCACCTTTCACTTCTCCACACTCCCCCCTTTAGACGTAAGCGCACAGGAGGCTGCAGGTTTGCCACACTTGCTCCTCGTCTCTGGAACTCCTTCCCCCTCGATATCCGAGCTTAACCAGACCTCATGAAATTTCAGAGGAGAGCTTAAAACCTGGCTCTTTCAGCAAGCTTACAACTAAGGTCCTCTCCAGCCACGCACCCTGTCTCTTCTATAGCGCCAAGAAACCAATCGGTGAAAGTGCGCACTACAAATCATTTTTAACATAACATAACATATATTTGAGAGTGAGAGATTGGAAGAGTTCCTGTTTAAATAAGTATGTGTTTCTATAAGTGATTGTTTAAGAGAGTAAGTATAAGTTTCCGTAGAAGTAAGTGTGGTAGTGTATGTATAGCTGTATATGCAAATAAATGGATGTTTGATAGTTTATTTGCATGTGTGAGTATGTGTGTGAGTAACTCTATGGATGACTGTCGGTGTGTAACAGGATGTATAGGTGTATCAGTACATATGATGAGTGAGTACATGTATGAGTGACTATATAGAACTGTTGGTGAATGAGTGGATGTGTATGTAGATGGTGGTGCCGCTCGTAGTCGTGGATCAGGTTACCATTTCTGCCTGGTGGATTTTAAACGCTCATCATTCGTGTTTTATTCGGGACTGCTGCTGATTAAAGAGCCAGACTTTACCCTGCCCCTTTGAGTTGCTGCTGGACTCGGGGGTGCGGGACTGCGAGGCCCAGAGTTCTTAGCGCTTCTTCTACCACGCGCACCTGGTGCCTCTTCCTGCCCCTCCTCCCTGCTGACCTTGCTGCCTTCAAATACGACTCGCGGCCCCCACGGTTGTAGTCGTGGATCAGGTTGCCATTTCTGCCTGGTGGATTTTAAACGCTCATCATTCGTGTTTTATTCGGGACTGCTGCTGATTAAAGAGCCAGACTTTACCCTGCCCCTTTGAGTTGCTGCTGGACTCAGGGGTGCGGGACTGCGAGGCCCAGAGGTCTTAGCGCTTCTTCTACCACGCGCACCTGGTGCCTCTTCCCGCCCCTCCTCCCTGCTGACCTTGCTGCCTTCAAATACGACTCGCAGCCCCCGCTCCGCGGGAGCCGCTCGTAGTCGTAGATCAGGTTACCATTTCTGCCTGGTGGATTTTAAACGCTCATCATTCGTGCGGGACTGCGAGGCCCAGAGGTCTTAGCACTTCTTCTACCACGCGCACCTGGTGCCTCTTCCCGCCCCCTCCTCCTCCCACTTAAGGAACGCCACTCACGCCACCGCGGGACGGAGCGCGGGGCGAAGCCCGGGCAAAGGGCGGGCCGTCTGTGGCCGTCAGGGGCCAGAAGAGGTCAGGCCGGACCCCCCCTCTAAGTTCACTTGTACCATACTGGATTGTCCTTCACCTGTTTTAGTTGTTTTAATAACGATTTAAGGCTAACTGGTAATCTGTAATATTTTTATTATATTGTACACTGTTTACATTTTTTCCAGGGTATTTGTATAAATAACATGGCTGCCCTGTGGGTAAAAGGGGGAAAGTTGGGGCATAAATCTACCAGTGGGAGTCTTATGGGAACGCTTGATAACTATATTACTCGGGTCTCAGCCGCCTTAGACCAAGAGATAGTTGACGTAGAAAAAAGAGCGTCAACTGAAATATTTTCTAAACGGTCTTCCCTGGGATTAATACAGCATTGCTTAACCCCGGAAAACCGTTTAAGCCAACGGTTAAGTGACCTAGGATTGCCTGAGATCAGCATAGAGAGCAATGATTCATTCAGTAATGTCTCTCTGGAGATTAACTCACTGATCTTACAGACAGGTAGGGCCATTCAGGTAGAAGTTGTTCCCTGTACGACATCCCCCCCGCTTAAATCCACTAGTCATATAGAGGACTCGCCATCCTGTAGCAACTTACTGATAGGTAAAAGAAAGTGTGAGGCTGGAAGTCAGAAAGGTAAACATCCTAAAATCCCCAAATTAGTGAATAAAGAGGCCATATCCCTGGGTGTTCCGAACCATCCGAAAAACGCCCAACGGCAATCAATGCTAGAACCTATAGCTGCCGTTCATGGAGATGAGGCCTTGATAGGGCAGATAGAACATATAATTAGATATTTAATTCTCCCCATAATAGAGAGGCTGAAAATAATCACTGCTAACTTGGGAAAGCTGGAACAAGTCTCTACTGATAATTCTAAAATGTTACATTCTTTAAACGATAATATGAAAGTGGGAGTTGATATTACACAAGTAACTGAACGGGTAGAGAACATTGACCCCCCCATATTAGTCCCATGTAAACCTGTATCGCAATTAGATAAGGGGCCTGTGGCTAATAATGACAATAGACCAATAGATCCAAGGGGTAGAGACCTGGCAAAAGGGGGAAGTCAGTATTCTTTAAGGGGCCAGCAGTTGCATCAGGAGGTCGGTGTACAGTCAGCCATACGGATGTCTGGTCCTCCTCATTCAAATAAGCTGGTCCAGGGTACAGGCAACCAATCGGTCTTAGACCTTCCCCCCCAGAGTACTCCTTTAGTGATAGTTTTGCCAACGTCCCCCCTCTAAGGCAAGGTGAAAGAGATGATTTCTTTCAACTGAAGAACAAGGTAATCCATTGGCTCACGCAAAACATTGCTGGTGGCTATGCGGTAGGTCAAAATATTATCATGGCCCGTTGTGTTGCATGGTTGGGCCGCTCTAGGAAGACCAGAGAGGGCGACTGCATAGTCATAAATTTTATTAGTCCCATACCAGTAGCCAGGATCCTATGGGAGGTAGAGTGTAGCTTAATAACGGGGGTCAAGGCATTGAAATATTGCCTCTAGGGTTTTTTTATAGACCAGAGAATCAGACCACTTTTAGTAATAGGAATTATACGAATGGGATGCCTGTCAACAATACTTGTTCATTCAGGGAAACAGGAGGGTGGAATACAGTACCCAAGAAACTTAATAGAGCTTGGTTGAGAGGTGGCCCAGGAGATATTGCAGCTGTTGAGGCCTCAAACAGATTTAATGCTCTCTCAGACCTCAATGACTGTGATTGACTGGGTGGTAAAACAGCTAGTTGTTATTTGCAGGACGACCCTATTACTTCACTTGTCCTCCCCTTTTCTATGGCGGGCATGGGGGATGGAAACATCGATCAGGACACAGTAATCAGAAATATCCCTGCTCTTATCGCCCCCCCTACAGTAATTCCCTTAGAATCATCTGCCCGTGTTAGGGATGGTATGGGAAAGCTACTATCATGGAACATCGCTGGTATGCGTAGCAAACAGGAATCTCAGGAGTGGCTAAACTTTATTAAAACCTATGATGTGTGCATTTTTCAGGAGACATGGCTCTGTGAACCATCTTTCGCACAGGTGTTTTTGAATTATTTTGTTCCAGCAACAAAAGGTCCCAAGGGGCGACCCATGGGCGGCTTAACCATATGGGTTCGTCAAAGCATGTCCCTTACTGTTAAGGTGGTAGACGTTGGAAGTAACGACATCCAATATATTAAAGTGGACGTGGGCCCTCTAGGTTGGCTCGATATCTACAATGTCTATGCCAGGGGTAAGAAGGGCGGGAGGTCGGAAGTTTTAGCGGCTTTGAGTTCCCTCCTTCAAACCCATTCTTTGGACAATAACATCATAATAGCTTTATGACTTTAACCGTACATTCCAGCCTCTGGCTATCTGCGATGATTTTGCAGGGGATGAAGAGGATAGGCAATGGGGGGTCCCCAAATTAGTTTTGAGTCCTGTTACTCGTTGGACCGAGGATATTATATGCCTAAATGCTATTTGCTTCGAAAGGGGTTTAGGGGCATTAAATGGGAGGACTACGAGTGACAAGGTCGGGGCATGTACCTTCGATAATGGGCGACACAGGAGTAGAATAGACTATTTTTTTTTGTAGCATGGAACTTTGGAAACTAGTCTGTGATATGGAAGTCAAGTGGAGGATCGAAAGCGATCACAACCCGCTGTGCGTAGTGCACAAGTGGTGGACGCTTGACAACGCGACCCCGATTTTTGAGAAGGACAGTGCCCCTTTGATCGTCCCTACTAATGACATGCGTAGGCTAAAATGGTCATTTGTTGTGTCCAACCAACAGTCCATGGATAACATTAATACTGAGGTGGACAGAGCTATAAACGCTATGGAGCAACTTAACACAACCATATTAGGTATGGGCAATGTAACCAAAATCCATGAAAACCTCTTTTCTACCATCAGGAATTATTTCTTGAAACCGGTCAGGAAGTTTAGAGGGGAAATTGTTAAGCCAGCAAAGTGGTACAACACCCAGTGTAGGAGCGCCCGTTTAGCTTTGGGCACTGCAATTAAGAGTGGGGAATTGGTGGTTATTCGTACGGCTAGAAAAGAGTATAAGAATAGCATATCTACAGCAAAAAAACTGTGGGACGAGCTCCACTGGAATGAGCTAATGGATGCTAGTGGGAAAAAAGATTCCAGGCTCTTTTGGAACATCTTAAAATGGGGTAGGGGTGGAGTACCCGACCCCCCTGATAACAATATAGCAGAAGAGGATTGGGTCAACTATTTTAAGCCCCAGTATGCCAAAATGCAACCTGGAAGTGTGACGGTTGGCTTCAGGCCGGTTTACTACCAAGAAAATTCGTTCAGTAGTAACGAAGTAATGACGGCACTAAGGACAGTGACACGTGGTAGAGCCCCAGGTTTAGATGGGGTGCCAGCGGATCTCTTCATCAACGATAAGGAGCGTTGGATTAAGTACATCCCCCTCCTTGTTAATGCAGTGTCACAGGGGGCTCCTGTGCCGACATCTTGGCAAGGTGCGGTTATAATACCCGTATTTAAGAAAGGAGATCATTCTCATCCAGGAAATTATAAGCCCATAAGCTTGATTGACACCATTCAAAAGGTGGTCGGGAGGATGGTAGTCAATAGGCTATTAGACTGGGCTGAGGAGAACAATGCCCTGTCTCCATTCCAAGCGGGGTTTCGAGCATCCACCAGTACGGTAGACCAGGTTTTCTGTTTCACACTACTGCAGTGGAGAACTGTGTTACTGGGCAAGGACAGCCTGTATGCGGCTTTTGTCGACCTCCGGGCTGCCTTTGACCTGGTTCCCAGGTCTAAGCTGTGGTCTGTATTGAAGAACTTGGGTCTACCTGTCGAATTGTTGTCAATGATAATGGGGCTGCATGAAGCGAACTTCGCTAAAATTCAGTGGGGAGGGCAGAGAGTGGTTACAGCAGACTTCCCAGTAGAGCGGGGAGTCAGACAAGGGTGCTCGATGGCTCCAACACTCTTTACTCTGTTTATTAATGGAGTTGTGGCTCGTATACTATCTGTCAACGTGGATGCTCCTTCTTTAGCTGGTACAAAGACACCGATTTTAATGTTCGCTGATGACATTTTGATTTTATGAAAGACTCCAAGTGGTTTACAGCGTGCATTACTTATTTTCGATGATTTTTGTAGGGAGCACGGCTTAGAAGTAAATGTGGCCAAAACCAAGCTTATGGCTTTCAATCCCCATCGTAGTTTCAGACCTAAGCTAGTAATGAATGATCGTCCTTTAGAGATAGTTAATGCCTTTATGTATCTAGGTATCTATGTAACAAATTACCTTAGATGGTCCCAGCACATAGATATCGCAGTTTTGTGACATAGACAATTGGCTGGTGTCTAAGTATAGAGCATAGAAAATCTAGAACTAAACCAATCAAACCAGCATTGCAGGTCTATGAGGCAAAGGCCCTCGGCTCTGCACTATACGGTGCCGAACTGTGGGGCTTTGAGAAACTACAGTCCTTACAGAAATCGGAAAATAAGTTTTTTAGGAGCATCACCGGCCTTCCCAAGTCTACTCCATTGCTCCCACTCAGGTATGTTTTGGGCAGGAAGGCGGTAGTAGATCTAGCTAAGCTCCGTCCCATCTTATATTGGAGGAGGCTCTGGACTACACCTGAGCTCTCTCACTATGCAGAGGGGTTCTTAGACATAATCAAAGCGGATGTGTTCCACAAAATTGGATGGCTAAACGTTCTCAGAGTAACGCTGGGCGATCTCGGCCTTCAAATGCTCTGGTATAACCCGACGGGTGCCTCATTCCCTTCAAAAAAAGTCCTAAAAGAAATATATTGGGAGAACGTGGCCATTCGAAATTGGAGAGGCACCAATGCTGTATCTATAGCTGGTGAATTTTTAGAAGCTAAACTGTACCCCAGCCTAGAACTTTATTGGGATACCATTCCCACACCTAGGGACAGGAAGCTCTTCTTTCAAATTAGAGCAGGTGTCCTCCCCCTCAGATTTCTAACAGGCAGGTGGGAGAGTTCATCCAATAGTAATTGTCCAGTTTGTGGAGCACATAAGGAAACAATTGGACATTTCCTATTTGCTTGTAAGTTCTATGAAGAACCCAGGCGTATTTGGTTATCCCCAGTGTGTAAGAACTTAGGTATCATCAGTAGCTTTGTAGCCTTAAGAATTATATGTTCTAGCACTTCACTGCCTTTAGCTATAGCTACAGCCAAATTTTTAGGATGGGCGTGGACCACCAGACAGAAGTCTCTAGGTAGCTGACCGTCCTTTATTGTATTTCACGATCGGTTGTATTTTAAATACTGAATATTTTTTTATTTGCTAAATCATTAACTGTAATTTTATATGTTACCATGGTTTTCCATGTTTTAAATTTTCTGTTTGTTATTCAAGTCTAACTACAAGTCTAACTACAATTGTTGTGTTTTTTAATGGTGCTTTTATACTTGTGATTGTATGTGCTTTTATGAGGAAAAAACTCGAATAAAGCATTTTTTTGACCTTTTTTGATGGTGGAATTACTGAATAGGTTGTTGTAACTGGTATTGGTATCTCCATTTCTTTGAAAATGTCAGTTTCTATTTTTGAATGTGTGTATCAAAGGTTATATTACGCTGAGAGGAGGTCTGCCACTCACAAGGATGGTGTCATTAGTGATGTCATCAGTGATGTCATTTGAGATGTCATCAGTGATGTCATGAGTGATGTCACTGACCATGTCATAAGTGATGTAATATGTGACGTCATCAGCAGTGCATTGCGGGCGCGCGAGTTATAGTTAGCTGAACTAACTATAACGGGGGAATTTCAATGGTTTTGTATAAGTGAAATGTCCAGCTAACTATAACATGTGTGAAAGCTATGGTTTTTTCAATGAATATATATATATATATATATATATATATATATTCACTGAAAAAAACATAGGTTTCAGTGACATTTTAGTTAGGAATTAGCATTTAAAAAACCTTAGATATTCACTGAAAAAAACACAGGTTTCAGGGATGTTATAGCTAGACTGATATTTCATTTGTACAAAATCAGAAAAATTCAGCCGTTATAGTTAGCTGTTTCTAACTATAACTCACGCCCCAGCAATGCACTGCTGATGACATCACATATTACATCACTCATGATATGGTCAGTGACATCACTGATGACATCTCAAATGACGTCACTGATGACATTATCCAGTCAATGAGTGTTTCTAAAAAGTTTAAGACTGTTATAAATATTCACATATACGCAAAGGTGTATTGAAGAATGAGTGGGTGCATGAGTGTCTGAATGGATGAGTTAGTGGGTGTGTGACTGTATAGGTGAATGATTAAATGTGTATTAGTGAATGCATGAGTAAATTACTTATCTGTGTGTATCAGTCTGTCAGTTGATGTATAAGTGGCTGCATGGGTTGATGAGTAGCGACATGAGTGTCTGTGTGGGTTAATAATTGGTTGTACCTGTGTATATGCCTGAGTGTGTGGGTGGGTGGGAGACTTCCTACAGGGATATGTGAGTTGATGATTCACTGGGTGTATGGATTCATGAGTGTTTGTGAGGGCCTGTATGGGTGAGTGAGTGTGCGTGTGGCTGTGTTGTCTCAGTGGTATATGTGTGAGTAACTTCTTATGTGAAAGGCAGTATATGTGAGTGTTGCAGTGTATAGGTGGCTATATGTGAGAGTGATGATTATGAGAGCACCTGTATGAATGAGTGTATGCTTGTGTCAGTGATTGTAGAAGAGAGTAAGTATGTGTTAGTATCTATGAATAAGTGAGGTGATGTCTGTATAACTATATAGGTGAGTAAATGGCAGTGTGATTGATTCTTTGGGTGACTGCCTTTGTGAGTGAGTAAATCAATGGGTGAGTGGCAGTGTCTGAGTGTCTGTATGGGTGTATGAGTGCATATATCAGTGGTTGTATTGCTGAATGACTGTGTTTATGAGTGACTGTATCGGTGAGTAAGTGGATGTTTGTGTAGACATATGAATCAGTGAGTGGGTATGTACTAACTGGTATTGGTGTGCATGAGTGCTAGGTAGTGGCTGGGGATTGCACAAGTGCAGGGGTAGTGCCTGGGTGATTGGATGAGTGCATGGGTAGTACCTGAGTGCAATGGTAAGGCCTGGGTGCTTAGATCAGTGTATGGGTAGTGTCTCAGTCAAAGGATGAATGCAAGGGTAATGCCTGGCTCATTGGATGTGTGCATAAGTAGTGCCTAGGTGAATGGATGAGTGCATGGGCAGTGCCTGAGTGAATTGTTGAGTGCAGGATTAGTGCCTGAGTGATTACATGAGTGCATGTGTAGTGCCTGTGTGATTACATGAGTGCAGGGATTTTACCTGGGTGATTGGATGAGTACATGAGTGAATGTATGGGCGCATTCAGAATGCCTGAGTCAATGTATGAGTGTATGGGCAGTGCCTGGGTGATTGGATGAGTGCATGGGTAGTGCCTGAGTGAATGGTTGAGTGCAAGAGTAGTGTCTGAGTGATTTCATGAATGCATGTGTAGTGCCTGGGCGATTGCATGAGTACAGGGGTACTGCATGGGTGATTGGATGAGTGCATGGGTAGGGCCGGAGTGGAAGGATGAGTGCCATTGCAATGCCTGGGTCATTTGACGAGTGCATGGGTAGTGTCTGAGAGAATGGATGAGTGCATGGGTAGTACCTGAGTGAATGGTTGACTGTAAGAGTAGGTCCTGGTAGATTGCATACACTGCACCCTGCCCAAGGGGGTACCTTGGGCCTTCCATAGGGGTGACCAATGTGTACAGAAAGGGGAGGGCTGGGCCTGGCCTGTGGGGACACTGACCAGGAGGACATGGCAGTTCGCAGACTGCACACAGGCACTGCGGTGGCAGGCTTGAGAAGCCATTTTAGTGCTACTCATGTGGGTGGCAAATCAGTGCTGCAGGCTCGCTAGTAGCATTTGTATCATCGGCCCTGGCACACCCAGTGCACTTTACTAGGGACTTCTTGGTGATACAAATATGCCAATCATGGATAACCAATTACCATCATAATTTTCACAGGGAGCACTTGCACTTTGACACTGATCAGCAGTGGCACAGTGCCCAAAGCATCTATACCAGCAAAAACGACATCCAGCACAGCGTCAAAAATACAGGAGGCAGAGGCAAAAATACAGGGGAAACCACGCTAAAGATGCCAGGTCTAACATCCCCTATTATGAAGCATGACCTGGACCTCCCAATATTTATGACAGGCCTCCTGAACTGCCATAGTGAAGTCCGGGTGAAGGACGTGGCCCTCTAAGGGCCTCACGGTTTATTTCCACAACCACCTGCTATGCCTTCCCAAATGAAGAGTCGGTCAGTCAGTAGAGAATACAAACTTACTTTATTAGTAGTTCTCTGCAGAGAGAGCCCCGTTCAGACCTGCACCCTAAGATGGATGCTGAGGGAGACTGGCTTCTAAAAGCTCGCTAATACATGATAAAGCTTTCTCGAGACCCCAGCCATGCCTACTATGGAAAAATACAGGCCTGAGCCGGGCATGAACAAAGAGGGTACAGAGAGATGAACTAACAACTGCCAGGTGGGTACATTATCAGTGCTCCAAGGCCAACCTGTCGGGCTTCAACATCTCCCAACATGGGAGCAGAAGTACACATACAGAAAGGAATGTACGAAAAGAACATCTATTCATTAGCAAATCCGACTTCAACCTTGGTGAGCAGACAAAGAATAATAAATATACAACAAGGAGACAGAACCTCTTGGAGGGCCTATATTTCTTTCAACATTGAATATATCCTAAATGTTTAGTCAAAAGATGCCAAAAAAAGATCTTTGAAATGTTATTCAAACATGGAACATTTTTATTAGACTATTTTGTCATTTTTTTTTATTTTTTATAATAAAATTTTTTTTTTAAAGACTCATATATAAAAAATACATTGCATTATCATTTCACAAATCAACATTTTACATACATTTGGTGATAGTCCTATCATACCAAAAATGCCCTCTAGTAACAATTGATCCTATTGATCAGAGACACAAAAACACACATTTGTCACACAATATCAAAATATAATAATGAACATACCTAACAAATACAGCTAAACAAAATTATACAAGACATTGACTAACATAAGTGGTAGCTCTAAGGTGTATTTGAGAGGGTACGTATAGGAACCTAGATGGAGTGGTTCTGTTGGTTATGATGTACTTGACCAAAGCGTATCCAAGACAGGGGTGTTGGGCCGACGTACGTTTCGGTGGAAAGCCACCTTCCTCAGGGCCAAAGACAAAAGACTAACAGGCAAGTGACACAAAATCTTTAAAATATGAGGGCAACATACAAAATTCTGAAAAAACAAAAAATAGGAAAAATATATAAGTATCATGAACTCTTTTACTTTTTACATTTTTACATCTTAGTTTTTGGCATCATGTAAATACACACATATGCTTTACATATTTTAGGAGTTTGCTGAAAACTCATAGCTAGCTAGCACTCTTGCTAAGTATGGTTAGGTAGACCTAAGAACAAGGTTAGTCCACATAATAAGAGGATAGAAGAAAGAGAAGAAATCAGAAACAATGAACCCACTAGGTCTAAAGCACCTAGAGTGATTGGCAAAATGCCTAAAGCATGCAGTGCTTTTAGGGTCTGTGGTAGTGCGCTGTTACCCTTATTTGAGAAATATATATATATATAAGTATAGGGGTTACCTATGTTTTGAAGAGGCTGCATATATAAATGTTTAAGATTCTTGCTGGACTTTTTTGAAGTGTGTGCTGAAAGTTAAAGTACAGAGAGTTTCTGTAGTTTTATGGGCCAAAGGGTGTTATATTAATAATGCTGGTTTAATTATTTGTCAATTACCTCAGAATGAGAGGCCCATGCCTCAAGATTTCCTTAATTTTTTGGAGCCACCCGGGGCGTTTTCTCAGGGCAGTTAGGTAGTTTCTGTACAGATGCAAAAAATGTAGGTGAACAATGGGCTGGAACCGTGCTTAACGTGAAATTATACTAAATTGTGATTGCATTACCTGTTAGGAAGTACACGATGTATTGTCAGTAAAACCTTAGGGAGCTTCGTTTAGGGCGCCATGATCTGTATAATAAGGTAGTCAAATATATAAAAAAAGAGATTTTGAAGCACACCATGTTGATCTTAATTCATTTAAGCTACTCTAGTGTGGAAAGACTAAACGATAGAAAATGCTTGTGATATTTAGCTAGTTTTCTACATTGGAAGCTAAGCGTTGTTTATAGCTGACTCCGCTACCCAGTGAAACATTGTAGCTGACTTTCTACATCGGAGGCTGAGCGTTATTTATAGCTGACTCCGCTACACAGTGAAACATTGTTGCATTAGCATGGAGATATGGCTGTAGCTTTTCGAGTAAGTGCAGCGTTTGATGAAAAAGGACACTTTCAGAAAAGGACAGAAGCTGAGCGCTCGTTAAAGAAATAACAGCTTCACATTCAAGCATTGTCTCATCATTTTAAGCTATAGCTTGTTAGATAAGTGAAACACTTTTGTGACATGCTAAATGGGGCTTACGGGCAGATTGTCGTACCTGATTAGTAACGTTGTGTTTCTTGCATGCAGCGCTTCCAAGGGTTCAGTTCTTCAATAGGTGGATGACCGTGTCTGAAGTTAAAAAGACATGTCGGTCAGAAATATGCACGGGCTGTTTAAGCAAGGCTTTATGTGCCGTCAGAGAGGGTGATTTGAAATTCGCCGGTGGTGCAGTTAAGAAAGACGAGATACTTGCAACAGCAGTAACAGGCTAGAGCTGGGGGAGCGGTTCTTACCTTCTTCTAAACGAGCTACTGCCACGACCGGGGGTTCTGTGGAAAAAGTTCCGCTGTGAGGCTGGAACAGGCATGTGTGGCGATTTAAATATAATATCGCAACTAGAGCCAGGTGGAGAATCATAAACACTAAGATAAGACTAATGCTGTGTTGTTTGGCGAAACATAGTGGTAGGACTAAAGGTCAGATAGTATGCTCACTGGCAGCCATCTTATAGTGGAGAGAGAATATGTACGACGACTGAACTTGGGAGAATTATACAGTAAGGTACCAAATTGTGGCGGATTATACCACGATTTACATAATGTTTGACACAGGGTATCATTTGTAAGACTTTGCAAGCATCTCATGTGGCGGAGCTAGATGGAAATAGCTGAGAGAACATATATGGATGGCAGGGGTGTTAGTTACAGATGTGGCCATATTTTTTATAGTGTGACTATCCACGAGATTTCTTCGTTGTGCCCAAAGCGAACTGTATCCAGATGATGTATCCAGAAGGTTTCGCGTTTTTTGCGATAAATCGATGGGTCTTTGCCAGGAGGGGCATGAACACGCTCTAAAATTTGCCATCGTAGGTCTTTTTCCTTGTGATCATACTGGACAAAGTGGGACACCATAGGGGCATTGATTTTTTGAGTTCTAATTGCAGATTTGTGTTCCGAGAGTCTGATGCGGAACTCTCGTGATGTTTCCCCTATATATCCTATGTCACACGGACATATAATAAGATATATGACATTTTTAGTTCTGCAATTTGTCATTTCCTTTAGATTTCCTTGTTTTTGTCCATAGGTCCATTTCTCGCCGGGAATTACTTGGTCACATGCGTGGCAGTTACCACATCTGTGATTGCCCTTTGGCAGAGGGTTTCCATCCATGGTCTGCTGTTTGTCTTTTATTTGGCCTTTCCACCTACTGTGTACCAGTTTGTCGCAGAGATTTTGATTTCTTCTAAATGCCAGGATAGGTTTACTTAATCTGCTTTCCTGATCATTTGTGTTCAGTATCTTCCAATTGTTGTAGATGACCTTCCTTATTTTGTTGTTAATAGTGGAATGATTCAGAACACAGACCAATTTCTGGTCTTGAGGTTTTGGAGTTGGGTTTAGTAGGGCATCTCTGTTATAATATTTTGCTCTTTTCATAGAGCTACGTACAAGACGTTTGGGGTATCCTCTTGCTAGTAGACGTTCCGTGAGTTGGTTGGCATGAATCATGAAATCTTTTATAGATGTGCAGTTTCTTTTTATTCGCAAGAACTCGCCAAACGGAATGGAATCTTTTTGGCAGTTAGGGTGATAGCTGCCATGTTCAAGGATGGTGTTTTTGGCAGTGGGTTTACGGTATAGATCGACTGTCAGTTTGCCATCTGTATGTCGCACCCAAATGTCCAGGAATTCCACTTGGTCTGGGGAAAAATTGTGGGTGAATTTCAGATTTTTATCGGCTAAGTTCAGCCATTCCATGAATTCCTTTAAAAGATCTTCTGTCCCCGACCAGATAAAAAACACATCATCTATAAATCTGTGCCATCTGCTGATGTTTTCAAAAAACGGCGCAATTTCATTGTAGATGTTTTTACGTTCAAATTCCCCCATGTAGATGTTCGCTATACTGGGGGCACAAGAGGCCCCCATACTAACACCTTTTATCTGATGGTATACCTCATCTCCGAATTCAAAAAAGTTATTTTGTAAGACCATTCTCAGGCATTGTAAAATAAAGGTGTCAGGTCTGGATCCTGGAGTTCTTGCTAAGAGTGCTGCAACAGATTCCATCGCTTTGTCTTGAGGAATGTTTGTATATAGTGATTCTATGTCACAAGTCACTAGTAATTGTGTAACATTATTGAATGGAGAGTTTTCAAGAACTTTAATCATATGCCCTGTATCCTTGATGTACGAAGCATACGTGGTGGTTAAGGGGCATAAGAAGGTGTCCAGATACTTTGAGAGTGGTTCCGTGCTTGAATTTATTGAGGCTACTATGGGTCTCAGGGGTGGATCCTGAATGTTCTTATGTGTCTTCGGGACACCATAGATAGCAGGGACCACTGGATAGGTGTTAATCAGGTAGTCCATTTCTTTTTGGCAAATGAACCCTTCTTCAAAAGCATTTGATACTAGCATTTTTATCTCTTCTGCTAGGTCAGTGAGGGATCGTCTACTAGCTCTTCTGTAGTGTTCTTCTACTCCTAGCATTTGGTTTATTCTGTCTGCATAGTGGCTTGTGTCCATGATCACAATCCCTCCTGCTTTGTCACTTGGTTTTATTGTGATTTCTTTATTCTTTTGGAGCGTTTGTAGAGCTGATCTTTCCTCTTTCTCCAAGTTTGAATGGGGCAGTGGAATAAATTTCAGAACTCTTTCCAGTTCATGCAGCAAATATATACAGTTTTATAGTTCTTCTGAAGCAAGCGAAAAACAAATGAGGCCTAGTGTGGCTGCGGCCTAAACAAACTTCTTGTAGTTGCACATTACAACATTCAAGAAAAGGTGGAGGCAGCACCAGGGATGAAGTCACAACTCAGCCAGTAATATATTTTTCAAAATTCTTTACACTTCTTCGTCTTAAAACACAGGACAACAGCCAACGCGTTTCATTCATTTTATAGGAACTTCCTCAGGGCATAAAGATTATTTGATGGACCAAGTTCCATTCGGTCAGTTTGGATGCTAATAGGTCAAAATCAGACTAAAACAAGTGCAATACAGTTTCTAAAGGGGGTATGTACAGAGCTAACTTCCATATGCTATAAACAAGTCGCTCCAGGTTGTCAAGCTCAATGTTGATCTATATATGTGAACAATGTTAATCCAATATTCAAGAAATCCAATGGTAGTTCCACTTATGCATATAGTGGAACAAGCTAGAAGCCGAATTCTGATACCAACGGAGAGTCACTCTGCGTTGCCCAAAATCAATCAAATCGGTGGCAGGGGCCACATATATTCCAGATCCAAGCGATCTAAGCGAAATCCACTCAGATGTAAGATGTTCATAAGTATTCGCAATAGCAACTGGATGGAGGAATCCAATAACATAGGTCATTGGTACAAGCCTCCCATCCTCTAGTATGAACGAGGCTATAATAAACCAAACTGTTCAAATCCTGTCAGTCCATAGAAAAACAATGGAACGTATATCCACACTCACGATCAGATAGGGAAACAACATTGCACATTGCAACATGGAGGCACACAAGCCACTGAAGCTTGTAAGGATAACTCAGTGGGTTTCATAATGCTAATACAAATGGTGCTGATTTAGCCACCTAATGCTAACTTATATAATAGATATGAATGCATATTTTAAAAGGGAATTTCAAACTTAACATTGGTAGAAAGAGACAATTATTGCCTTGATACTGTATCAAACTATGCTCACGGGACAGTGGGAGCTTTGTATATCTGTCTCTGAAGTGTAGCAAGTTTGTGATGATGGTGTGAGGAGCAGTCCCAGGTGGCGGACGGGATCCCAGAGATCTATAGGCTCGTTCAACTATGACTCTATCTGTGAAGCTTTGGTGGTCAAATATATCCACAAGGAGCTGTCCTACAAACTGGTCTGGGCGTCCCATGTTTATTGTATCCACGATCCCAATGATGCATATATTATTCTTGCATGATCTCGCTTTGAGGTCTTTGATTTTAATGGTGACTGCTTTAAAGAATCGTTCAGGTTTTTCCAGATGTCTTGTAAGGGACGTGGCGCCATCTTCCAAGCCTGAGATTCATTCCTCTGCCCTGTATTTCTGCTGCCATAGTCTGCAATTCTCTCACCCATTCGGTCTAGGCCACTTGTTAAGAATCAAACCTCACATCTACAGGTGAAATTATGTGGGATCATGCATTATTGAAAGCAGCACGTGGGCAGGAACAACACAGCGGGCTGGAGGGTGTCCCAATACTCCACAGGTCTCAAGGCCTCAGTATCGTCAGCCACATAGTGGCAATAGCTCTGGATGCATTAGAGTGGGGGTCAGGGGAGAGGCCACATCTCTATGACAGGAGTAAGCAGGTGATATCTTGCGGCGGCCCAACCCCAGTTGCTGAGGTCACTAAGCTGGAGTAGACGCCATAGGGCCAGAAGGTAATTTTGCAGTCAGCAGATGCAGCACATCTCTCGATGTCTTACCAGTAACCATCGTGGCCTCCCAAGGCCATGGGAGTAGTAAAGTTCCAAAGCTGCACTGTGTGAGCAGATTTGCAATGCGTCCCAGCCCTCAGCGCCGACAGGCAGGCCTGGCCTCGCTTGAGTGCGCATCTGTAGCAGGCTGTATTCTGATCCAGGCCACAGGACCATACCCCAATGTCGCCAACAAGCAGAGAGCATCTGACAATGTGAGTGGCAGGCAAGGGTCCCAGCAGGGCTTGGCAGCCCAATCCTCAGGCTCACCCAGGGACTTTGGTGCAGTTACGGCCTCTGAGGATATACTAGGACAATCCTGCCCACGCACAGTTAGGTCATCTCCAGGTCATGTATAATGGTAAATGTGGCATCACAACACTCTGCAGGAGTCACAGAGATGGATTCAGGTGGGGTTGATGGGTATGAATGACGTTTCAGGCCTGTATCTAAACATAAAGAGCTTTTGAGGCTCAAGCTTCACTGCTGAGCGATCATCTTGGTCACTGGCGTGGCCACTCTTCCCAAGAACACCATTCCTAGCAAGTACATTAGGAATTACGATTTCCAAATTGCAATTTGGAAAGAATCACATTTGGGAATTTCAGTCCCTAGTTTTTGTACATCTGGCCGATAGTCTCTGAAATGGAAGTAAAACCCTTGTAGCAGTGTAAAAGTCATAAGGGTTCCTCGAAATCAGATATATTTTTGTCAAGCTCCTTCTAAAGTCATTGACTTTGTTTCCAAGGGCTCCAAACTGGTAATACCTGGATTTTGCAGCCACTGAGGTTGCTTTGCAGGTCAGATAGTTTTGCTGCTTTGCCCTGGCCCAAGATGTTAAATTTGGATTTAATCACAGTCTTAGTAGTTTAACTCCTCCTGCAGTGCAAGTCAGGAAGGCATTGATGGGCAAGAAAGAACAAGGCCAGATAACTTCACCAAGAGGTCCAGCAGGACCAGTTTTCAGTGGTACAAGCAGCTGTGAGCAGGATAAATATTTTTTTCTTGCCCACCCAGAGTGTAACTCCCTGACAAGGCTACAGCACCTTGTCCCAGTCCTCTGGAGCTGCAAAAGTGCCTTAATTACCAGTCCATACAAGTGCTGGAAAAGTTATTCCTGGTACATCCTGCAGCCACTAGCTCCTTGGGGAAAGCTTCAAATTATCAGGTCTCTCTCCCGCCAGGTGTACTGCAGGGTTTGATCCTCTTTAGTCAGCAGGATTTGCTAGAATCAGAAGTCCTTCGAAAGCAGGCAAATAAGAGGCTAACAACTTGACCTTTGGAGAGGAGTTCCAGCCCCTTGGTGTAAGTAGGAGTCAGAAGTACTTGAGTTTTTGATTGAGTCCTCTTCTTCCAGCAGGAGTCAGAGGTCTTCTTTCTCTAAGTGGGGTCTTCCCAGGTCCAGGAATGTTCTAAGGAGATAGTGGTTGAGGTGCCAGATTGATCCTGTGCACCAGTCTGTGACTGAGAAATTCTACCACTAAATTCCACCTATTTTTCTCAGTCCCAACATCTCCTTCTGTAGTAACAACTCTTTTTCTTTCTATCAAATTATCCAAGAGACCCTTTTACAAAATGCCAGAATCCAAATGGTATCAGTTAAGCCTGCTCCTTAGCCACTCCCATATTTACCTAAGAATGGAAAAACTGGTTCTGTCCCCTAATCCGGCTCGATGTTGGCTGTCTCTGAGGTTCAAAAGAATGAACAGGAAAAGTCCTCTTTGAAATCTCCAAATCAAAAGAGGTCGTTCTGAAGCTGGCCTTTGGCCTGACATCATTCCTTGTCCACCCCTAGAGAGCTCATCCATGATCAGATGTCAGCAGTTAACATTGATTTTCTCTTGCTATGCTCAGAGGCAGGTTGTTGCCCCCGAGTCAGTTGTTAAGTGTGAAGAGTGGCAGTATTGCTTTTATGGCAGTTTTGGTTCAAGCAGCCAGCAGTACATTTTTACAAAGTTACTTTCCACTTAAGTTTTCATAAATCTGATGTCACTATTAAATCAGGTTTAAACTATTATGTTGGAAATAACAAAGAAGCATTTATATAGCGCTCCCACAAGCAGAGATAGCAAATACAGATTTTAATCTCATTGAGGCCTGTACAGAGAAATGTCTAGAAAGGCCTACATAATGAAATAGGTTTTGGTTATTTTTTTTTACTGTGACAACACGCTTGCACCCAATATGTATAGTGCCCTATCTGAAATATTAGCACCATGTCACATGGGCTTATAAGGCATATTTTAGGGGTCATAAATGAATATTTAACTATAAGCTTTCCTATATGGCCAATGCACTTTTCCATGCCATGTGTCATTTCAGTGCATTTGAACTACATTCCAATTTAGAATACAGTAGTCCTCATAACAGGCATATATGTGCGTCATATATGTGGGGGGTTTCAATACACACTGCAACTCACATATGACTTGTTAACCTCCCATGTCATAGATGACTTTTAGGCACTTTTTCCTGTGGACTAAAATGAAGTTCCAATGTCCAGTACTTGTTTTGGGAGGAACACATACAGTTTACTATACAGCATAATCAGGCATTACAAAATAGAGATACCATGACAAAAATTGAGTTATTTCTCACAGGCCCCAAAAGCCATCACCACATCACATGAGGCAAACGCAATGTGCTGACTCATGAATCCTAAGGACAAGCAGTAGAATCAATGGATAAAAACAATCTCATATGATTGTCAGCATTTACCTTGAATCAAATTAAAGACTATTTCAAGAACAGTAAAAAAGACAGTTATCAAGGCTAGAGATAACTGTCTAGTCTCTAATCTTAAGGGAAATTGGTAGAAAGGAAAGCGTGGCCAAAGCATATGCAACCACGTTACATTGGATTATACATCACTATCTTGTCCTCCCCAAATATAATTTCAAGAAAGGAAACTACAAATAAGTCAATGCTAATGAAAGAAAGCATCCCTTGCCCTTCCAACAAAATGAAATTTAGCAATACCAACTTAGCACAGAAAAACTCACCTGGCAATTGGACACCAAAAAGAACTGTTCTTGTCTTCTTGAACAATGTATGGTTTATCTGCTACGCTGTTTAGACAAATTAATGCAACAACAATATATGCACTTGTTTCCGTAATGTGCTCTACCCCATGAACATTATCCATATGCTATTGATAATTCAAGAAATCTATATCCACTTAGCAGTGAAAAGGCACATCATGGATAGAAAAGATCCATGTGCTGAGAATTTGGAAGATTCTAAGCTGTAGAGCCAGAAACATTCTAAGTAAACTATCTAGATTAGAATGCTTTCCCACACATTCACAGTTTTTTTTAAACATGACACTAAGTTTGTGAGGTCAAAATTGGAACATGTTTTGAGTTGCACGGTATCTTGAAAATCTTTCAGTAATACACACTGACTGGATTGAATGATGTACCAGAGTAGTAGGTAAACAGAATAATATTTTTTTTATAAAAGGAGGCACCAATTTCCTTGTAGTTGCAGGTTTCGCTTTTTATTGAAATATAAAGTTAAATATTCCAGTATTTCAATACTAAATTCATACAAATCTTCAAGCTAATAATGTGTCTTGCATCTGAAAAGCACTCATTCAGAGCTTCAGACAAACCTCCAGATGATTTCTCAAAATAATTCAGAATTTCCTAATGGTTGGTGCAATATAACAGTCTGCAATATTCCTGTGGGATCTCCTGAATAGTATATGAGTACATCTCAAGATGCTGGGCCAGCATCTTTTCTCCCTTTCAAAATCAAAAGTGGATTCATATTCTGTTGTTTTCTCAAATGAAAGTAATTTTAGAACCTGCTGAGCAGGGAATGCATTTTCAGACTTTTTCAGACCCATCAGCAGGTATGCAGCAGCATTCATGGTCTGTAAAGAATGTAATTCCCAAAGGTAAACTTAAACTTTTGTGTAAGGTTACAATTGTTTGCTATTCATAAAATTGTTTTACGATTAGTATCTTTAAAACTGTAGAGTTTCTGCACATAAAAAGATAGGACAGTCATAATTGTATGTGCGGAGACTTTTTCAGTCATAAGATAGTACTAGTAAAATACTTTTCTGAATAGCAAACAATCATAAACTTACAAAAAAGTGTAAGTTTACCTTTGTGAATCAGGCCCTTAGTGCATTATTGGGAGGACTAAGGTAAATAATGTTTCTATTATCAATGTCCCTAACAAGAAGGCCTTCATGACTTCTTCCCTATTTGTGAAGGAAAGAAAAGTCTGCATTGGAATGTCCTCCTTTGTGCTTATTTGCACTACTTGCCTTTAGCAATTCCTGGGACTCTTTTCTGGGTACTCACTTTTTCTCAATTTATATATGGCTATATAATGCAAAAGGGGAAGATATAAAAAATGTAAGATTGAAATGCATGTGTGCATGGTGCACATACTCACCTATATTGTGTTTTCATACAGAAGCTGAACTAGCAACTCATTTTCAATATGCCAGCTTCACCGACCTGTAATTTCTCCTCACAAATTACTGATATAGAACAGCCCCGTGCTCAGAATCAGTGAGGACTTGCAGTACGGGATGTTTTGTACCTGAATGCTTCGGGCCCGATTCACAAAGGTAAACTAAGACAAAAGTCTAACTTTATGACTTTCGGTATTAACAAAGGGCATTTTTGAGTAGTAAAGATAGACTTTTGTATCAGTTAAACTTAAGTTTTTGTCTTAATTTTCATTGATACCAAAACTGAGAGAAATGTCCAACTTTGCTACTCGCAAATGCCCTTTGTGAATACCGAAAGGCTTAAAGTTAGACTTTTATCTCAATTTACCTTTGTCAATTGAATCCCGTATTTCTACCAAATTCCAACAGTTCTCTTTATGAGATTTTCACAAGGATTCTCCTGGTGAAATCTACATGTGGAAACTTTTTTGATGTGAGGTAGCTTCACACATCTGGCCAGATTCAGCTTTGCCGATTCACTCAGAGGTGCTGGAACAATTTTCAGAGTGGGTTTACTGACATCAGCAGGACATCACCAAATTCATAGGAATTGCAAACAATACGAGCGCTGCACAAAGAGAGTGTACCAAATGAACCATGCCATTCAGCAGGAGAATAGTAGAGATGTGGTATGTAGCCAATGGTGCATTTTGGAGCACACTGTTGCAAATATATTAATATAGCATGATATGCCAACAATGCCAACCTGGAATCTTTTGACCTCCTCTTTCCCTCACTTTGTTCCATCAGCCCCCCCACTCCTCCTCACCGCCCACCAATCACCCGCTGCCTAGAAAACCAATCCCCCCTAAGGAACCCTCACCTCTCTCCTCCTCCTACGACCCCATCCTCAGTAGCGCACTCTCTGACCTCCAGTAATCCCTCTCTCTCCACCGATGAGGCCCCCCCCACTCTACCGCTCCCCCCTGATTTTCCTCCGGCTCAGAACCCTCAACATCCCCCGCTGGGTCCCCACAACCCACTCCACAAGCCTTGCCCCCCCCTGTCTCCCTCCCACTAACAGGAGTAACAGGCCATCCCTCCCCGACCCCCTATCTCTCTCCATACCCCGACCCATCCCTTCCACTAACAACAAAAGTTGTCCTAATTCCCCCAGCGCTCCCACGCACCGAAGAGATCCCCCCAAATGGCTCCCAACCCCTCGTCATGAAGAGACTGATTGCTGCCTCGCCAACATTGAACCCCTGCTCTCCTCCTTACTTCAGGACATGAGTCTCATCCTTTCTAACCTCCTGTCATCCCCCTCAACTCCTCCCCCTGCCCCATCCCACACACTCCCTTGGCCACTGAACTCCCCGCCCCCAAACAGTCAGCCCACCGTCCCCGCCCCCAGGCTCCTAGACCAAGGAGGACTTAAGAAGCCTTGTCCCCAGAGGAAGCGATCGTGCTAGCCTCCTCCTACCTCTCCCCTCCTTCCCCATCCCATAATCCACAATCCAAGTAATCACCGGGACCAGAATCAAATCCTCTGTCCTGAAACCCCCAGACCTCCCTCCTCTCTCATCACCATCCCCTTGGAACAAATGAATGGGCCCCACCGGACTAACTGCATGCTCATAAACTGCAGGTCTGCCTCGAAACATGCAACAGAACTAGCTGAAACCATTCTCACCCATGACATTGACATTGCCTTCATCACTGAGACCTGGCTCAATGATTCCTCCACCCCGATCCTAGACATGCTCGTCCCCCCGAGTTTTTCTATCATCAAGAAAGATAGAATTGACCAAAAAGGCGGAGGCGTGGCCATCTTCCACAACAATAACTTATCGGTGTTCGAAACCGAGAACTTCACATATAACTCTTTCAAATGCCTTACCGCCATCATCAAAACCGCCAACAATAACCCAGTGCATTTCCACCTCCTATACCACCCCCCAGGGAACTCCGTCACTTTCACAGAACACCTATCTGACCTTATCGCCCACTGCTCGCTCCAAGATTCCAACAATATCATTCTAGGCGACTTTAACCTTCACTGGAATGATAAGAACAGTGCTCCTGTACAAAGCCTAAATGACATTCTCCTCTCCAACAACCTCTCCCAGCACTGTTCTCAAGAAACCCACAACAAAGGAGCAATCCTGGATGGCATCATCGCCAATCATGACGCAATCTCCATAGACCACATCCTGCCCGTTGACTGGTAAGACCATCACCTTATCCTATTCCACCTACCTTTTCAGACCATGCCTCTGCCCTCCATTTCTAATCCCTCCTCATGGTCGAGAAACGTATCTCTGATCAACCCAGATGAGTTAGAAGAAAAAATTTCCTCCCGCCTGCCCATCCCCCCAGTAGGCCTCTCCACAGAAGAACTCACAGCCCACTACAATGTTACCATGGCCTCCATCCTTGACGAACTAGCCCCCTTGAAACTGAAAAAATCCAGGAACACTCCCTCCAGATCCTGGTTCAACAAGGACTTTAATGAGGAAAGAAGACAACTCAGAGCCTCTGAACGCCTCTGGAGAAAAGACCCCTCCTCCAACCACTTCGAGAAACTCAAAGCAGCAAGAAGAAAGTACAAACTCCACATCAACAACAAAAAATCCAACTTTTTCTGCGCCGCGCTGGATCAAGCCAAAAACAGACCAAGAGAACTCTTTGACATCTTCAAAAAACAAACATCCAAGCCAACGAATAGTCTCATCCAGCCCTCAAAAACCCTATGCGACAACTTCGCCAACTTCTTCAACTAAAAAATCAACTTGATCGAACTCTCCCTGGACCTTAACCACCTTCCCCCTGACAAAAACTGCTCTCCAACAAGCGAATTCTCCTCAATAAATAGTCCTGCTTCAACCTGGTCCTCCTTTGACCCCGTCTCAGAATCGGAGATCCTCAATCTTATCTCCTTCTCCAAGCCATCCTCTCACAACCTCGATCCCATTCCCGCTCAAATGGTCAAAGAGCAGAAACTCTCCCTAGCTCCACTTTGGTGCCAAATCATAAACAGTTCTCCAACAACTGGCTCCATTCCAGACTGCCTTAAAGTCTGCCAAGTAACTCCTCTTCTGAAAAAACCAGGCCTTGACGCAACCGACCTAAACAATTTCCGCCCCATATCCAATCTGCCTTTCCTTGGCAAAGTCCTCGAAATATGTGTCCTCCGTCAACTGAACAAACACATTGACAACATAAACTTGCTCGACCAATCTGGTTTCAGAAAAGGATACAGCACCGAAACTGCAATCCTCACCATCATGGACGACATCTTCAACTCCCTCGACGCTGGCCACTGCTTTCTCCTCATTCTCCTAGACTTGTCTGCTGCATTTGACACTGTAGACCACAGTCTTCTCATCAAAGCTCTCAATGAACGGGCAGGCGCAGAGAAAGTGGTCCTTCAGTGGTTCTCCTCCTTCTTCCAAAACCGCTCACAAAGACTAAAACTCAAATCCTTTGCCTCCGATCTCGTTCCCGTCAACAGAGGAGTTCCTCAAGGCTCCATTCTCTCCACCCAACTGTTCAACGTATATATGGAACCTCTCACCTTCATTCTGAAAAAAGCGAACATCCCCTTTCATCTCTATGCAGATGACACACAGATCTACTTGGAAACCTCCTCCCTGAATGACATTCAAAGACTTAACAATACCCTCAATGAAGTCCAAGAATGGCTAGCAAAGAACCACCTCAAACTCAATCAGGGCAAAACCGAGATCGTCCTCATCTCTAACAAAGAAGAAAACCCGCAAATCGCTGAATGGTTGAAAGCTATTGATGCCCTCAACGGAAATCACACCCTGGCTCCCTCGGTCAAATCACTGGGAATCACATCAAGAACTCCGCCAAGAGCGCCTTCCTCAATCTGAAACTCCTTAACAAAATCAAACCCCACATCCCCTCCTCCGACCTCAAGCAAGCAACCCAAGCCTTGGTGTTGTCCAGACTGGACTATGGGAACGCAGTTCTTTCCGGGACTGCCCGCTCTCAACCACCCTAAATGCTGCAGCAAGAATGGTCACCGGAATCAAGAAATTTGACCACATTTCTCCTGCGCTCAGAGATCTGAAATGGTAACCAGTTGAAATGCGAGCTAGTTTCAGAACGGCCTGCCTCACACACAAAGCCCTGCACACAGAGAAACCAGAATACTTAGCCTCCAAACTCAAGAAAGCCGGCCAAGCAAGAAACCTCAGGAGTTCCAACTCTCTCCTCCTCATTCCCTTAAAAACACGTAAACAAAAGACTGCTGCCCGCTCTTTTGCTGGAAACACCCCAAAAATCTGGACCACCATCCCAATCAACATCAGAACCACCCCCTCCTTTCCAAAATTCAAAAGCCTCCTTAAAACTCTCTACCTCAACCGTGCCTTCCCGAACGCAATTACATGATGCTCTTGCCTCCTCCTGGCTGGCTCCCGTCAACGCTCCCTCAACGGGTAGCCACCAGTCATCGCACAACCACCTCCTACCTCTTCCATTCTCAGCCCCCCGGCTGACACCACGAAATGAACTTCTCCACCACCAGTCGTGCCTTCCTTGGACTTTGATACCACCTCATGACCCCTCCTCCTCTATGCCTCGCCTAAGGCTCCCTCGTCCCCTCTACCTCAATCGGCTCACCGCAAAAGACCCAAGAGAACGGTAAAGTCCGCTTTTGAACTTTTGTCCCTCAATCGGCCTCCCTCTGACACTCAGCTGTACTCCAAAATGCTTACGTTTTGAACTTTTTCTGTATCTCTCTTTCCTTGCCTTACCATGTATTTTTGTCTCCTCCTCATCTTGTTGTAAAGCGCTCCGATACCCTCGGGTCTGGCCAGCGCTATAGAAAACTTCCAAAATAAAAAAAATAAAATAAAAATGGTTGCACACTGTCATTTACAGACAGCACATTTTCCATTGAAATGGGTACTTAATTTTCAGTGATTTGCAGTTTTACTGATAAAATGATATAGCACATTATTATTATTTGCACAACACTAAGGGCCAGATGTAGGTAGCCAAATACCGGTCGGTAACGGCCGATTTCGGCTGTTACCGACTGGTATTTGACTTTTGAGATATAGGTGGGTCGTTATTTACAGAATCAGTATATTTACCGAGTCGGTAGATTTACCACTTCGGTATTTTACCGAATCGGTAAATATACCGATTCTGTAAATCTATATGTAGCTGACACTCCTAAGAGTGCCACAGGCCCTTAAGAGTCGGTATTTTACCACACAATCCTATTGTGTGGTAAAATACCGAATTCAGGTGTGCATGCACATCTGTGCATGCACACCTGTGCAATGTGACACACAGACATGCTCTTAGGGCATGTATGTGTGCCACATGTCACCCAAGCCTGTACTTGGGGTGCTAGAGGGTGTCAAAGTGACACCCCCTGCACCCTTGCAAGATTCGGTATTTACCGATTCCGTAAATACCTAATCTGTATTTCCCATTGATTCCTATGGGCTTCAAGGCCCATAGGAATCAATCTGAAATACCGAATCGGTATTTACTGAATCGGTAAATACCGAATCTTACGGGATTCGGTAATTAGGAAATAAGGATTACCTACATATGCCTCCTTCCTATTTACCTACTCTTAAATACCGAATCGGTATGATTCGGTATTTAGGAGTCGGTAAATAGGAATTACCTACATCTGGCCGTAAGTAAAGTGTCTTGATTGGTTTTTCATCTAATAAAAATCTTTACTGCCAATACACTTCAGAATTCCAAAAACAGTGCTTCACCTGAGCTTTCTTAACTGCTGGTATATTTTAAAACATTTTTACAATCCATATCATTGACTTTCTATAGCCTTTTATTCACACCAGCAAGATTGTCAAATAGTTCAGTTTGCAAAATCCGCTCACTTTGCAGTCACAGAAAGAAAAGTAAACACCAATCTCCATGTAGTAATTTGTCAGATGGCATAGAATGACATTTAATCTGACTTTGAATGCTCAGCAAATGTAACAAGATAAAATGATGTTTATTCCTCACTCACCTTCTGAACTCCAGCATGGTTATTTCTGTGGGACTGCAGCACGCCTGCACCCCTGCCCTCAACCCTACTTTCAGTGACTATAGGCCACTTAGAAGGAGACATACAACTTAGTTAAAATGGAAAATTCACTGTTGTTGAAAAAGTGCTCCATCCTTAGACGATTCTCCCTGTATGATTTCTACTACTATAACAATCTTTGGGGCATATCATCAAGGAGCGGCGATAATTATCGCTAAGTGCACTTAGCGCTAGGATAATTATCGCCGGGTAACGTGGAACTTTATCGCTGAGATAGCGTGCTATTAGCAACGCTTATCTCAGAAGCGATAAAATTCCAAGCGCCAACTGCCAAATATGAGATTATCGCTGGAAATCCAGCAATAATCTCGCAAAGTTTGGCGTTAGCTTGATGAAAGGGTGAGGCATACTTAGCCATGATATCCACCTTACATAGGATATCATGGCTAAATCAGTCTTGAAGCAGGCGTAAGGAAAGTAGCGATAACAGAGGTTATCGCTACTTTGCTTGTTGCTCTGCAGGTTAGCGTGCCCCTTGTTAATTGGAGAAATGTTGCTTAGTGACATTTCTCCAGTTATGTCAGGGTGCCCACTTTGCATCTCATTAGAGATGCAGAGCTGGGCGTTCAGTAAACAGGCGCTGATGCAAGGTTTCACACGATCGCGTGACCTTGCTGATTAGGCGATAAAATTATCGCCTCTTTTTGTCTGAAAACGGACGCAAAAGCGGCGATAATTTCATATCGCCTCATTGATGATATGCCCCTCTGTAGTGTAGAAAATTGCTTTTAGGGATTTTCCTTCAGGTTTAGAAATTCATCAACACACATCTGGTTTTTCTATTATCACCACTGCTACACCAGACACATAGCTTTAAAAAAATTTAAATCGGGAGCATTACTAGCAGACTATTAGTGAGGGGGATCAGACAAGACAATGCAAATTAGGTGAACACTTGTACAGTGACTTACCAAGACTCTGCCCATCTAGTTTGCAGTTGAACAGTCCAAGCAAAAGTGTTGCAGAGCGTGTTCAACAACATCTCAAATGCGCAGAATGTGTGTAGAAGAGAAGACAAACCTGCAAAATATTTCTAAGGAAGGGAAAATGCCCAATGATTTGTATTTTTGCAGTATTTAATTTTCTTTCGGGCCTTTGGCCTAATCATTCACATTTATGTACGAAAATAGCTTTTCTACTTCCTAATGTGAAGCTTACACATGTATTCATATGAATTAACACCTGTCTGTTTATGTATGTATGTGAATGGTAGAGAAGAGCACGGTTTATATGTCAATGTTTAGGTCAAGTGTGTGATTATTTATTTATTTATTTATTTTTTATTTGTCCTCATTTGCCTTTCCCTCTTTTCAAGAAACACCAACCACCTTGCTTGTCCGTCGCCGAGAGGCTTAGAGTTTTAGTTGTCTCCCACAACAAGCTCAATTTAATAGCATTGGTGGCAGAAGAGTCCTGAAGAAAACCAGAGGGGGAGGGGGAGGGAGTGGGTTTCCAATTACTCCATCAAGGTATTTTTCAACCTGTAGGACCGATAGTGAGCTGAGGAAACCAGGGTCCATGGAGTGTTGTAGGCATAATCATATGACCCGGGAAAAAAATCCAAAAAAAAACCCCAGAGCACTAACTCCACTGGACCAACAGGTCCCAAAAAGCCAAGTTATGTTTACTACAAGATCTGGTCAAGTCCACCTTAGATGTTTCGTATAGGGACATCAACCAGCCACTGTGTGATGGGGCCGTTTTTTCTACCCAAACTTTACAAATTTGTCTCCTAGCCAGGAGGATTGCATAGAACAAAAAGGACCTTGCCTGGCCTGTGATGCCAGCATCCAAGCCAAAGATTATTAATGGCAGAGTGATGGACAGTGATATATTTAAGATAGAGTCCAGAGTTTACTTCACTTCTTCCCAGAACCGGCCGATGTAAGGGCAGTCCTTAAACATATGTACATCTGATGCTTCGATGAAATTGCATTTGTTACATTTCTTTCCTGGGAGGAATTTGGAGAGCCTCAGGGGCGAGAGGTGAGCCCGATGTGCCGTGAACAGGTGATTACATCTCAGCCATGCCGGTTTAACGGTTTTATAAAGGAGAGTAAATGATTTTACCCAGGTCTCCTCGCACTGAAGGCCAAGCTCATCCCCCCACAGCTCGTCAGGTAAAGTAAACTCCCCATCAACCTCATCCAACAGCCTCCAATACCACAAAGCTACCTCTTTGCCTCTCCCAACTCGCTCAATTAGCTGCTGTTCCAATTTGCTGGCTTTCCCAAGTACAATTCCTTTCCGACACAATGCCCTGGCCCAGCTATCCAACTGCATGAACTTAAATCTAGAAAGACCAGGGCCAACCTGCTCCCGTAGCTCCTCCCATGCCCTCATGGACCCTTCTACCAGCAACTATCCCCATCTTATAATCCCAGCATCCTTCACTGGAATAGACAAGCTATCCTTTAAACACAACGGTAGACCTGAAGAATTCCACACTGGTGCAAAGTTTGAATAGTAAGGCAGTCCCATTCTCTTTCTAATCTGTACCCAGTCTTTCTCCAGGGACTGAAGAATTTTCAACTTGACTTTTTTTTAAAATTTCTGGTCCCCAAATTTGAACAGGAAACCATCGATTGGCAAGTCCGCTCCAACCAGCATGGCTTTAAACATTGCTCCTATCGATGAGCTAGATGGTGTTTTTAAAAGCATTCTGGAGTGGGACAACTGAAAAGCCCATGCATAGTGCTGTAAATCAGGTAATGCAAGCCCCCCCCTTTTCCCTCCTCCTCCTCAACTTCTTCCATGCCAGTCTAGTTGATTTGTAATTCCAGATAAAGGAATTGATCTCTCGCTGGCACTTATCCAAGATTTTCGCATCAAAGGCCAGAGGGATGGTATTAAAGATGAATGTAAATTTGGGGAGGATAGTCATCTTTATCAAGCTTACCCTACCCAATATGGTAAGTGGAAGGTGAGCCCAAGATTTTAATAGCTTTCTGCACTCGTTGTAAGATTATTTTGTGCGAGGTTTCCAACATCTTGGGTAACCCGTATTCCGAGGTATCGCCTGGAGGTGGTCACCCCCAGATGTAAATTGGGGATATTCCAAGCCATAATTTATGTTTTGCTGGCGTTAATCTCGTACCCTGAAATACGTCCAAACTCTTCCGCCCTCTTAATAACAGCGGGAAATGATAGATGCGGGTCAGATGTAAAGATGAGAATATCATCTGCGTAAAGTGCAACCCACCTCTCCCACTCCTCAAACTTGAAAGAAGGAATATTTTCCTCTGCCCGCAAGACTTGGGCGAACGGTTCAATGTACAAGTTGAATAGGAGGGGAGAGAGCGGGCAGCCCTGCCGCGTGCCCCTCGTGATGTTAAAAGATTCTGTCAGTACACCATTAATTAACAACCTTGCAGATGGAGCCCCATACATAAGAGTAATGGTTCGGCAAAAGTCATCACCAAAATTGAATTTCTTCAAAACGGCTGCTAAGTAGGGCCAATTGACCCTATCAAAGGCTTTTGTCGCGTTTAAAGTAAGGGTGGCCAATGGAAGGGAGAAGGCTGAGGCAATGTCTATTGCCCCCACCAAGTCATGTGTTAGATCTGATAACTGACGCCCTTTAATGAAACCTTTCTGATCCTGGTGTATAATTGCACCAATTACACTCCCCAATCTCGCAGACATGATGGTAGCAAAGATTTTATAATCGCTGTTCAAAAGCGAGATTGGTCGATGGGAACCACACTCTGTCGGGTCCTTCCCTGACTTAGGGATCTGAACGCTAAGACTCGTCTCTCCCCAGGATTTTGGAGGAGCGTCCCCCTTCCTAAGAATACCATTAAAAAGGGCCGTCAATGTTGGGAGAATAACACCACCTAGCGCTCGGTATAACTCACCAGGTAGTCCATCAGGGCCTGCCGCCTTCCCTCGTTTAAGTTGCCCTATGGCTTTGATCAATTCGGCCTCCGATATCTCCATCTCTAAACAGTTGCTCTGCACTGTTAAAAGGCTTGGCAGAGAGATCTTATCAAGCCATGTATCCCTTGCCACTTGGTCATTAGAAATATCCTCGCTGTAAATCCCCTCAAAATAATCCAAAAAGGCACTCCCAATCTCCGAGTTAGAAATCCTGGCAGCAGCATCCCCTTCTACTTTTATCTCTCTGATATAATTTTGGGCTTGGTCAGCCTTAACTTTCCATGCCAAAATCCTGCCTGCTGCCTCACCGAACTCAAAATGGGAAATCTTGCTAGCCTCCCATCTCTTAGCCACCCTCTCTTGTAAGATATTCTCCAGTTGTTTTCTCAACTCATCCAACTTCCTTTGCTCGTATGGCAAGCCTGTGGAGGTACCGAGCTTCTGCTCGAATAGGTACATCTCCTGCTCTAAACTTTTTATCTTCTCCCTGTATAACTTCCGCCTGTAAGAGGCTCTGTTAGTAATACTGCCTCTCAAAAAAGCTTTCAATGCCTCCCACACAGTGGCTAGGACAGCATATTCTAGATTAATCTCTAAGAATTATGTGGTCTCTGCTACCAGGAAGCTAACTTCTTCGTCCTCCAAAAGAATAGTCCGATCAAAAGACCAGGACGGATGTTTAGTCTGCAGGTCTGATCTTAGAGTAAACATAAGTGAGAAGGGAGGTATTTTATCGCAGTCAATGAGTCTTTGAGGCAATAACTAAGTAGGGCATAATCAATTCTTGATTTATGCTTATATTTGAGATTCCAAAAGGAGACCCCCAATTTATTGCCCACCCTTTCCCTCCACAGGTCTGCCAGACCCAGCTGTGTCATTATTGCTCTGAGCGTTTGTCTTGATTTGGAAGAGATGCAGGCTCTAGAATTGGTAGATTTATCTAATTTTGGTTCGAGCACAATATTAAAATCACCCACCCAAATTACTGGGTCTTGGGTGGTGACCAAGGGATTCCTAATAATATCCAAATAAGACGGATCGTCTAGATTTGGGCCATAATATCCCACTAGTGTACAAATCCAGCCATCTACTGAGATTCTCAGCAGGTTGTTGTTATTAACAGGGGGTAACCCAATTGGAGTCAAAGGACCTGGGTATCAAGTATTATAGACAAAATGGTCCTAGACATTGATTCAACTCATACAGTGTAAAGTTATTTCAAATATTCTTTCTACTTCTGATCACCATCCGATTAAATCCATTATGGTTGATACAAGTCGAAACACAACAGTTATATTAGCCCGGAATATTGATTGATGCAAGAAAAACACACTTAGAGTAAACAACTATGTATCATCAAGGTCCGAGAGACTCTCTTATTTATTATATGTTTAGAAAAATGACATAATATACTTCCACAATATAATAATACAGTTATTTACACAAGGGGTTCACTGTAAAGTGACGTGCACAGGAAAGAGTGATAGTAAGTGCTCGTGTGAGTAGAGTGACCAAGAGGGTCTATTAGAAAATTAGAAGTTTTTAGGTAGAGACTAAGGTTCAGTCCTTAGCATGAGACATGGGTGAGCCTGCCCTTGATGTTTTTGTCGCAAAAAATGCAACTCTTTCTTGCTGGCACGTGATTGAATAATCCTCCGTATTCTAATTGGCACAAGGGAACAGGGGGTGTTGGGAGAATAATACATGTACAGGCTCGGGGGGAAAAAACAAGATTGTCGACATTTCGACCCAAAAGCAAACAGGGTAGTTGATTTCCTCAGGGACGGGTCTTCATCTGGACAGGTAGGGGGTGGGAACTCAATGTGCACAAACAAAAAACAACCCCACAGTGAGTAGGCACCTGTAACAACAAATAAATAAGCGGGCTAAATAACTCCACAAACGACACTTCCAACGTGTCCAAAAGCAAAAAAGAGTGGGGTCACTCACCCTTCAAAGGTGTGCTACTTGAGCGAAATCAATCAGCACCTAATAGCTATAGTATAACTCAAGCTGCTCCACTTTGCTGGTCAACACTAAATGAATAAATGAAAAAGGGGGGGAATGACAGTCGGTGTTGTTACTGGCCATATGAGCTGTCAGCGGTTAATTTAACGTACAGCTTTATATGACAATTCAATTGTCTACTGAATGCGCAATATTAATCAATAGATCACTCAATTGGATCACTTCAGGCTGACAACAGGGTATAAATCATGCTCTATCGGGTATAACTGACCAATGCTGCCAATAAACCGAGCAACTGATGCTCCTAAATAATGCTTGAAAATATCAACAGTTCATTAGATATAAGCCATAGCCCACCACGTCTTGATGGTACAATAAGTGCTGAAGTTTCACTCACCCAACAGTATGCTTCGCGTAAAAGCTCCATAAAGAGGTGTGTCTCCTGTATGACAATGATCTGCTCAGGGGAGTCTCTCAAATATTGTAGAATACGATCTCTATTACTCCTCACGCGCAGACCATTGACATTCCAGGACATATATTGAATGGAAGTCATAACTTTACTTCAATCTCCATCTCCCTCACCATTGCAGAGCTCCTCCCATAGCCGCGATAACCTGGGCTCAACCACCTGGCAGTCCTACTGGACTGAATATATATTCAGCTTGGACACATAGAGAGATTGAAAAGGACAGACTCATGAGGATTTTTTACCATTTTTCCCCCCACCTAAAACTACCCCCACCAGTGCCCCCCTCTTGGAAAACCCTCCCAAACTTACTCCGGCCTGGTGTATAGCCAGATTTATGCCCTCTAACAGCCCTCCCCCTTCCGCACCGCTTTGTACTACTGGGGCCAATCAAATTGCCTACCAGAGAAGTCGGAGAGAACCCTACAGAAAAGCATACCTAGTGTTAGAAAGGGAGGCCCCTATTTTATTTCATTCCTATTTTATTTCGATTTATATAGGTTTTTAGTACTTAGTAACACCTCTTTGTGATCAATTACATCAATTCTCTCCTTTAAAATAATTTTTTTTAAATTTATTTATTTATTTTTCCCCCTATTTGCTAACCCTAAGAAGGGAATTAACCTACAACCATGGGCTCTCAAGCCTATAGAATAACATACGTGTATAGGTGATGACTGGAGCAAAACCAGGTACTAGGACTACAGCTAAATGTTTCTATATTAACTTCCACTCTGAGAGCCAGAATGAGTTATAATAGACTCCAGTAATTCATCGGCCTCTAGAGAGGATCGAATGTTGTGCATTTTGTTGTTATACATTATACGTAAAAATGCGGGGAACCGCATCTGCACCGTTGCAACAAAGGACCTAAACTTGTCCATTCTCTGGCCGAGCTCCCACTGCCTATCTAATGTAGATTTAGAAAGGTCAGACCGTACCTCAAAAGAGAAGTCTGGGCCCTTTAACGTTTTAGCTTTCAACGCGAGATTTAGAATTTTCTCCTTTAGACTATATGTGAGAAAATTGATCAGAATCTTTCTAGATTTAGTTCTACCAGGGTTTAAACGAAAAGGATCCCGATGTATCCGTTGTATGTCTTTTTCCAGATCTTCGGCTGTCTCTTCGAGATTTAGGGAGTCTTTCAATAGTTTAATCATGAAGGCCTTGATGTTTCCACTTCCCTTTCCTTCCAGGATTTTCAAGAGCCGAAGGTTATTACGCCGTGAATAATTTTCCAACTATTCAACCCTCTCCCGCATAGCATCCTCCTCTCTTCGAAGATTTTGGATTTTTGACTCCGCGATCTCTAGGTTGGACTTCAACAGCCCCACAGAACTCTCCAGCATCTCTGTTCTTTCACATAGACTGTCCACTTTCCTCTCGAGGATCTCGCATGATGCCCTTATCTCATTCTGGTTAGTTTTAGAAACCAAAAAGTCACATCTTATTTCCTCCCTCATTGATGTAATTGATGCAACAAGGGCCTCAAGTGTGTTTCCAACCCCCTTTCTGCCCTGATCATCCCCACCTTTGTCAACGGATAATACATCTTCCAATACTGTTGATATACTCTCAGCACCACCAGTAACTTCGGCTGCAACTTACGGGACGAGAGAGGGTTCGGCCATCTCTGGCTCTGTAATAGAGATAGGCTTGAAAGGAGCAGGTACGGGTGCAGGTGAAGATGTGGGCATAGGCGTGGGTGTACATGCAGCCTTGACTGGAAAAATGTCTAATACCTGGGGTAACAATTTAAAAAAGGAGCGCAGTGAGGGGGTGACACGTACAGTGCTGTTCTTCGAGTGCTTATTTTTAGCCCCTCTCTCAATCAATCAATCAATCAATCAACACGATTTGTATAGCGCGCTACTCACCCAGTGGGTCTCAAGGCGCTGGGGGGGGTCCGTTACTGCTCGAAAAGCCAGGTCTTGAGTTGTTTCTTGAAGGAGTGGTGGTCCTGGGTCAGCCGTAGTTGGAAGGGGAGGGAGTTCCATGTCTTGGCCGCCAGGTTGGAGAAGGATCTTCCTCCAGCGGTGACTCTGCAGATGTGTGGTACGGTGGTGAGGGCGAGGCTGGCAGATCGTAGCTGGCGGGTGGGTGTGTAGAAAGTGAGGCGGCTGTTGAGGTACTTCAGGACCATGTGGTGGAGAGCCTTGTGTGCGTGGGTGAGGAGTCTGAACGTGATCCTCTTGTTGATGGGAAGCCAGTGCAGGTCTCTCAGGTGGGTCGAGATGTGGCTGTGGCGAGGGATGTCCAGAATGAGTCGTGCGGAGGCATTCTGTATGCGCTGGAGTCTTTTCTGTAGTTTGGCAGTGGTTCCCGCGTAGAGGGTGTTCCCGTAGTCCAGTCGGCTGGTAACGAGTGCCTGGGTGACTGACTTCCTAGTTTCGGTGGGGCTCCATCAGAAGATCTTACGGAGCATGCGCAGGGTGTTGAAGCACGATGACGACACGGCGTTGACTTGTCTGGTCATCGTGAGGGAGGAGTCCAGGATGAAGCCCAGGAATCGTGTGTGGTCCGTTGGCTTGGGGGTGGTGCCCAGGGCAGGGGGCCACCAGGAGTCGTCCCAGGCGGAGGGCGATGATCCCAGGATGAGGACTTCCGTCTTGTCTGAGTTCAGTTTTAGGCGGCTGTTCTTCATCCACTCGGCGACGTCTTTCATCCCTTCGTGTAGGCTGGCTCTGGCGGGGTCGTTGGTGAGGGAGAGGATCAGCTGGGTGTCGTTGGCGTAGGAGATGATGTTGAGGTTGTGTTGGCGTGGGATGGCTGCGAGGGGGCTCAGGTAGACGTTGAAGAGGGTGGGGCTGAGTGAGGATCCTTGTGGTACGACGCAGATGACTTCGGTGGCCTCGGGTCTGAACGGGGGAGGCGGACTCTCTGGGTTCTTCCGGCGAGGAACGAGATGATCCACTCCAGAGCCTTTCCTTGGATACCGATGTTGCTGAGGCGCTGTACTAGGGTGCGGTGGCAGACAGTGTCGAACGCCGCAGATAGGTCCAGGAGGATGAGGACCGCTGTTTCACCTTTGTCGAGCAGGGATCTGATGTCGTCGGTGGCTGCGATGAGGGCCGTCTCGGTGCTGTGGTTGGCTCAGAAGCCGGACTGCGAAGGGTCGAGGGATCCGTTTGTCTCGAGGAAGGCGGCGAGCTGTCTGTTGACGGTCTTCTCGATGACTTTGGCAGGAAAAGGGAGGAGCGAGATGGGGCGAAAGTTCTTGAGGTCGGTGGGGTCTGCTGTTGGTTTATTCAGGAGGGCGCTGAGCTCGGCGTGCTTCCAGCTCTCCGGGAAGGTGGCGGTGTTGAAGGAGATGTTGATGATGTCCCGGAGTTGGGGTGCGATGATGGAGTCGGCCTTGTTGAAGACGTGGTGGGGGCAGGGGTCGGTTGGTGACCTGGAGTGGATTGTGTTCATCGTGCGGGTGGTGTCTTCGGTGCTGACCGGGGTCCAGTTGCAGAGGGTGGTGGGGGGGCGTTGGTTCGGTGGTTGGGTGAGTGGTCTGTGCGTCAAAGCTGTTGTGTATGTCGGCGATCTTGCGGTGGAAGAAGGTGGCGAGTGAGTCGCAGAGGTCTTGCGAGGGTGTGATGTCATTGTTTCCGGCGTTGGGGTTGGAGAACTCTTTGACGATGCTGAAGAGTTCCTTGCTGTTGTGGGTGTTGTTGTCCAGTCGTTCTTTGAATGTTGTCCTTTTGGTGGTGCGGTTCAGCTGATGGTGTTTGCGGGTGGCGTTCTTGAGGGCAGTCATGTTTTCTGTGGTCTGGTCATGGCGCCAGGCTTTTTCGAGGGTGCGGCAGTTTTTCTTGGATGTTTTGAGTTCGTCGGTGTACCAGGAGGCTTTCTTGCTGCCGGGTCTGCTTGGAGGGTTCTTCAGTGGAGCGAGGTCGTCGGCGCAGTTGGTGAGCCACTGTGTGAAGGTGCGGGCTGCTTCGTTGGGGTCCGTAGCGCGGGCGGGAGCGTTCAGGCTGAGGGAGGTGGTGAGCTGGTCGACGGTGATCTTGCTCCAGCTCCAGCGAGGAACCTGTTGCGGGTGGTGGTGGGTCGTGGTTCTTCTGAAGCTGAAGTGTACGCAGCTGTGATCAGTCCAATGAAGTCCGGTGGAGTGGCTGAAGGAGATGTGCTTGCTGGAGAAGAAGACGGGATCAAGTGTGTGGCCGGCGTAGTGGGTGGGGGTGCTCACCAGTTGCTTGAGTCCGAGGTTGGCGAGGTTGTCCAGCAGGGTGGTGGTGTTGCAGTCCTTGGTGTTCTCCAGGTGGAAGTTGAGGTCCCCTAGGAGGATGTAGTCAGCGGAGGGGAGGGCGTGCGGGCTGATGAAGTCTGCGATGTCTTCGCTGAATTGGGTGCGTGGTCCCGGGGGCCTGTAGATGAGGGTGCCTCTGAGGGTGATCCTGGGGTCGGTGTGTATCTGGAAGTGGAGGTGTTCGGCGGCGGTGAAGGTGTTGTTGGAGTCGGTCGAGATGCGGATGGTGTTCCTGTGGACGATGGCGATGCCTCTTCCGGTTTGGTTGACGCGGTCTCTCCGGGTGATCTTGTATCCGTCCGGGATGGCTATGGTGATGTCGGGCGCTGAGGAGGCGTTCATCCAGGTTTCCGTGAGGAAGGCAACGTCTGGTGATGTTGTGTCGAGCAGATTCCAAAGTTGGACGGCGTGTCTGTGGACGGAGCGGGTGTTGAGCAGGAGGCACTTGAGGTGGTTGTTGCTGGTGGCTGGTCTTTTGGGTGCGGTGCAGGTCTGGAGGCCGGTGAATTTGCAGGCTTGGCAGCTGAAGGGTCCGTGGGTGCGTTTCGGGGTGGCTTGGTAGCAGGCGGGGTTCCAGTCGGGTTTGAGTGCGTTGAGGGTGGCGGCGTCGTAGGTCCGTCGTGTGGGCTGGCATCATCGGGGGCCAGGGGTCCTGACGCTGGGCGCGGTCCAGGCGCAGACGGGCTTGCCTTTGGCGCGCCTTCGGTGCACAATCGGCACGCCCGCTGCGCGTGAACGCTGCGCGTATGCGAGGGTTCCATTTAAGGCGAAGTGGGAGGGAGGAGCAGCTGGGAGGCGGGAGCGAGGGGCCAATGGGTTTGACAGAAATGAAGAGGGACGGGGCCGCGAGGGCGCAGCGGCGGGAAGCGGGGAGCGGAGGGGGGGAACACACTAGGGGAACAGTGACAATACAATGCGCAATAATCCTATTTACAAAAAAGAAGCACTAAACAGTAAATAACAGTAGAAATACAGAACAAGGACAACTGGGCACAGAGGGGCAAAAAGTAGAAAAAAACGGGCGAAAATAGCGAGCAGCAGCGAGGGGGCACCTTAGGTCAGGGATGGACCTGTAGCGCTGGGGGAGAGCCGCGCCTACAGCTGGTGGGCTGTGCGGCGTGGGGGTGTCCTGGAACAGCCGCCCCTGGTTTTAATATCTCTGCCAACTTTCTTACACCTAGCCCCCTGGTTAGCGCCTTTCCCTTCCCCAGTTACAGCCTCACTCTCCACTTCCACAACCTTGTCTGCTGCTGTTCCTTTCTTTGTCGATTCCTCAACCCTTATAGTGCTTTCTGGGACCTGTGTTTTTTTTACAGGCTTTCTGTCCTCTCCCCTGGTTTTTATTTGTATTCTTAGGAGCCTGCTTTTTATTTATTGTTTTATTTGTGTTGACAGCCCTTGTGCCCCTATTCCGCCCCCCAACCTTACTTCCAGGTACGACTGCCGTTCCCGGGGCCAGTTCCCCTGGTAATTCACGGTCCACCAGTCCTCCAACGCTTCTTCTTCACCAGGAATGCTGCCAACAGGGCCACCGGGATTTGCCAAGCATGCGCTAGGAAGCACTGACTGATAGCCGGCAGCCTCACCTGCCCTGCCGCTACCCGATCCTCCTCTAAGGAGCCCCCGAGCTGCCGCCATGCGGCCACGCCGGAGCTCCAGTGCTGCTCGTCTCCACCGAGGCAAAGAGGCGGGGGGGAGGGATCACGAGTCTATGGCCAAACACATCCGCAAGAGAGCGCATAGCCGAACAGCCAAAGGAAAAATAATACAACGGCACTTCCCACAAGAAGTAAGAATTACTTCATGGCTCCGTTTTCCTCCCAGCAGGTTCGTCCAAAAATTTCAGCATTTGGCCCCAGCAATACCACGGTGCTTCAGGAGGCTGTTAGGAACGAGCGAGCCGCGCTATCCTGCGGCCGCCATGTTTTCCTCCAGCCTGTCGTCTCCATTTACCCCAAGTGTGTGATTATTGTAAATGTGTGTTCTTAAATGGAGGACCCACCTGCTCCCTGCAGTTCAGGTAAGTCAGACAGATCTTGCAGAGGTGAATTACCTCCTTCTGAGGTCAGATCCTTCCCCTCAGGACTGGATTTCTCCTGGAGCTCTTGAGCTATATGGGCTGCTTTACCAGACTCATTGCCCTTTCCTTTGCTGTTGGAGACTTGCCCTATTGCTCCAGAGTCCAAGTGTCCATTACTTCCCTAACATGCAATCTGTACTTTCATCACAGCACAAACCCACTCAGGGAGGTCTAGCATCTCTGCATGGACCTCCCTTTCCACCCCTGACCACTCAGAAGTAAAAAAAAAATGTCAGTAGAAACTCACCCGGAGAGCAGTAGACACAACTAGCTCCTAGAGACAGTTTTTTTTTCTTCCTCTGAGTTTCATATAGCACGAACTTGACCCGAAGGTATCGGGTATTGGGGCGTTTTACTTGAGAACCAGTTGCATTAAACAAGGACACATTCATTTTGTTAGGCATGGGGAAATTAAGTGATTTGCCCAGAATAACAGGATGTTGAGCGTCATTGCAGAGACTCAAACCCAGTTCCTCAGATTTGAGAGCAACCGCCCTAACCATTATACCACATCCTCTCCCTAGTTACACCTTCCTATTCCAAGCTCGCCATGGGATGGAGCTTGTTTTATTATGTATAAGGGACCTTGTGGAATACATCAAGTAAGATCTACTCTGGAGAAACCAGTTTTTCCAAAACCAAAGTCACACTGGCTCCTATTTCCCTCAGAGCCTCAACCACAGTCCTGTTGATCTTAGGCCTTTGCCTGTACTTCTACATGGTTGGAGGTAAGGCTGCCAGGGTTTCAACTTCCACCCAGCCATAGAAAATAATATCACCTCTGCATTACCCTTCCTCCAGCTCCGGGAAAACTGCTTCTGGAAACTCTCTCCTTGGGTTGGTGTTTGGGGACCTTTTGAGGACTCTTTCTGCTTTTTATCTTGGTTACCTAGGGATTTCACTGGGAGGGGGCCATTCCTACTTTAACTGATACCATTTGGATTCTGGCATTTTGTAAAAGGGTCTCTTGGGTAATTTGATAGAAAGACAAAGACTTAAAGAAAAATAGGTGGAATTTAGTGGTAGAATTTCTCAGTCACAGACTGGTGCACCTGTATTTATTTGACTCTTAGCTGTCTAGTCCAAGGGAACTGAGGAAGACAGCTGGTGAGTGGGTTTGCATAAAGGAGGCCAAGAAGAACCAGAGATGTGATTAGAAGAAAGTGGAAATGGCCCCCTCACAGTGAAATCTCTAGAAATGCCCAGAAAGACCTACATAATGAAATAGGTGTTTGTTATTTTTTTTTACTGTGAGAACATGCTTGCACCCAATATGTATAGTGCCCTATCTGAAATATTAGCACCATGTCATGTGGGCTTATATGGCATATTTTAGGGGTTATAGATGAATATTTAACTATAATCTTTCCTATATGGTCAATGCACTTTTCCATGCCATGTGTCATTTCAGTGTATTTGAACTACTTTCCAATTTAGAGCACAGTAGTCCTCATAACAGGCATATATTTGTGTCATCATTAATGTGGGGGGTTTCAATACACACTGCAACTCACATATGACTTGTTAACCTCCCATGTCATAGATGACTTTTAGGCACTTTTTTCAGTGGACTAAAATGGAGTCCCAATGTCCAGTACTTGTTTTGGGGGGTACACATACAGTTTACTATACAGCATAATCAGGCATTACAAAATAGAGATACCATGACAAAAATTGAGTTATTTCTCACAGGCCCCAAAAGCCATCACCACATCACATGAGGCAAACGCAATGTGCTGACTCATGAATCCTAAGGACAAGCAGTAGAATCAATGGATAAAAACAATCTCATATGATTGTCAGCATTTACCTTGAATCAAATTAAAGACTATTTCAAGAACAGTAAAAAAGACAGTTATCAAGGCTAGAGATAACTGTCTAGTCTCTAATCTTAAGGGAAATTGGTAGAAAGGAAAGCGTGGCCAAAGCATATGCAACCAAGTTACATTGGATTATACATCACTATCTTGTCCTCCCCAAATATAATTTCAAGAAAGGAAACTACAAATAAGTCAATGCTAATGAAAGAAAGCATCCCTTGCCCTTCCAACAAAATGAAATTTAGCAATACCAACTTAGCACAGAAAAACTCACCTGGCAATTGGACACCAAAAAGAACTGTTCTTGTCTTCTTGAACAATGTATGGTTTATCTGCTACGCTGTTTAGACAAATTAATGCAACAACAATATATGCACTTGTTTCCGTAAAGTGCTCTACCCCATGAATATTATCCATATGCTATTGATGATTCAAGTAATCTATATCCACTTAGCAGTGAAAAGGCACATCATAGATAGAGAATATCCATGTTCTGAGAATTTGGAAGATTCTAAGCTGTAGAGCCAGAAACATTCTAAGTAAGCTGTCTAGATTAGAATGCTTTCCCACATATTCACAGTTTTTTTAAACTGACACTAAGTTTGTGAGGTCAAAATTGGAACATGTTTTGAGTTGCATTCTATCTTGAAAGTCTTTCACTATTAAACACTGTAACATCTCTCATGCCTAAAGAGAGCGGAAGAAAACTGCTCTGCTGACATTTGCAAGGAAAGGCAGGATCAGGTGTTTGTTGAAGCAGATATTTTTCTAGAGGCTGAAATGGTAACTGAGTCAACTGCTGAACATGCTGCTAATATTGAACTCGAGGAAGTTAATAAAGTAAGTGAAGAAGGGCCATCAACATTAACAATTGAGAAGTGATGCAATTGAGGGTCTGAATTTAGTAACGAGTAGCAAGCATGATTCAGAGGGTAGCCCTTTACCTATTCAAGAGAAGGAAAATACTGGTACTACTAATCCGACTATAGATATCCTGGATGAGTCACTAGCAGTTAATAACAACAATAATATTAAACAGCAGAATGTTGACAATGTACAAAACCCTCAAAACTACTTGCAGAATGCAATAGCTACAGCAACAGGGGTGAAACAGAAGCAAATTTTAAACCCTCAGGAACATAAGAAGAAGCGCCCAAGAGCCAATTCTAAGTCAAAGACACTTAGGGCTGCGAAGTCACTTGCTCAGTCAGGTCAGCAATCCAAGTGAGCCCTATGCGACGGTGGGTGCAAGCAAAAGGGGGAGGTAAAACCCTTATTTCTAGGCTATCAGATGCAGGCCTAGTTGATGATGTGTGTGGGGCTCTCAGACTTTCAGTTGAAGGGACTCCAGTGGAAATATCAGAGAAGCATGGTGAGAGCACACCGGCTAGGAAGGAGGAGGGAGAGATATCTTATAGGGATGAGGACCCCCAAGTAAGCAAAACGTCAATGTTGGCACTAATTCTGCAATCTCTTAGGGCCATATGTATCAAGATACCCATTTGCGATTCTCAAATAGCGATTTTTAAGAAATCGCTATTTGAGAATCGCAAATGGGTATGTATGTACAAAATCGCATTTTTTTGCGATTTCTTAAAATTCCTTAATTGCGATTAGCAAATCGCAATTAAAGAATACTTTCCCATTCATTTCTATGGGCCAGGGGGCCCATAGGAATGAATGGGAAGTTATTCTCAATTTGCGATTCGCAATTTGCTAATCGCAAATTGAGAATAATTTCAAGGGTGCAGGGGTGCCCAAAGGACACCCTGTTGCACCCCTGAAATATGCATGGGTGCACATGTGGTGCACATATATGCCCTAAGGGCATGTATATGCGTCACATGGCACTTTGAAAAATGCAAAAATGTGCATTTTTCAAGGAATTCACAACTTACCACCAACTAGAAGTTGGTGGTAATTTGCGATTCCTTGAGGGCATTTTGCTAATTTTTTTTGCTACATACATTGCATTTAAGGAATCGCTAAATTTGCGATTCCTTAAATGCAATTGCAAAATAACAAATCGCAAATTTTGAGATTCCTTATTTTGCACCAGATTTTGCTTCATACATTCCATTTAGCAAATTCGCATTCACAAAGGCCGAAATGCGAATTTCGGCCTTTGCGAACGCAAATTTGCTTGATACATATGGCCCTTAAAGAGGAAACACAGGAACTATTTGCCCAAGTCAGGGCTGATAATCAAGGTATTCAGCAAACCATGAAGGACATAACTTCAAAGGTTGTGACTCTCACAAACGAAGTAACAGATCTACTGACTAGATTTGCTGAAGGCAAAGAAATAACACTCAACATATCCAGTAGGGTTCAGCGACATGACGAGATGCTGGAGAAAATGCAATTTAAATAGAGGATTTGGAAAATCGTCAAAGGAGGCAGAATTTGAAATTGTTTGGGATTCTAGAAGGACTCGAGGTGTCCGACTCTAGAGCGTACGTAGTACAGATATTGCAGAGGGCTTTTCTGGACCTTCGGAACTGGGACTGGGATTGTCAGATACAAAGAGCCCATAGACTTCCACTTGAACAACGAAGGCAAGATTCTCACTTTCTACATCCTTTTCTTATCTATTTTGGGAACTTTTTGCTACAGCAGGCTGTTTCTCTGAAGGCAGGTCCTGGATCACCTGTCACTGTTGATTCATTGACAATTTTTTTTCGATCAGATTCTTGTAGAACTACAATGGACAGAAGTTGGAAGCTTAGGCAATTGATTGATCCATCGAAAAATACTGGGGCGCAAGTGTATCTACAGGAACCAGCACGCTTGAAAGTAATATGAGGAGGGCATTCACAGTTCTTTATGTCTGAAAGGGAAGCAAAGAAAGCGCTTTTTGAATGGCAGAAATCGGGAGGGGTAGGCACTAAGAGCTAGGGGGCGGATATAGTATTTGTTCAGGACTAGATGGGGTACAACTTTAGTTAGTAGGCATAAAAAATATTTTTTTAAGTCAGCAATGGGATGTGAGCCTCGGGAGCTATCGCCGGGGCTGGATCTCAGGTAGCTGCCAATCCTACCGCAGCTTTTGAAAGAGGATGATTCCTCTTTCCAGATGCGGGGGGAGCGGGTCCACCTTCTATGGAGGTTGATGGTGGTGGAGGGGGTTTGGAAAAAATTAGAAAAGTCAACTGGAAGCTGATAGGAAGTAAAAAAGATAATAAAGAAGCTGCAAAGGGCATTGAAATGGTAGAGATCGATGCAATAGGCAGTAGTGTGTTATTTTCACCATGGCATGGTTTAATTGTTTAGCATGGATTGTGGCAGGTCTGAATAATAAGATTAAGAGGCAGTTAGTGGCAGAGGAACTAAAAATGTATAAAGCACAAATTGCATTACTGACAGAAACACACTTGGCTTATAAGGATCGTATTTTGTTAAAACAATTAGGATTTGAGGTAGTAGTTAGTACAGCCCAAAGTGCTTCCATAAGGAGGGTGGCTATATTAAAACACAAAAGGTTTATGGGCGAAACGATTAAGACAGTGGCTGATAAAAATGGGAGGGGGGCTATAGCTCAGATGATGATCAAGGGAAAAAAATACGTATTTTGTGTTGTATATGGCCCTAACACAGACGACCCTACTATATTTGAAATGATAAATGTCAAATTGTTGAATTGGGAGGGGGAGTGGGTGGTGATGGGTGATTTTAATTGTATTATGGATTACGGAATTGATACAACAAAGGGGGGGGGGCGTTTCATTGAATGCGAAAGACCAGGGCTGCAATCAATGAATTGGGGCGATTACAGGGTATGAGGGATGTGTGGCAGACACTATACCCAAAGGTTCCAGGTTTCATCTATTACTCTGCTCCACACAAACTCTATACACCGATAGATATGGCTTGGGTCACAGCTTCTATTTTGTGGACAATGGACCTGGAAATTTACCCAATAGTGACTTCAGATCACAACCCTATTCTTTTAACATTAAAAATTTGTGACGAGAATAAAGCACCCAGAAACTTCTTGTTTCCAAGGTATCTATTGCTAGACAAAGAATATGTAGACAAGACCAGAGGACAACTTGAAGCATCCTTTAAGGAAAATGCAGGATCTACCTCTACCACAGTGATATGGGATACTTGTAAGGCTGTTATCAGAGGCCATACCCAACAATATGTCTTACAGCAAAATAAGGATTTGAGAAAAGAAGCTAAGGAGACTATGCTGGCAATAAGGTTGGCAGACAATCAATCAGCATGCAGAGGCAGCGTTGGGTGGGGTTAGGGATTTGGGAAAATTGGAACAACTGGGATCTAGTTCAAAATTGAAGAGTAAATGTAGGGAAAAAGTTATAGCAAGTTATAATAAACATCGTAGGACGCAATATGAATTGGGGAGAATAATGGCAAGATTCTGGTTTACAAGGTAGCAGATGAAAGGGCTAAGGCTCATATAAAGGCTATTAGGGGGTCGAACGGTATTTCGTATGAACAACCACAAAAGATATTAGAACAGTTTGTTCTGTACTATCAAAGTCTGTATACTCCACTATCTTACCCAGAGCAAGAGGATATTCTTAGCTATATTCAGAATAGCTCCCTGAAAAATATGGGGGAGGAGGCATCTGACTTACTTGATGTAAGTAATTCAGGTAAAGAACTGGATAGGGCAATTAGTGCATTACGAACGGGTAAGGCAGCAGGGGATGACGCGATACCCCTAGAATTTTTTATGACCTTCAAAGATGTTTTGCTGGCACCGCTTAATCAGGTAATAGATTTCATTGGTAATAACGGCACAATACCTGATTCATGGAATAAGACTCAAATCATTTTTTTTCTGAAAAAACATAAGCCATCGGAGGATTGTGGCTCATACCGGCCAATTTCACTTCTAAATGCTGATGTAAAAATATATGCGAAAATTCTTGCCAATCGGCTATCCCCTATACTGCCTTATCTGGTTTCCGGCCACCAGCATGGGTTTGTTCAAGGGAGGGACACAACAGCCCACGTCAGCATGGAAATAACTGCTTTTGATGCGGCAAATGTTAGATCCACCCCACTCGGCATGATCTTATTAGACGTGGAGAAGGCGTTTGACCGACTGGGGTGGAGCTTCCTATGGGAAACATTGTCTTTTTTGGGATCAAGGGCCAATTTAAAAGACTGATACAAGCTCTATATGATAAGCCGTGTGCTAAATTAACATATCTAGGGCTGCACTCCTCAGCTTTCCCAATACTCTGTGGCACTCGTCAGGGGTGCCCTCTCTCACCCTAACTATTTGCTCTTTATATAGAGCCGTTTATCCAAGCTTTACAAAATAATCAGCAAAAATGGGCTTTTGACACTGGAACTAACTCGCCTAAAGCTATAGCATATGCAGACGACATAGCTGTTTTTTCAATAGAGCCAGTAGACGCTCTGCAAGCGATAGCAGAGGCAGCTAGCTAATAAGTTTAATCTCAGGTTAAAAGCTAAATGTAAATATAAATAATGTAAATAAGACCCAGGTTCTTCTTAATAACAAAACCACGCATCCACTACAGGGAGTCTGCTCGGTGGTCACATATCTGGGTGTTAAAATAGCTGCACAAATAGGTGGAATTTTTCCTTTAAATTATGAAGAGCTACTGAAGGAAACGGCTAAGTCTTTATAAAAAGGTATAAATTGCCAATAGGCATTATTGGTAGAATTAATATTATAAAAATGAAGGTTCTACCTAAGTTTTTTTTATCTTTTCAGTTCCATTCCATTACATGTTCTGAATTTATTTTTTAAGCGATTGGATGGAATTTTCAGTAGTTTTATATGGAGATACAAGAAAGCGCGACAAGCGATAGATCGGCTAAAACTACCCTTTAGGCAAAGGGGATTGGAACTTTCAGACTTATTGGTCTGCCTGTTTTATTCGTTTTCTGAGTTTTTATGAACTCAGCAAGTACCTTCTTTTGTCATGAATTCACATTATCTTCTGAGATTAGGATGTTTCTGTACAGAATCAATGACCCAAAATATTTTAAAAGGGTTAAATTTAAGACAATACGATACAATGTATATATATATGGCGTGCAATTATTCTTTGCAAAAATATATCTCTCTACCATTGTAAATATCCACTGTGGCACAATCCAAGCCTGCCAGGATTTCACAATGTATCGGGCAGGATGTATCGGGCAGCAAATGGGAAAGCTGTGGGGTTAAAAGTTTGGGGGATTTGTAGGATCACAACGGCTTAATTTCATTTGACAGACTGCAGACTGAATATAAATTGCCTGATAATATGCTGTTTAAATATTATCAGATCAGGGATTATTTTTTAAAAGATGTAAAATTGGTAAATATAGTAAATTCGTATATGCAGTTGAATCTAAGAAACTGATTAGTAGGGTGTATAACTGGTTAAATAGCTTTAGAATAGATGACGGGGGTGATTATCTGATCAATGGAGCAGGATGCTGCGAGAGACAGTAGCACCCAATACTATATCGCAAGCCTTTAGAATAATAGATAAGGCAGTTCACTCTACTAATCTGCGATTGTAGCAGCACCATTTGCTGTGTCTTTTATACTATACCCCGAAGAGGATAGCTAAGTCGTCAGCTGATAACACTATGATTACTGATCGCACAAAGTGACGTAGATGCAAACTATCTGCGGCTGACATCACACACATGTTTGTAACATGTCCAGTACTAGATACTTTCTGGCTGTATGTTGGGGAAAGGGGTACCGCGTTCACCCCTGGAGATTATGATGCGGTAAAGTATGGAACATCTCTAGAATAATAGCTTATATACCATACTACTGGTTTCGGCAAGATTAACTATTGCCAGAAACTGGATATCACCAAAACCGCCATCTGTTATGGATTGGTGGGTTTTGGTGAGACAAATATATGATATGGAACAGGCACTGGCCAAAGTTAGAGGTCTTCGCTCATTGGTAAATTGTTTTTGACGGAATTAATTTCTTTTTTGTTAAATTGCATTAATTCGGAACAATGTCAATTTAATGGGTATATTTATTTCTTTTCTCTTTTTTTATATATCATGTATATTGCTTTCTATTTCTGTAATTCCAGCTGACCAAATAAAAATATTAAAAAAATAATTAAAGAATGCCCCATATCTTACTACATTAAATATGTTCAACAGTTCTTGCCTCAAAATATCTATCTTGGTGAGCTTAGGTTGTCGGGGGAGTTTGTGCCAGGCAGTATTGAGAACTCTGGCACAGAGTTCCTTTCAGTGCATCATAGAGGTGTTCACACTACAGTCAGATTCAATCCTTGGCGTCTCTGCTGAGCTCTTTTAAAATGGTGACGTATGACACTTTTGGGAAAGCAAATGAAGGAGATAACACCTGTCAACATATTTACACCAACAAAGGAAAAAAAATGCTGTGCTCACAGATGAGTAGAGTGGGTATACTGTGTGCACAGGGGGAAGAGAAGAGTGACACCTGTGCTGAAGAGATATGTAGATGCAGGATTCCAGAAAGATTCCAGAAAGATGCGTGGAGAAAAATTGGCACGTTTCGAACATTGAAAATGCAGAGGAAAATGATGTGGAAGGGAGTGACTGAGGTAGTCTGAATATCACTATCAATTAAACTGTCCTAAGTAATACTTATTTCACAGTGCCTTACTCCTTGGATAGCCCCCTTTCATTCCACTTACAGCACTGTGCATACCGGGTACCGTTTTCCCCCATTCTGCATTTCACTTGCTTTTTGTTTAACATGAAGTAAGTTGACAATAAATTCAAGTGGTAATTTTATGTTTTCATAATTTAGGAGCCAGGAACTGCTGTGCAATGCATGTAACATTTGATACATCTAATAAAAAATTGCTCCTTGAATAATTTTCGTTGTAAATAGTAATACAAAATGGAAATAAAAACTGTGTTACAAATAAGTTTAAAATCATTCACCCATCTTCTAAGGGTCCTTAATGGCCCATAGAGAAAATTACCTTGTCTTTGAAACATACAAAACAGAAGCTACTGCTGAATGCTGACCCTCCAAAATTCCCTAAAGTAATTAACTCTCTGACTCTCCTGCACAGCTCATATTTGAGAAACAGCAACTGAGCCTTTTCCTGTGCCTGTGACCTGGAAATAGAGAAGGGATGAGCAAGGGAAGGTCACTCCAGACACACGAGAAAAAGAAAGCAACAGGAAATTTAACACCTATGATAGGGCACACAAAAACACACATGCACGGAGTATCACCAACACACATCACACAAGTAGATACATTATTAGTTTGTGCAATCTAAAAATATAAAGTATTAACAAGTACCCATTCTTAAATAAAGTTGAAATTAGCCAAACTAGCTGAGGGAGACAGACTGCAGGAGGTAATGGAGGGCACTGGGAGCCCGACTTGCGTTTGATTGGGTTAAAGGGGAGATACACAGACAGTCTTACTCTGCAGGACCAGCTCTCTCCGATGCCCTGGTCATGTCTTCTGTATTCTTCCGACCTTCAGAGAGAGACAGCAAGGAAAAGTTAAAGCGGGTGCTGATTAAACAGACTCCTTGTGCATGCACAGTGAAGTATGTGCAGTGTCTGCTTACTAGATTTGTACCCAACCTCACAGAGTCACCTGAGCTGATGACGCCTGGTCACATGCTTACTGGCATGCCCAATACATAGGGAGCTGTGAGGAGAACTCTGCAATTGATTGCAAGCCCCAGGCAGTATCGGGCTGAAAGCTAAACCACCCGTGGCTGCAATATAAAGTGACTGCTGACCTGCGTCATCTGGGGAGGTACACGGAGTCCCTGAACAATGGCAGTCCAGGGCTAGATCGAGGTAATCAAAGTTTCAATTGAGGGCACATGTGCTGTGCACGTGTCAGTGAGAAACAGCCTGGCTGCGTGAGACTCGCTACAGCAAGAGTAAAAGTGGCAGTCAGAAAGGCTTGACTAATTTCCTAATTACTATTATATATTACATGATAGTGTTTAGAAAACTAGTATGTTTATGGAGCAGGAATTAGGGGGGCACATCCCCAAAGCTCTAAGCAACCAGCAGCCCCTGGGAATTCTAATAGAGAAGTCTATAGTCAACAGATTCTAATTTTGCCTCGCATTAACTGAATTATCGTTTTTTTATGATTTTGGTCCGACTTAATTTCTTCAGGAAATTTGGTCCAGCGGGAATAATCTTGTGTTTGTATAGTATAGTTTTGAACGTTATATGCATGAATCTAAGTGGTAGTCTGTGGGTCAGTTATTCAATTCCTGGTCCTCATTGCCTACCTGGTTTGGATTCTCTATATCCGGCCCCTCTCGGTACAGTTAAAAGATTCATCGGAGGACCAAGTAATTGACTCTGAGGTGTAGTGACAGGAAATAGTAAGACAAAAGGTAAATTGGCCCAGTGGCACGACAGCAGTTACATTTGGTAGTGTGTTGGATGGTCCATCCATCCGCAGAGGTCAGGATATAGTGGGGTCCCTAATGAAATCCCTATAAAAACTCCCTGTTCAAAGATTGCCCACCCCAGCCCAAGTTTAAAGCTCATGTCCAGTTGAAGGAGACCAAGTGATGGTATCAACGGAGGAGTGCGACAAAGATCGTTAGAGTTTGTGTTCGAGTGATGCACTTTGTGCAGAAAAGTTGAAGTTGTTATCAGGTCCGTTGTGACCTAAGATCCCGGGATCCATGCCTACGGGTGGTCTGAGTGTGGCATGCACTGACTAAATTCTGTGCTGTGTTTTGAAGGTGGTGTTCGTGAGACATCGTAGGCAGGGGTTACGGTTTTTACAATTCTTTTCAGTGCATGGGAAACACATTGCATCAGCCTGGGTGAGATGATGCTGGTCAACGTTTCACTAGAAGTGTATGGGGAAAATAGATTTGATTATCGTTGTGGGTTAGATTTCTTGTGTGAAAGTATATGTTATTTCTTGAGGGGAGCAGGCAGAGTTGTTGAACTAAGCTTGCATTGTGTGAGTTTTTGCTTAGAGAAGAGACACACTGGAAGGGTTATAAAGGAGGGGTAGCCGCTGCAAGGTGTGAGATCGACATCATAGTGTGCTACACTGGTATTGGTTGGCTGGCGTAAAGCTGTGCTGTGATAGGGTGACTACAGCACTGAGACCCCAGTGGTATTGGTTGAAAAGGAAATAAACAAGGAAGATTAGGGGAATTTGACCAAAAGGAATTATTTGTAAAGAAGAAATGTAAATCTAGGGACAAATGAAATATTGAGAAATTTGAAAAATTTGATGCAGGGGGAAGTACCTACAACAACTTAGGGAGGGGTATCAATACCACCAGAGGGTACAACAGCATTGTATATGACCCAAAAAGAGGATATCACACCTGTATATGGCTTGAAAATTGCATGAAGTACACTGAAAATGATGGGCCATTAGCTTTTGCACAATATGGATAATTTAATATCAGAATTGTTGAGAACTTGAAGAGACAATTATACGAGATTAAACCATCTCCTAGACCCATGCAGTGTGAGGTGCATAGTGAATGAGAGCATATAGCTCATCAAAAGGACAAACAGAAATGTCAAAAAAGGTACAAGAATACTTTGAACCAACATGTTGAAGCTAGGGGGGATGCTCAACAGAGTGCTTGTAGAATAGTTATGGCTGAGGGTACTAGAATGTATCCCATGATAGTTGCAGAAAAGGGAAGAGGGAGGGAAGTGCAAGAATTTGAAAGGGCATCTCACAGAGTCAAAAACACTATATCCGGCTGAAGATAGTGATCATGAATTTGATGACAAATATCTGAATAAATGGCTACAGCATCGTCCACCACCTTATAATGAAGACCAACCCCAGGGTTTAACAAATTCTTGTTCAGGGATAATTCCAGATGCACCTGATGTGCCTATAGATCCAGTTGCTCACACCCCTCTCACACCAGTGGGTGGTAATACAGAGACACCTGATGTGAACAATCAGACTGTTTTAAATGCACCAGATGCTTTGACTGTTCCTGTGACTATAAGTCCTGTTGTTCCTTGTATCAATATGGGAATATAGGGAAAAATGTACACACATTGGCTGTCTCCACTGGGATACATTGTTCTACCTTTACTTCTGTAGCTGTCAGATCAAGACAGCCTACACAGGTGCCTTTAATTCCAACATAAGCTGCCGTTCTTCGTGAAGTCAGCCCAGGTTCGAATTTATGTTCCATTTGATTACATTCTTCCAATGGAAGGGCAGGACAGAACCACACTTCTATGTGCCTGAGAATGGTATGGTAACTTTACCAAGGGTAATGCAAAATACTACAGGAAATATTTTCCAGACGGGAATGCCAGGTTCTGACGTTTCCCTTCTTCAATACACCCATTGCAAGAACGGAAGGTCAGGATGAGAATTTAGTAGGAAATGCAACAGAGGGACAAACTGGTCCTACTTCTCAAGAAATTGATGTTTGGCTTAAGGGTATAGATACTTCTGCAAATGGAACAGAGCAAATGATTTGGGAACTGAACTAGATAGGTGCCTTGATGTTGCCAGAGGGGTAATGATTATATGAACTTTAAGCCCTGCTAGAATAGTTGCATACCAGGATGATGAATTGCTGTTTGTCTGTAACGATATTACTTAACATGCTCGAAACACATTTGAAAAGTTACCTGAATTGGCACAAAAATAAGGAGTCGATGTACAACAATCAAAAATATTCCAAAAATCCTATAGAGTAGACTTTAGTGACAAGGATATTGAACACATGAGACCTTCGGGAGGTTACAGATTAAAGAGTTACTGGCTACTGACAGGAAATGGGGAGAGTTAGAACCAAAGAAGTTCACTATGCAAATGTTTCCAGTTATTGAGGCTGAGGGAAGTGAGAGGGAGAGGATGTTTCCAATGGTAGAGTTGCCTGGAGGAGGATATGTGCATGTCTCTTGGAATAGACCAGCCATATTGTCCTTTCACACATGATTTCCCGAAATTGAGAGAAAACCCTGTTGAACGGCACTAGCAACTTGAGAGGTTTGTGAAGGTTTCAAAGGTCTTAATGAAGGATTTAGATACCATATTTGACATTGTGGTACAGAGTGATTTGTGGGTAGAATGTAAAATTGCTGTTGAATGGCCAGAAACAGAACAAGCCAGGAATGCTCATACAGGTGCACCATCTCCTGACGTGATGAAAAAATATAACAAAGCCATCACCTATCTGAAAGGAAACATTTCTCCTAAAAGGATTGATTGGGTAAATATTGACAGGACAACCGAGGAGCTGAAAGAAACAGTTCATGCTTATTACAAAAGGATTTGCAGTAATTAAAGCAGTGTGTTGGTATGGAGAATGTGCCCTAAAAGGATATGGGATATTTTGTTAATTGGTTTGTGTACAGATTAAGGCCTGAGATTAGCAGCATGATTCAGCAAAATTTAATTTGTTGGCGAGCAAACCCATAGATAAACTACTTTGTTATGTTAAACATTGTGGGTCAAAATTGATTCAAAACACAAGAAGCGCAAAGAGAAGTGGATGATTGATCAGAAGAAAGTGGTTCAGAAAGGCCATGGTGGAAAAGGTGTTGATCCCATGTTCATTGTGCAGGTGGTTAACAGCAACCCCCTCGGATGCGAGGGGTGAGTGGAGAAAAACACCAGGGTGTGCAGCCTCATAGTAGAGGTCGAGGGTATTCAATTGATGAACTGAAAAAGACAAATCTGTGTCATGTTTGCAGCATGTTGGCGCACTGGAAGTGTAAATGTTGATTTAATCAATTTAATTAGGGAAATGAGGGACAAGATACAGAATGCTGGAAATGCACAAACATAGCGGGATGGCATGGTAGAGTCTCAACAGGTTCACAGACAAATAAATCAAGTTCAAAATGTATCCCAAGTCTTGATGTCTCAAATGAATGGTCAAGTTCAGAAACACAATTCAAAAAAGGAATTTCATACAGATGCAGATTCTAATGCAAATCAGAATGTTTCCTTGCAATACTCTGTGAGCCAATTAGAAGACACTGACTCAGACCAGTCACAATGATGGTGCCTGATAAGGGAGGAGGAATGCATGATTGGCGCATCCTTAGAGGCAGACCAGAATGGTCCCTATGTGGATGGCAAGGTAAAGGAGTCTCCAATCATATTTCTTGTTAACACTGGTGCTACTCGTTCCACTGCAAAAACAGTGGAAGTTCCAAACCTACCCGTCTCGGGAATCCAAGTTGTAGGAGTTGCAAACCGACTGATGTCAAACACAGTTACAGAACCTGTACTTGTGAAAATTAGCTCTTTTAAGGATCTACACAAATTCGTTAAGTATGATTCAAGCCCAGTAAACCTATTGGGATGAGACTTGTTGTGCAAATTAAATTGATCAATCTATTGCACACCAAAAGGATTGAGTCTCATACAAATGATGAGGATGTTGTCTTTACATTTCTAAACAGAAGACAGAACGTGCCAAAGTGTTTCAGCTGTTACCAGGAGATGATACCATCTGTTGGGGTGATACTAAACTCACACAAAATACAAAAACTGTCTACTTTGGTAGATAAGCTATCTACTGATACTGCTGGAGGATTCTTAGCAATAGGTACTGAAATGATTGCCATGAGATCAATGGTTCTCCAAAATTGTCTTGCTTTAGACGTCCTTCTCGCAATAGAAGGTGGAGTCTGTCAAATGATGAAAGTAAGAGACACCATATTTCCAGAGGTCTGGGATTTTACAGGCAAAGACATTGGTCTGATTAAAGGACTGGCTCCAGTAAAAATGAGTGTGAAGCACAATGCTGAATTTCCACAAATTCTGCTATGAGTCTAGACACCATTGCAAGTATCACCCCTTTAATTGATTCATTGATCGAGCAATCCTGAAAGAAATAAGAGTCCATGTAACTCTTCTATCAAGGGTTTGCCCAACGGTAAATACAGTATTGTTCAGGATTTGCACAAAGTTAATCAGATCATTGTCTCACCTTGTCCTGTGGTGCCACAAATCCAGCAGTGATTGTATTCCAAATTCCATGTGAAGATGAATGTCTTTTAGTCATTGAGTTGTGTCAAGCTTTCTTTTCAATTCCATTGCATCAGGACAACCAGTATTTGTTTGCATTCTGGTTCGGCCGTCGTGTTTTTGCATGTCTCCGAGTTCCACAAGGGTATGCCGAAACCTCTCCATATTCAATCAAATTTTGAAGAAAAATATGGAATCCGTAGAGATGCTAAATCACTCTGTCCTCGTCCAGTACATTGGTGACTTATTGGTAGCGTCAAGGACACAGGAGGCTTGCACACACAATGCCATTGCTTTGCTGAATCATTTGGCTGTCAATGGACATAAGGTGTCAGCGTCCAAATTGCAACTTTGCCAAAGAACTGTTCTGTACTTTGGACACCAAATTGAGAAATAAGCAAGGAAAGCGTCTAAAGATAGGATCACAGTGATCCTGCATATAAATCCGCCAAGTACTCAAAATGAAGTCTGCATGTTTTTGGGAATGGTTGGCTATTGTCAACAATGGATTCCAATTTTTTCTTTGACAGCCAAACCTCTTTAGAGTCCAAACATAAATAAATATCAGACCGGGTGTCCTGGGATGCTGATTGCATGCGCTCTTTTACTGAACTGCGAGAGAGTCTTTGTCAAGCTTCAACTTTGAGAATGCCTGGTTACAACAAAAGTTTTACTCAGTTTTGCAGTGTGCGTGGGGGGTGTGCATTATCTGTACTGACACAGATGCATGGCACTGCATGCAATCCTGTAGCATACCATCACCAGGCACAAGCAAATCTTCCTGGGAGCTGAAAACGTAACTTTGATGAGATGCACAAGTTTGAATCCTGCAATTCTGATGCCCCTCCATAAAAAGGAAGTTGTGATTGATGTGGCTGATCATAATTGCCTGGGTATAACTGAGTTGTGTGCTAAGTCTCATACTGATAATCTCGATACCTCTTTGCCTGAATTAGATCATGTGCAGTTTGTTGACGGGTCCTGTTTGTGTGATACAGAAGTGAAATGGAACACTGCTTATGCTGTATGTACAGTTGCTGGTGTGATTGAAGCCTCCTTGTTGCAGGGTGTGTACTCTTCTCAGGTGGCTAAACTGGTTGCTGTGATGCAAGCTTGTAACATATCTGACAAATTGCAAGTGACCATCTTCCCGGACAGTCAGTGCAAATTTGGCGTTGTACATGACTTTGAGCAGTTGTGGTCACTGTGAGGGTTCATGACCACATCAGGGTCCCCCATCAGGAACGGAGAGAGTGTTAGGAACATTTTGCTGTCATTACAATTCCCTGCCCAAATTCCTGTGGTGACATGAGCAGCTCATTGGCAGGGCAATGATTATGTCATAGTTGGAAAACGCTTCGAGGATGAGACTGCCCGCTATTGCGCTCTAAATTCTTATGTATACACTTAGGGGTCTATTAGGATGCCGGTCGGAAAACCAATCCGACCACCATGGTAGCAGAAATTAACCGTCCGCAGGTACCGCGTCAATACTGGCGGTCTGATTTGGATCAACCGCCAGAAAAGTCCGACCGTGGCGGAACGATGCCACGAAAGACTACCAATAGAGTGCAGAGTATGTGAAAAAACATACATGGCCGTCATATTTGCAGCAGAAAAACCTAAAACCACCACACAGCCAGGGGATTGACCGCACTTCAAATTAGGATGCCATTGAGGTGACAGCGGAATGATCCGGTGTTTCCGACCTCCACGATCGCAAATAGTGATGAGTGGGAGAGCTGGCGGAAAAACTGTTTCATACCCATCGCCACTGCCGCTCCGGAAAAATAATGGCGGCTGACAGAAAAAACACACAACAAGGCCACTAAGTGTACACATCAAACTAGCACAGCCCCCAAAAACACCTAACACACGCCAATGACACCTCCTTATGGCAACTAAAAAATTACAAAGCCCAGGACAACCCACACAACACACCTGACAGCAATACTCTATTTTGACACACATACATAGCTGAGTATAAAACTAGCCCTTTCCCTAACCAAAATCCTTTGCAATTCTCCACCCCTGAAGGAACTAACCCCACAGCACAAAGGAAAGGTAAACCACAACACACATCTCACCAGCACAACACACACACACCACTTACATCACCACCACCACTCTCATTCCTGCACCCCAAACAATTTGCATATCACACACCATGGCACCAAAGAAAATGCCCACATTCAAAGACATTGACCTGAGTGGGGGTGACCTGACCTCAGGACACCCCCACGCCGCACGGCCCCCAGCTGTAGGTGTGTCTGTGCCCCCTCGCTGCTGCTCGTTGTGCCGTTCTCTACCCTCCTGTCCCTCTAATTGCTACTTGTCTGTGCCCCCTCGCTGCTGCTCGTTGTGTCGTTCTGTGCCCTCCCACGCCTCTGATTGCTACTTGTCTGTGCCCCCTCGCTGCCGCCCGTTGTACCGTCTTTTGCCCTCCTGTGCCTCTGAGTATTACTTTGTTTTCGCACTTTTTCTGTTTTCCTTTTGGTACATTAGCTACCCTGGGTGGGCCCCCCTCCGCTCCCCGCCACCGTGACATCGCGGCCCCACCCCCTTTTCTTCTGTGTCCTCCCCGCTCCCGCCTCCCAGCTGCTTCTCCCTCCCAGTTGGCCTTAAATGGAGACCGCGCGGCGCAGGTGTGACCTGACCTCAGGACACGCCCGTGCCGCACGGCCCCCAGCTGTAGGTGTGTCTGTGCCCCCTCGCTGCTGCTCATTGTGCCGTTCTCTGACCTCCTGTGCCTCTGATTGCAACTTGTCTGTGCCCCCTCACTGCTGCTCGTTGTGCCGTTCTCTACCCTCCTGTGCCTCTGATTGCTACTTGTCTGTGCCCCCTCACTGCTGCTCGTTGTGCCGTTCTCTGCCCTCCCGCGCCCCTGATTGCTACTTGTATGTGCCCCCTCGCTGCCGCCCGTTGTACCGTCTTTTGCCCTCCTGTGCCTCTGAGTGTTACTTTGTTATCGCACTGTTTCTCTGTTTTCCTTTTGGTACGTTAGCTACCCTGGGGTGACCCCTCCTCCGCTCCCCGCTTCCCGCCGCCGTGACATCGCGGCCCTGCCCCCTTTTCTTCTGTGTCCTCCCCGCCTCCCAGCTGCTCCTCCCTCCCACTTGGCCTTAAATGGAGACCGCGCGGCGCAGGTGAGTGTGACCTGACCTCAGGACACCCCCACGCCGCACGGCCCCCAGCTGTAGGTGTGTCTGTGCCCCCTCGCTGCTGCTCGTTGTGCCGTTCTCTGCCCTCCTGTGCCTCTGATTGCTACTTGTCTGTGCCCCCTCTCTGCTGCTCGTTGTGCCGTTCTCTATCCTCCTGTGCCTCTGATTGCTACTTGTCTGTGCCCCCTTGTTGCTGCTCGTTGTGCCGTTCTCCACCCTCCCGCGCCCCTGATTGCTACTTGTCTGTGCCCCCCTGCTGCCGCCCGTTGTACCGTCTTTTGCCCTCCTGTGCCTCTGAGTGTTACTTTGTTTTCGCACTGTTTCTCTGTTTTCCTTTTGGTACGTTAGCTCCCCTGGGTGGACCCCCCTCCGCTTCCCGCTTTCCGCTGCCGTGACATCACGGCCCGCCCCCTTTTCTTCTGTGTCCTCCCCGCTCCCGCCTCCCAGCTGCTCCTCCCTCCCACTTGGCCTTAAATGGAGACCGCGCGGACGCGCAGCGGGCGCGCCGATTGTGTGCCGAAGGTGCGCCAAAGGCAAGCCCGTCTGCACCCGTCCGCGTCTGGACCGTGCCCAGCGCCAGGACCCTTGGCCTCCGCCGACGCCAGACCACACGACGGACCTACGACGACGCCTCCCTCAACGCACTCAACGCCGGCCGGCCGGAACCCCGCCTGCTACCGAGCCACCCCGAAACCCACCCACGGACCCTTCACCTGCCAAACCTGCCAATACACCTGCCTCCGGACCTGCACCGCACCCGCCAAGCCGATCACCAGCAGCAACCACCTCAAGTGCATCCTGCTCAACACCCGCTCCATCCACAGACACGCCGTCGAACTCTGAACCTGCTCGACACAACATCACCAGACGTCTCCTTCCTCACGGAAACCTGGATGAACGCCTCCTCAGCCCCTCATCGCCATCCCGGACGGATACAAGATCACCCAGAGGGACCGCGTCAACCAGACTGGAGGAGGAATCGCCATAGTGCACAAGAACACCATCCGCATCACGACCAACTCCGACGACACCTTCACCGCCGCCGAACACCTCCACTTCCAGATACACACCGACCCCAAGACCACCCTCAGAGGCACCCTCATCTACAGACCCCCGGGACCACGCACACAATTCAGCGAAAACATCGCCAACTTCATCAGCCCGCACGCCCTCCCCTCTGCTGACTACATCCTCCTAGGGGACCTCAACTTCCACCTGGAGAACAACAAGGACAGCAACACCACCACCCTGCTGGACAACCTCGCCAACCTCGGACTCAAGCAACTGGTAAACACCCCCACCCACTACGCCGGCCACACGCTTGACCCAGTCTTCTCCTCCAGCAAACACATCTCCTTCAGCCACTCCACTGGATTTCATTGGACTGACCACAGCTGCGTCCACTTCAGCTTCAGAAGAACCACGACCCACCACCAGCTGCAACAGGTTCCTCGCAGGAGCTGGAACAAGATCACCGCCGACCAGCTCACCACCTCCCTCAGCCAGAACCCTCCCGCCAGCACAACGGACCCCAACGAAGCAGCCAGCAACCTCACACAGTGGATCACCAACTGAGCAGATGACCTCGCACCACTGAAGACCCCTCCCAGCAGACCCGGCAGCAAGATAGCCTCTTGGTTCTCCGACGAACTTAAGAACTCCAAGAACAACTGCCGCTCCCTCGAGAAAGCCTGGCGGAACCACAAGAACACGGACAACATGACTGCCCTCAAGCACGCCACCCGCAAACACCACCAGCTGATCTGCACCACCAAGAAGACAGCATTCAAAGAACGACTGAACAACAACGCCCACAACAGCAAGGAACTCTTCAGCATCATCAAAGAGCTCTCCAACCCCAGCGCCGGAAACAACGACATCACTCCCACGCAAGACCTCTGCGACTCACTCGCCTCGTTCTTTCACAGCAAGATCGCCGACATACACAACAGCTTCGGCGCTCAGACCACGCACCCAACCTCAGAACCAACGCCCCCCACCACCACCCTCTGCGCCTGGACCCCGGTCAGCACCGAAGACACCACCCACACCACCCGCACCATGAACACCATCCACTCCGGATCACCAACCGACCCCTGCCCCCACCACGTCTTCAACAAGGCCGACTCCATCATCGCACCCCAACTCCGGGACATCATCAACACCTCCTTCAACACCGCCACATTCCCGGAGAGCTGGAAGCACGCCGAGCTCAGCGCCCTCCTGAAGAAACCAACAGCGGACCCCACCGACCTCAAGAACTTCCGCCCCATCTCGCTCCTTCCTTTTCCTGCCAAAGTCATCGAGAAGACCGTCAACAGACAGCTTGCCGCCTTCCTCGAGACGAACGGATCCCTCGACCACTCGCAGTTCGGTGTCTGAGCCAACAACAGCACCGAGACAGCCCTCATCGCAGCCACTGACGACATCAGATCCCTGCTCGACAACGGGGAAACAGCGGCCCTCATCCTCCTGGACCTATCCGCAGCGTTCAACACTGTCTGCCACCGCACCCTAGTGCAGCGCCTCAGCAACATCGGAATCCAAGACAAGGCACTGGAGTGGATCATCACGTTCCTCACCGGAAGAACCCATAGAGTCTGCCTCCCCCATTCAGATCTGAGGCCACTGAAGTCATCTGCGGCGTACCACAAGGATCATCACTCAGCCCCACCCTCTTCAACGTCTACATGTGTCCCCTCACAGCCATCGCACACCAACACAACCTCAACATCATCTCCTACGCTGACGACACCCAGCTGATCCTCTCCCTCACTAACGACCCCGCCACCGCCAGAAGCAGCCTACACGAAGGGATGAAAGACGTCGCAGAGTGGATGAAGAACAGCCGCCTGAAACTGAACTCGGACAAGACGGAAGTCCTCATCCTGGGATCATCGCCCTCCGCCTGGGATGACTCCAGGTGGCCCCCTGCCCTGGGCACCGCTCCCAAGCCAACGGACCACGCACGTAACCTGGGCTTCATCCTGGACTCCTCCCTCTTGATGACCAGACAAGTCAACGCCGTCTCATCATCGTGCTTCAACACCCTGCGCATGCTCCGAAAGATCTTCCGGTGGATCCCCACCGAAACCAGGAAGACCGTCACCCAGGCACTCGTCACCAGCCGACTGGACTACGGAAACACCCTCTACGCCGGAACCACAGCCAAACTTCAGAAAAGACTCCAACGCATTCAGAACGCCTCCGCACGACTCGTCCTGGACATCCCCTGACACAGCCACATCTCCGACCACCTGAGAGACCTGCACTGGCTCCCCGTCAGCAAGAGGATCACGTTCAGACTCCTCACCCACGCACACAAGGCTCTCCATGACCTGTGCCCCAGGTACCTCAACAACCGCCTGACCTTCTACACTTCCACCCGCCAGCTACGATCAGCCAGCCTCGCACTCGCCGCCGTTCCACGCATCCGCAGAGCCACCACCGGAGGAAGATCCTTCTCCTACCTGGCAGCCAAGACATGGAACTCCCTCCCCATCCACCTCTGGCTAACCCAGGACCATCCCTCCTTCAGGAAGCAACCCAAGACCTGGCTTTTCGAGCAGTAACGGACCCCTCTCCCCCAGCGCCTTGAGACACCTCCGGGTGAGTAGCACGCTATACAAATGTTATGATTGATTGATTGACAATGAGTTGTCAGTCATGATAGATGACATAATCAGTGTAGAACCACAATTGTTTGGTAACCTGGTCCTATAGACACCTTTAGCCACCAGAACACAAATGTGAGAAAGGATAGTCAACAAAGTCAATTCAGTAGGGACCACCCTGCTCTCCAAGCATGAAGCAGAGCTTTGACCTCAAGGGGCAGATGAAAGAGAGGAACAACAAGAACTGTTGGCTGGCTCAGATGACTGGCGGTGGCCCTCCCATTCTACCAAGAACATTCACTGCATGGGAGAGGAAGGTGCTTGCCATACTGCATCCAGAAAGTCTCACAGGAATAGCTGGGGGAGTGGAGGTGTCATATAGTTACTGCATACCTTTATACCGTGTTAAGTTAGCATGAGCTTATTAAATGTTTAAACACCATTTTTTCCTTTTGCTGCCTCTGCAGACGACACATAATTGTTATTTTAGCTTTCAACCTAGAAGAGCGTTGTGATTTACATGAGAATAATTTGTTATTGCTCTGATATCAGCTTTGCTTGGTAAAATTTGTCTGCACAGTGAGTGCTGAAGCCTTCAAGGATAACTCGACACAGTGTTGTTGTGAGGTCTGATCTTCGCACCTTCCTAGACATAACATGAATGCAGCTGTTGCCAAAATCTGGCTTTAGGCGCGTTTTATATGGCTTTGCTTAGAGCACACGTTAGACACTTGATGGTGCTTCGCATGCAGAGAGCTGGTGGAAGATGATGTGATCCTCTGCCACTGAGATCTTGAGGTATGGGCCCGCCCTGCTAAAACCCAAAGAGACCTTCTTAGATTTAATATAATATACTAGATAGGGAGGGTGAGAATTAGGTGTTGTTAACTCCTATTCATCACAGCATTTTAGCATGCTTTCACCTTTTGCTTTCTATGGACTAGTAACAATGCTGAAAACTTTGTTTCTTATAATATGTTTGCTTGTATTATATAAGATACTGCGTTTGAGAACCCTGCATTAGTAAATAAATATTTCAAATATGCACGTGTCCTCTTTACTCCACGTTCTGGTTTGAAATGATTGTATAACGAAAGAGTGTTCATGTGTTCCACGATACCTGAGGTATTCTAAGTTCATGTTCTGGTTTGTGTAAACATTGGGAGTTTGTTATGACCAATGAGACACTGTAGCTAGCTCGGTAAGGGGATTTTGGGTACTGAGGTGAGTTTTGGGTCACCCTAATTCACTGAGGTTCCAAATCTCTATGCACAGTTCTGTAGGAGAACAGAATCCCTGCTACATGGCGCCCATACGTTGGTGGTCTTATATCATTACACTCGAGTAGTATATCATTCAATCCTTAACACCTTCGCTGTCGTTTCCGGAAAACGGTGGTGTCGGAAAAAACCTACCTGTTTGTGAAATAGGTCTTTTCAAGCTTGAATCTTTCTAAAACGGTTTCCTTGAATTACTACCCAGTTGTGCTACAAAGTTTACTTTGTCTTTCTACGTTCCTGTGCTGTCATGGCCAATCCAGTGGACATTTTGCAGCATAGTCGCATTGCGGTGCGCAATCATTTGCTGACTTACAATGTGCCCGTGGAAGGCTTGGCTGTGATAATGGTGGTGAGTGCGTAAGCAGCTTACCCATACAAACTCTTTTATTCGTGGGTGACGTTTCCGGCTGAGGACGCTAATTCTGGTGTGTTCCACACTTACACTCCCTGTCCTCTACCGAATGAATATACTCCGTACAGGGCACAGGAAGTACCTATTGATACTTGGCAGCATCGAGTTTGGTTTGGTGGCGCCCTACCCCATTCTTTGACCGCTCCGAGGTTAGGTCCTTTGTCCATTTCAAGGGGCAAATTGGCCTGTTTTGGCTGGATGTACTCCTCATCCTCTACACGGCAATTGTAACCTTGCTGAAGTCCGTAGACTACATGTAGTCTCTATTGCCGTGATTTGAGCTTTAGTGCAATACATAGCAATTAATCTTCTGGGTGGGCCCCCCGGGGGTGCGGCGCTTCCGGCCTGACAGGGCGGTATGAAGTCAATACTGTGATGGGCAGGCGTCCCCAGGAAAAGGATGATTTTCCTTTCTGCCTTGCCGAGAAATTTGACCAGCTGGAAGCTGTATTTCCTAATATGACTCCTGGTGAAAAACACAGGATTCTGACACTTAGTTTGCCAAAAGACTTGGCCACTGATATCGGTGACTGTAAGACCTGGGGTAGGACGTTTGCGGCGGTCTATGCGAGGTATTACGGCACTCCGTCTATGGCTGTCCTGCCTACGGTCCTTAAGCGTGTTCAGGATGATCACGGACAGTAAGCTGCGGTTGAGTTGGGTATGCGCCTGTGTGGCATCTTTGATGTGGTTTGCGATCTCATTCTTGCTAATGTCAAGGGGGATGCAGTGAACTTTCAGGTAGCTAATGCTTTGGCAGCGCTTCCCGATGCCGAGAAACCCCGACAGTTAGCGAGGATTATTGTGGCGGCTTATAAAACCGTGGGTCGCAATAGTAGGGGTCTCAAACCTTTTTCTGTTAAAGAGAAAACGCAACCCCAAGGGCAGAAGTCGGAAACAGACGTTCAGCCCAAGTCCAAAAAACAAAATTGGCCTAAAAAACAAAAACGGGGAAAGCAACAGCAACAACAAAACCAGGAGTCTCGTCCTGCATCTCCATTGGCTGCGCAAACGGAACGTGTTTATGACTTGCGCGATCGCGCGAAGATTAAATCACCTGATCGTTTTGAGGTTTCTGATCAACGCTCTCCTCGTTCCTTTCAGGACTCATCGGCCTCGGCGACCGGTGGTGGAGGAGGCGGAAGGGTTCGGGGTGGCCAGCAAGAACGTAACCAGCCTTGCCCGAAAGAGGGTGCAGGAAAGCAGGACGGCTCGACGCCGAATAGACCGCAGTTTGCCAAAAAGAAAGTCGCCGCTTTAACAGCACACAGATATGCCAAAGATAGTGAGAACGCGGCTTCGGAATCTGACATGGGCTCTGACCTTGCTGGACAGTGCGGTGGAGATTACCATTGTGAGAGAGGCCCTGCGTCCACTACTGAAGGTGACAGCGACTGACCGTTATGCTGTAATAGAAACAGCTGATTCAAGAGTTGCTCCCCCTGATAGACTTTATGAAATTGTCCTGTTGATCGAAGGTGACATACAACGTACCATAAAAGGGGTATTTTGGGAAAATCTATTGTCTACGTATGACATTTTGCTTTCGGAGGCTGACTGGCCCTCACCTTTTTTTCTCGCAGCTCCGCGAGGGGAGCAGGTGATCCTCCCCAGTTTCTCGCACACAGTCTCAAAAGAGCATGCGCTGAATTTTGCAGAAGAGTGGGCTAAGGCTCTGGCGCCAGCTCTGTACCGTACACATTGTGGTTGGGATAAATTTTCCCCAAATCACGAAATTCCTTTACGGTCTCAGCCGCAGCCTCAACCTCAATATCCCATTTGGCATAAAGCCAAAGCTTCCGTCGCAGCACTCCTTGAACAATTGGAATATCAAGGAGTGATTGAAACATGTGTGTAACCGATGAAAAACACTCTTTTTACTGTGACCAAGCCTGACGGTTCGTATCGTTTGGTATTGGATTACCGGCATTTAAACTCGCATTGCTGTACCTGTGCAGTACAGAATACTCACGGCTCTGCCCTGGTGGATAGTCTAGTGCGTAAGCATTTTAAGACCACGCTTGACATTTCAAACGGTTTTTATGCCCATCGTTTGGATGGTCTGAGTTCCCAATGGACCTCCTTTACTTGCGGCGGTTTCGAAAAACAATTTCGGCATTTGCCTATGGGCTATAAGAATAGTCCTGGGATTTTTACTGCCCGCATTGTCTCTCTTTTGGAGAGAATAGATCCAGATGCATGCTCGTATGTGGATGACATTTATCTCACAGACGACGAACTATGGGAGCATCTGTGTCGAGTAAACAGCCTAATTTGTACCTTTGCAGACATGGGTTACAAATTCAACTTTGCAAAATCGTACATTGCAGAGTATACAGTGTTATTCCTGGGCTACGAGCACAACAATGAAGGTAGAGGATTGGCTCCTCACTTCCTGGATAAATGCGCACAAATGCGCGCTCCGACGACACTGAAAAAATAACAGTCTTTATTGGGTTTTTTAAATTTCGGGAGAAAATACATTTCGGAATATGCCCAGCGTATCAAGCCTTTGTATGCTTTGATACAACCAACTTTTTCCAAATCATGCTGGCTGCCTGAGCACTCAGCCATTTTGCAATCCTTGCAGGCTGATCTGCTCGCTTCTAAATTTTTGCTGACTCGTGACAACCACACCAACCTGGTGATGAGAATCATTCCTGGAACGGTGGGTTTCACGTACCTAACTTTTAATGAAGGTGACACAGTACCTATTGCTTACAAGTCACACTTGTACACTTCGGCTGAAATGCGGTTTTCTACTGTGGAGAACGTTTTAACGGCTGTACAGATGGCGATTCTTAAGGAACGTGCTCTGTCACAGGGAAAACGCATGTTGGTTGTTACCCCCTGTCCTCATTTGAAGGCAGTTACAAAAGCCAGTGTACCAAATTCTAAAGCTTTGCACCCTCAGTGGATTCAATGGGCTGCTTCCTTGACGTCCACGGATGTCACGTTTATTTTTGACGCCTCATTGCGGTCGCAGGAGTACTTGCAGTATGAATTCGTTCATCCTGCTCCTTTGGCTATGCGACCTTTGGAGGATATCCATTGCATCATTTACACTGATGGTTAGGCGCAGGTTGCGCATGGCTCTAAAAATGCCTACGTTTCCGCATGCGCCATTGTGGTCGGTGCCATGGTAAACGATGAGTTCAAGTCCAGGGTCGTGCACACACAGACTCTAGGGGACAGCACCGCACAATTGGCGGAGCTTCGTGCTCTGATGCTTGCGTTAGAGTACGCAGATCCTAGTTTGACGACTCTTATTGTCAGTGATTCCTATTACTGTGTCCAGTCTTACAATGAAAACTTGTTCTTTTGGATTCAGAATGAGTTTCGTGATTCCAAGGGTAGCACAATAAAACATAAAATGATCTGGGTTCGAGTGGCTGAGCTTAAAGAGCAGTTGCCACTTGTGTTTGTAATTCATACTCTGGGGTAACTCGCTTGCTGATGAAGCAGCGAAATCAGCGGTATCTACATACTTGGTTGCAGCAGTTACACGTTCCAAAAGTAAGATTGATGATGATATCTTGGCGGCTGTTGCTGCCACTGAGAAAGGAGGTAAACATCCTACGGGGTTCCCTTCGAAGTACACATACCATGTAAGTCCCGATAAGGTTCCTTATGTGACAATTCCCGAGATTGGGGAACGGCTGATTCCCAACTCGGACCGCAGGAATACACTGATCACAGCGGCTCATGAAGGTGTTGCGTCTGCACATGCGGGCGTCTCAGCCACTGTATCTCAGTTACAACAACTTTTCTGGTGGCGGGGACTGTACAAACAGATGCGTGATTATGTCCTTCAATGTGACATTTGCCAGCAGATTAAGCCTTCGACTGCTACGCGTCCGCCACAGACACAGTTGTACATTTCTAATAAGCCACTAGGTTGCGTTTATTTAGATCACTGTGGCCCCTTTTCTTCTGATACTGCGTATAAGTACATCTTAGTAGCAGTTGATTCATGCACACGCTTTGTGTGGGTATGGCCCCATCGCAGCGCTGATTCACGGACTGTCATTAGAGATTTGCGTGTCTTTGTAGGGATTTTTGCCTGTCGTACCTTCCATTCAGGTCAAGGTCCTGCTTTCGCCTCTAAGGCGTATAAGGATGCTATGATGTCGTTGGGGGTCCAAGTCAAGTTTTCGTCTCCATACAGACCTGAGGGTAATAGTGTAGTGGAACGGATGAACTGTGACTTAAAGCAATCTTTGACAGCACGAGTTATAGGCACTGGCAGAAACTGTTTGGCCCATCTCAATGGCGTGCAGCGTGCTCTTAATAATCTCCCTAGAAGGTCTCTGGGTGGGCGGACCCCATACGAAATGCTCTTTGGTATCAAGATGTACGTCCCGGACCTTGACGGTCTAGACGGCGTGGCCCGAGCCACAACCTTTGACGTAGATGAACATTTCAATGTTTTACAGGATCTACAAAAGAACAGAGACAGTCTTGCAAAGGAACATTTGTCCTCCACATTGGATGATGCGTTGCAGATCCTGGTAGTAGGCTGGCTACCCCAAGTTGGAGAACTGGTTCGAGAGAAGATCGATAACAAGAAAGAATTTGGTCCTTCATATCGAGCTCCGGTTACTGTGCTTGGCGTGAAGGGCACAAGAACAGTCATTTTAGCTCCACTTCCAGGTCGTAAGGAAAACAGGTTTATCTCTATTGACAATGTCTCCGGCAGTCTCATGTCCTTCGATTGTGAGAAATTCTGTTTTGGCCACTACTTCTAATGCTGAACCAGAAGTGGCCCTCGAGATGCCTGTTGTTTCCAGTTCTTTATTGAGTACTTTGCCTGGTGATAACGTTGATGAACTGGATTACACTTACCCAACTGACTTATCGATGCCTGATTTGCAAACACGTTTGGCCACAGAATCCAGATTCTCTTTTGACACTGTTTCACATAATTCAAAAAAGCCCTCTCGTTTTGCAATTTATGCCACTTTATTTAAAAAACATTTTTTGATCCCCCCTTGGACATATATTTGGCTGGTACTTTTTTCAATTTACCTTTTTATGTCAATTGGTTTTGTGTTTTATTTTTTTCGTCTTGTCGCTGGACACTATGTCGAGGAGAGAACATGCATTCGACATCTTAATGGAACTTTGGCCCCTCTTTCCTTGTCACATTCAGCACACAGACTGAAGAGAGACTTACATTTTGTTAACATCACTGCTTGGCCTGTTCTTGATGGGATTGTGTGGGATGCGGTTAAATGTCAAATCCATGGCCCTACTGAAGATGTTAATGTCCCTAATGTGCTCTGGGTAAACATGGGAGATGTGGTGAAACAGAACATACGCTCTGATGATTGGGATGTTCAGGCGGTAGAAGCATTGTTTTCTGATTTGAAATATTATGCTGCCTTTGATGCTGGAGATTTATACTTAGATTCTGCTAATTATGGTGAATTATTTTGCTTCCAACATTTTGGCAACCATTATCTGCATAAAACAAGTTCCAGAAGGGGTACTGTAAATGACACACAGTGGGAACATTGCCCGGCTCCTGTACAAGGCAGTTTGAGTACTTTTTTTAAAAAGTACATTTATTTTACCGACTTTAATTAGTCCAATCCTGAGTCTTTTTATTTTAAAATGACACAGAAGTCCATGTCCAAGGTTAGACTTACCGATACTAAATTGTTGTATTCGAAGTCCTTTCTAGACAAGTTGGCTGTAGAGGGCTACGAGTTATCGAAGGAAACCATTGACCTTAAATCAGTTTGGGGTTCTAAAAGTTGGCAGGTACAAGGCACTGAGGCTTTGCACCGTGCATGTCTCATCCCAAATCATATGTTGTTTTTGAATTCTAGCATTTCGCAAACAACATGCTTTGGATTGGCTACTTCTAAAAAATGAAATACACCTACCGTCCCTGATTTAGAGGAATATTCTGGTTGGAATAATATTACACAGTTTTCCATTAGAGAATTGCAAGCTCTATTGCAAAATGCGTCCTTTAACATTTCCACCTTAGACCCAAAAGGTTGGCTGTTGTGGCACATAAGTTCTGATTCCTGCCAACTTCGTTTTTTGGGTTTAGCTGATGGGTTTACACGAGTCAGGCCTGATCCCCGCTTTGATACTGACCATTCTGTCACTACTTATTCAGTAGGAAAATTATGTCAGAATTGGCTGCAACATTCTACCTTGGCTGCGGTTAAACTGCATCTATCCAAGCTCAATGATGATGTAAATTTAAACGATTTCATAAAGGGCCCGGCTAGTGGTTGATCTAAAAGATAGATATATGCGATTTACAATGAAATCTGGAAGACGTCACAAATTGAGGCTGCTACACGCCTTAGAGCTATTGATCAAGCTAATTTAGAAAAAGTGCTTGCAGTTGTAGATAATAGTATTAACATGCTTTCTTCCCACATTTACACGTTGAATAATATTGTGTCTTCCGTTGTTGATATTGTGCAAGATGAAGTGTCTGTGTTATACCATGGTCAGAATCAATTGCGTTCCGTTATGCAATTTGCTGGGACCCTGCAGACGCTTAAGTCTGGTAAGGTGCCTTGGACTTACATGAACGTGTCATCCCTCTTTGCCCCTTTTAATTTGACTGACAAGCAGTGCATGCTTTCAATGCGGGTGCGGGATTCATCTTTTTCCATGTTACACATTGAAATATTACAGTCTTTACCGTTCTCTGTGGCAGAAACCACTGCTGCGACCTGGCTTATCCACAGGTTAATCACATTACCATTTGCTTTGTACAAGTTTACAAATTGTATGCAATATATCACGATAGGCGGATATGAACCGCTTGGTAGTTCGTTTCTCCATGAGGCGTGGACGCTTCCATTCAATTATCGATGCCTGAAAGACGAGAAGGAAGTTTATCTTAAAGGGGAGGAGTGCACAGAAACACCAGATCACTCATTAATATGTAGACACATTCAATTGCACGGTTCTTGTAACCAGGACTGGCCAAATTTAGCTTGGGTTTTGAAAGGTACTCCAGTTCTCGCAATCGTCCCTACTTTCACATTACTGGCAAACGGCAGTTATTTACTTTTGAATAACGAAGACTGTTGTGGGTTAATTAGAGGTATCGCTTATGTGGTAACAGAATCGGAACGTGTTGTCTGTTGCAAAAGCGTTCTATATCCTACACATGGGAATTCAGATGTTTCCCTCTGGCCGCGAATCCCAACCTTGATGGCAGAGTTCAATGGTATGAGTAGAATAAGAGCCCTTTTGTCTCAAAAAGAGATGGCCCTGAGTTCGGCTCGTGAAACATTTGTCCTTCACATAGCTAACACGCGCACGGAGGTGCAGGCACTATTGAATACTGATTTGCCATTGCATTTCAGCGAGCTGATTCATACAATCTCTAATGCCTCCTCCACTTCTGGCCTCGCACACTTTTTTAAAATAGTTAGCAGTGGTATCGTGACTACCTTCGAGAAGATATTTGGAGTAATCCCTGCTTTCTTTCATTCTATATTTTCGAGCCTCTTTGGTGGTTTCCCTGTTTTGCTGGCGCTGGCTGCAGGCGTTCTGGTGATATTTTGTTTTATTAAAAATGGATGCCCGTCCTGTGTTACACGCCGCACAGCCCCACCTGGCACTGTTTCGCAACAGGATGCTTGAATACTATGGCACACTGCCGCCTTGCGACCTTAAGCACGGCATTTGGATTATCGTTTCGATTTTCTTATTTCACATGTGTCCAGCCTGTGTTTCATTGCCTGAGCTGCGATTTCGGCTGGGCCCTTGATTTGTGTCTCTGCAAGACGGTGTCTCCTGACGTCGACTTTAATCACCTGATGAGTCCCGTAGTTACTCACGAGTTGGTTTGTCCTGGCGAAAGGATTATGGCCTTGGCAGCAATGCATGGACTATACTCGCAGCGGCGCAAGATTTCTTGGCACAGAGCTATATTGAGAACCCGCCGAGTTGTCCTCTGATGATGCTAGAGGCTCCGGTGCTGGAGGGGCACGTATGTTCTTTCCCACTAATGAATTGGATGGCTGAATTGTTTTCGGATGATGATAGTGATTTCATGCTGGAGGCTGTTGCTGCATATTTTGCATATTCAGTCCTGTCCTGAGAGCCTTCGAAACTTGTGATAATAGCCTGTTCCTGATTACAATTTTTTTAACCTTTTGCGTACACATTTTTTCACAAACCCAGACCTATTGCCTTGAGTGACATTGAGCCATGAATTGGCAAGTTGAGAACTTTTTTCTTTGACTTTTGTAAGTGCTTTTCCCCGTAATTTTGAACTTTGACCTGGCTCAATATTATTGAACTCTGCTTTCATGATGTGCCCCTAATCTGGTCTTATCTTATCTTATTTTGTCCGTGCTCGTATCATTGGGGGGGTGTCATATAGTTACTGCTTACCTATATACCGTGTTAAGTTAGCATGAGCTTATTAAATGTTTAAACGCCATTTTTTCCTTTTGCTGCCTCTGCACATGACACATAATTGTTATTTTAGCTTTCAACCTAGAAGAGCGTTGTGATTTACATGCGAATAATATGTTGTTGCTCTGATATCAGCTTTGCTTGGTAAAATATGTCTGCACAGTTAGTGCTGAAGCCTTCAAGGATAACTCGACACAGTGTTGTTGTGAGGTCTGATCTTCGCACCTTCCTAGACATAATATGAATGCAGCTGCTGCCAAAATCTGGCTTTAGGCATGTTTTATATTGCTTTGCTTAGAGCACACGTTAGACACTTGATGGTGCTTCGCATGCAGAGAGCTGGTGGAAGATGATGTGATCCTCTGCCACTGAGATCTTGAGGTAGGGACCCGCCCTGCTAAAACCCAAAGATACCTTCTTAGATTTAATATAATATAGTGGATAGGGAGGGTGAGAATTAGGTGGTGTTAACTCCTATTCATTACAGCATTTTAGCATGCTGTCACCTTTTGCTTTCTATGGACTAGTAACAATGCTGAAAACTTTGTTTTTTATAATATGTTTGCTTGTATTATATAAGATACTGCGTTTGAGAACCCTGCATTAGTAAATAAATATTTCAAATATGCATGTGCCCTCTTTTATTCCACGTTCTGGTTTGAAATGATTGTATAACGAAAGAGTGTTCATGTGTTCCACGATACCTGAGGTATTCTAAGTTCATGTTCTGGTTAGTCTAAACATTGGGAGTTTGTTATGACCAATGAGACACTGTAGCTAGCTCGGTAAGGGGATTTGGGTACTGAGATGAGTTTTGGGTCACGCTAATTCATTGAGGTTCCAAATATCTATGCACACTTCTGTAGGAGAACGGAATCCCTGCTACAGAGGCTGGTAAGTACAAACAAATGTCTACCATCACACTGCCATGTACCGTCTTGCACAACTACAAAGCAACACCTCCTAAACCCTAATCTATTCATGTGCACCATACACTCCCCACCACCTGTCTCGTAGGTCCAACATTCACTCCCTCTCATTCACCCCAAAGGTAGTTAGCAACATTCACTCGGTTGCATGTGTACAAGCAGCAAGCACCACAACTCCCACCAGGTCCCCTGTCCCACAGCTGGGCAGGATGGAGCACTGCCACCCAATGCAGGAGCATGTGACAACCATTGTATTTCAACAAGCAAACTCACAGGTACCGTCTTGCACAACTACAAAGCAACACCTCCTAAACCCTAATCTATTCATGTGCACCATACACTCCCCAACACCTGTCTCGTAGGTCCAACATTCACTCTCTCTCATTCACCCCAAAGGTAGTTAGCAACATTCACTCGGTTGCATGTGTACAAGCAGCAAGCACTACAACTCCCACCAGGCCCCCTTCTCCCACAGCTGAGCAGGATGGCTCAGTCACACCCCCAGCCAAAAGCATGTGTCAGCCATTGCATTGCTCACTTCAAAGTAACAGGTAGGTAGCAATCTTAACAAGGAGGGATGTTGGTGGGTGGGAAGACTGCTCTACAACTCCCACCAGGCCTCCTTGTCCCACAGCTGAGCAGGATGGAGCACTCCACACACACCCTCAACCATGTGGCAGCTATTGCAGTGCTCCCTACAAACTTACATGTAGGTAGCCTTCTTAACAGGGTGGGCTGTTGGTGGGTGGGAAGACCGCACTACAATTCCCACCAGGTGCACTTGGCCAACAGCTCAGCTAGAGGGAGCACTCCCACTCCCCCCAGCCAGTAGCAGGTGTCAGCCATTGCATTGCTCACTTCAAAGTAACAGGTAGGTAGCCATCTTAACAGGGAGGGATGTTGGTTGGTGGGTAGGAAGACAGCACTACAACTCCCACCAGGCCCCCTTTTCTCACAGCTGAGCAGGATGGAGCACTCCCACCCCCCAGCCAGAAGCATGTGTCAGCCATTGCATTGCTCACTTCAAAGTAACAGGTAGGTAGCAATCTTAACAGGGAGGGTTGTTGGTGGGTGGGAAGACTGCACTACAACTCCCACCAGGCCCCCATGTCCCACAGCTGTGCAGGATGGAGCAATCTACACACACCCTCAACCATGTGGCAGCTATTGCAGTGCTCCCTACAAACTCACATGTAGGTAGCCTTCTTAACAGGGAGGGGTGTTGGTGGGTGGGAAGACTACACTACAACTCCAACAAGGCACCATTGTCCCACAGCTCAGCGGGATGGAGCACTCCCCCGACACCTGGAAACATATGTCAGCAATTCCCCTCAACCATGCCATAGAACAGGTAGATAGAAAGTGCATGCACCCTGCAATCCTTCTCAAAAAGCATGGAGCCATATGACCGCACTAGCCCTCCCATTCCACCAAACTTGGCATAGATCCAATAGCTACTTCCAGTGTGTAGACAGCTAAGCGTATGTAACTGTCACAGAAGCCAAAGTGTGAGTCATCAAATCACATGTTTAAGTAAAGCAGGTCACAATCATACGCAGCACGAAATGCCATCTATAAGTGCCATGGGGCAGAGCGTCAAGGCCCATATGAAAACCAAACAAGAATGGTCAGTAGTAGAAAGAAAACAAAGCACATGATATGGCACAGGTATGAATGAGATTACAATGGCTAGTTAATAGTTCATGTTCAGATGTAATGGCTTCCATATAGAGTAAACAACAAAGATGCTCCACATGAAGTTGTTGTGCTGCTAGTCATTAGATGACAACATGTCTTTGTAACCACACAATCTATACGTGGTGCAAGGTATCTATTGACATGTCACACCATGGACAAGTAATGTATGTACCTTCACATCATGTCATGATGCTCAGTACCGTCAACCATACAATGTGATATCAATGTGAACTGTGCGGTGTATAACATGTAACATCCAAACATCTAACACCAAGCATGTGGGGTGCACTTCAATTAGCATTTCCCCTCTCTTCCACAGGTGACCAAGAGTTGACAGCTGCAGATGAGAACACCAACCTGCAGAGCCAGTCTCCCCCTCCGGAACATGGACTCTCTGATGCTGACTCTTTAGATTCCTTGGATGTGGAGCAAGAAGCCGACCCATCAGGTATGCCAGGGCACAACCGGTCCCAGGAGCCCACTGTCCCCACCGCCACCACCTCAGCAACAACAACTGTGCTGACCCCTGCTGTAACGACCTGTGCGGCCTCCATCACCACCACCAGTGCTGCCTGCAACACTGTCCCTGCCTCAGAGGATGCCCACACCACCCCACAATCTGAGGAGGGCAGGGAAAGCAAGCACGTGCATAGAGTGGTGATGCCACAGGTCCGGGACAGCAGGAAAGGTGGGAGGGCAACTGGGTGTCAAAAACTACTGGACACTGGGATCAAAGCCCTGGCCAACATGGCCAGATTCCTTGAGGCTTCTGAATAAGCCTAGGGACACATGGGGCAGGCTCTGGAAGATTCACGTGCACTCTGCATGTTGCTGAGGTCCATAGACACACGAATGGGCCAAATTGTGGACCTCTTTGGCCAGCTTGTGGGTGTCCTGAAAGACTGGCCTTTGGCCCCAACCATAGCTCAACCTATCTCCAGTGTCACTCCACCTCCCCTGCTGCCACAGAGAGGGGTGAGTCCTCAGACCCCACAGAGCCCACAGCAGAGCCCCTCTGCCAAACGCTCAATGGGCCGTCCAAGGAAAACCAAGGGAGGAACACGTGGCAAAGCACCAGCTAAAAACCAGTCAAGGAGCCAGCCATGATGGCACCTCTCTTCACCTTCTCATTGACTTTGTTGACTGTCCTTATCCACACTGCCATGTTGATGGCAGGCGTCTGTTGGACTGTGTCTCCACATCAATGTGGAGACTACTCTATTGTCTCATCTACCACCACTGACAACTCATTGATTCCCTTTTCACCTTTTTGTAAATATTCACTTCCCTATTACATATACCCATTGTAAATAAACACACTTTCACACCTATGTGTTCGTGTCAGCTCCATGTTTTTCACAGGATGTATAATATTTACTCTGATTACAATTTACCAGGAGCACTGATTGTTGGGTGGCACTGAGAGGCTGAAGGGACCAAGGAAAACACAAGAGAACTATATTCACTTCTCAGGTGATGGCATCACAGCAATTACATAACACTTGTCATCAAGGTACTCAAATCTGAACACATTACAATGAGAAACAGTACCGACATAGACATCCTGTAGCTGTGCATAACTACCCTGTCCCAGAAACATTAACAGCCAGCAGAGAGCCAACAACAGGCAGCAGTCACAAAGCTCCCCTAGGCTAGGCCTTTTCACCAAAAACAAAATCAGCAGACAACGGTATCATTGTACGTTTTCACTCACCTTAAAGGAAAGTAGCAGTTGATGAGCTGTTGACACAGGTCGACACCTTCCTCCTCTCCACTAGCATCGTCACTGGACATGTGTGGGTTCGCAGGCAGGGGCCTCGGCTGCTCATCATCATCCAGGAGCAGGGGGATCTTTTTGCGCAAGGCCAAGATGTGGATCATGCAGCATGCAACTACGATCTGACAGACCTTTTGGGGAGAGAACATCAGTTCACCTACGGTCCTGTCCAGGCAGCAAAATCGTGTCTTAAGTAGACCAAAAGTACGCTCCACCACTCGACGTGTCCTGCCATGGGCATCATTGTAGCGGACGTCACCTGGGGTCCTGGGATTCCTCATTGGGCTCAGCAACCAAGGTCAGTTAGGACATGCAGAGTCACCTAGGTGTGAGATACACAGAGCTATTGCGTAATATAAACAGTAGCTGAGAACAGCATGTCACACATACAGCACACTACTTGACTCTGCGCACTCACCCACTACCCATGCATGCTCTGGATGCAGATTTGCCATCAGCTATGGTAAGATGCTGTGATGCAGGATGTAGGAGCCATGGGCTGATCCAGGAAACTTGGCACAGACATGTGAGATTATCAAATCCGCCTGGCATACCACTTGCACTCTAATGGAATGGAAATTCTTCCTATTCCTCTAGATGTGCTTACGTGTCTCTGGTGGAACCAGGCCAACATGTGTGCAGTCAATGGCACCAACAACATTAGGGATGTGGCCGTAAAAATCACCCTTCACAGCTGCCAATTCATGCCTCCTGGGGAAAAGGATGTATCTGTACTTTTAGGTCATCATAGTGGACAGGACATCGCGTAGCACCATGCTGAACATAGGTTGCAACACCCCTCCTGTGCTGGACACCGTGTACTGGAATGAACCAGTAGCAAAGAAATGCAGGGCTGCCATCACCTTACACGTGGGTGTCAAAGTAGTCGGATAGGTTCTTTGTGGACTCAGATGGGGATCCAATAGAGCACATAGGTCTTGAAGGGTAGGTCGATCAAGACGGAACTTCTGTATGATGTCCTCATCCTACATGTTCACCAGCACTGTAAATGGACGATGCACATTTGGTCACCTCCTAGGTGAGATGAAAGGGGACACATGTAAATTTCAATCCCCCTATGGGATGTGTCCAACATCTTACGTGTTGACTGACACAGCGCGAACAATGACTGGCATCAAACTTCAGCTTAAAGCAGAACTGACATGTAGAGACACCTTGATCTGAACTACTCATACACTTGTCCGGTATTCACACAGTGTGTACCCCCAAAACAGATTTAGACTTTGTGAATGCCAAAAGGTACATTTCAACATCCTGTGTCATCAGCGCTGAGAGTAGTTGACACAGCACATGTGTGAGACAGCAACACTGCTAACTTCTACATAGCTGCTGTACCTGCCATATCTTTTTGCGCAAGCCGGGTAGGGCACACATTACCAACAAAATGAGCAGAGTGTGTGCATAAAGAGCAAGTATTAACATGAGTTCAGCAATCTATACAGTGAAATAGGCATATTATGTGGTCAGACTTCATGACTGTGTTGAAAATGGCAATGTATATGCACATAAGCGGCGTTCATTTGTGTTCACTGTACCCCTTGTTGTAAGCAGAACGGATATCGCTAAACACTGACTGTGTTATCCCGCCAGCATAGACCCATGCACACACGTACACGACAGCCATTTTAGGCACCATGGCCTCTCTGCCCGTTTGTTCCCGGCACCCCTCCCCGCGCGCACTGCTCATGCATCGGCCATAAAACCCTCTCCCTCTGCGTGACCCTGCTCTAGAAGTAACACTCCTGCTTGACCCACACCCCCCATTTCCTCCCAAGAACACCCTTCCCCTCAGCTGACGAGCCCCCCCCAACTGCACTTGGCCTTTCGACCCGGTCCCAAGTCCTAAGACCAAGCCTCGTGGATGTACACCCCCCTTTTCCTGCCCAGCATAACAAAACCGTGATACACCAGCCGAAGTCCCCGATCTTATCGCCTGCCCAACCTTTGATCTGATCATCCCCTCCTGCCCTCGTGTCCTGTAGGAATGTCCGGCTGAGAGATCACAATCTCTTGTTACATTCAGGAGGGGAGGATGACATCTGAGCGACTGGTATGGGAATAGGCCTGAAGCTGGGATTCCAAGCATGTTTTCTCCTACTTCAAAGCATCTTTACTGCAATAAGGAATGTTTGGGCATCATAAACATGTGTATAAAAGACGAAGCCTCAGAGAAACTTGTTAGAGCACCTCCTGAAGACACTATGCGAGTGTCCGAAATGACAGGCTCTCCTCATGAGAAATAAAACTCTGTTCTTGTTTTCCTGCCTCCAGCGCCCGTCTCTTTATTTGGTAATTGTTCAAGATGGGAACTAAGAGGCGTCCTGCGCCAGCAGCCTGGGCATCAGGTGCGTTATGGGCTGACTTTTCCACAATTGGCGTCCCAACGCGGGGTCCATCAGCGACATAAGGTCCGGTAAGAGAGGTCCAGACGATGGGGTGAACATCTAAATGATTGGAGTATACCTGCCTTGAGAGGGCCCTCGTCCGGCTGCAGATTGAATGAACTTCACCGATTCCGAACGGACCTCTCTCAAGTGACCTACTGTCCTGACTGGAATCCCACAGGAATGCTGCGGTAAAAACATGGAGAAAGAGAACGATTGGGCGCTGGAAAAGGGAAGGCGAAGAATTGCCCACACGGTCCGGTCCGGGTAAGGTTAAGTAGGACGTCTTTACGTCCGATTGGTAGGATGGCTTTATCCATCTGATTGATTGATTGATTGTACTTGAAGTATTGGTTCTCTTTGAGACATTCTCTATTTGCAAACAGCGATGAATAGGAACGTTCCTCTCTTTGCAAATAGTGAAGGATAGGTAATGCAGACGTTTGTCCCCCATTGTAATCCGTCATGCCTATCTTTCTCCCCACTGATTGTTTGTTATCGATTTTTATCGATTATTGCTCTTTGAGATATTCCCTGTCTACAAACAGGGAAGAATAGAAATATTCTGCCCCCTTTGCAGATAGTGAAGGATAGGTAATGCAGATTTTTGTCCCCGTTGTAATCCGTCATGCCTGTTTTTTTCTCCCCACTGATTGATTGATTGTCTGGACATTTCTTGTTCAAGGAATAGTTCTTTTGAGGTATTCTCTGTTCGCAAATAACGTATAAAACTAAATATTCTGTCTAATCTTTGCAAGTAGTGAAGGGTAGGTAATGCGGACCTTTGTCCCCCGTTTTAATCTCTCGGGCCTATCTACTCCCCACTGATTGGTAAACTAGTTCCACCCGGACCATTTATTAGAGGTAGGTCATCTGGCTCGACCAGAGGGTACCTCTAATAAAAAGGACATATGCAACAATAACGAAGTAATCACCGTATCCTGTTAACAGAAACTTTAGCATGAAACGCGCTAGGAAAAAAAGGGAAGAAAGAAATAAGAAAGCAAAATCAGTAGGCCACTGATGAGTTTTTGATTTCACTACAAATAGGAAAACGTTAGAAATAGCTCACGATGAAACACATGATTTCGCTAGAAATAAGAAATGTTAGAAATAAGCCCGTAATAGGAAACATGAAAATGGTGAAAGAAGCCAAGCTTGACATCGCAAACGGCCACGAGGCAACCAGGCTTCGCCACCCCTCACTGCTCCAAACATGTCTGTCCCACTGCCTGCCACGCCCCAATAACGGTAACATGAGATAGATACAAGTCAGCAGATACCTACCCCCATTCTGGAAACTCCCGAAGTGCAACAGGTCCGCGGCTACGCCCATCCGGAAGACGAGATCTTCGGCACGTGTAGGGCGGGTCCTGCTGCCAGCCGGAGGCCGGAGGTCGTCGCATAAGGTGGGCCAGAAGAGGAGCCGAGGCCGACGGGATCCGGGCGTCCCCTCTTCTTTCTTCAATAATGGCTGCGACAACATGGGGGGATGTCTTGCGCATGCCACCGACCCCCCCCTCGCATCTCCTGGTCCAGCCACGGCTTGGTATGAGCTCCCCGTTCGGCCTTGAAGCGGCGCCTTGCAGGCCACCGGGGGGGTGGTCTCGCCTATGCCTCCGACCCCCCCCCTCTCATCGCCTGGTCCGGCCATCATGGATATTAGCGCCGAGAAAAACGGCGTGGGGTGCGCTGGGAGGGAGAGGCGGCGCGAACGAGCCTCTCCCACCTCCCCAGGTGGAGGCCCCCAGCGGCACCCCCAACGCTCCACTCACCCGACGAGGGTTCGGCCACTCGTAAAATGGCGGTCGACCCTCCAGGAGCGGGCCCGGCGTGAAGAGATGGCCCGGTTGCTTGTTGATTAAGAAATGAGTCCCACAATCAAAAGTGTTCTCCTCGACTTTGAAGATTCTATAAAAGCCACGGGTGCCCCCGACCCCCGCAGACACCCCCGATGGGGAATGACTGCCATGATTACCCGCGGAACGATGAAAATGTAGCCGCGAGACGTCGGCGCTCCCATGCTGACGCCAGCCTCAGTTTGAATGACTAAAATCCTGCAGACTACAGTTTGGATCAGTTCCGGTGAAAACCCAGTATGACCCGGTAGAAAAAAATTGTGGTCCTCCCTCCCCCTTTTTGACTGATGGTTCATACTGCCGATCCTTTCTGTTGCCCTTTAACGGAACTTTTGGACTGCCGAAAGAGCCCCTAGGCCAACCACGAGTTGGTGGAGATTTTGACTATGCCTAGATCTGCCTGGCTGCTCCTAAAATGGCGCTGGTACAAATGAAACTTTCAACTCCTTGTTGTACCCCGATTGCTCAGCCTTGGTGTCATGAAATATGTATGCAGTTTTTTAAAAACAATGAATTGATATGGGATGGGTACTGATTATGTGTTCGGACAATGAATTGAAGTGAGATGGGTACTGATTGAACATTCGGACAATGAATTGTTGTTAAGTTTTGGCGCATCATGATTATTGAAAGTTCGAATTTCAACACTTATGATACTCGCTCACACTGAAGTTTCGATATGATTTTATTGCACCTGTCGCACTTTTTATTATGAAATCAACGACCACCGACTCCATTAGGTTTTCCACTAATAAGTATCCCCACATGTACAGGTCCAGCCTGCTCCATGGCCGGCCCACGGGGTTGTAGGCCCGTATTTATGCACCGACATTTGTATTAAAGATTTTTGGAAAAAGCAAACGTAGTTGTCACGCGTAAATTGGTAAGTTTCGAATAAATGACCACTATTTCCGATATAACTAGTTTACAGGTCAAATGGCTCAGCTCGACTAATTAAGGGTTAAAAAGTATAGTACGCAGAAATATTGCAAATATGAACGGTCCAGGTTTTTGTTGTATGTGTTTTGCATTTTTGTACAAGCCTAAAAGCAACTGCTAAAGATCCTGGTATTTAGCCTATACTTTATATGCTACCTGTGTCAGGAAAGTTGTTTAAAAATGCCCCTAAGTCACCCCGAAGGAGTGCCACCTGACCCCCCCCCTGGTATGAACGACAAACGACCCCGTACCACTGTAGGTTATCACTTTTCCTCAAAGGAGAGCACGAGCTCGCCACCCACGTTGCACCGACTGCCCTTTGTTCTGACCCCCCCCCAGCGCACGATCCGTAATACCACACTTGGGCGACCTATGCTATTCACAGGCTTCCGATAATCATCTCTCCCACACTAAATGGTCCACCTGGGCTTAAACGCCGAGTTGGCAGGGACTGCGTCCAGTGGAGATAGCCCGAGTATGTAGTAAGTAAAAGCCTTTTCGAGTTTATGCGCGCTGATGTGTTTTTAAAATGCTGCCCCCGCCCCCCTTCTTTTTCCCTCTTTCTGCAGGTCGCATCGGAAGAAAATGGTGATCTAGCGGACGAAGAGATGGGAAAAAGGGGTGCGATTATGGTGCTTACACAAGACGAGCGAACAATGGCTATTTCTCTCACTGAACTTAGCGCTTGGGAGGACAGCCTGAAGCGGAAACTACAAAATATGACTTCGCTTGGCACCCAGAATAATACAACCAGGAATGACGTGCACTAATGAATAAATTCCTACGTTTAACTAAATAGGGAAAGTTTAAGGAATATTCCGAGGTGAGGTTTACCCAAGTACCCTCCGCTTGGAGGACTAGGAATGTTGCCAGTATTTAAAATATACTACATCCTTTTCGCACCCTCATAGACATGAAACTCAAAAGCTGCCTTATTGTTCTCCCAACTGACGCCCACTGTTGCCTCAGCCCACCGTGAGCATTAGCCCGACCAGGTTAGTTCTTGACCAATTGCCAAAGGCATATAAGTGTATGCAACCAAAGCCACCAGTGAAGGCAGCCGACGATAAAAGAGAAGAAAAAGGTAAAAAGAGCTTAGGATGCTAAGGATGCGCAGCATACAGGAAGAGATCATTTTGGCCAATAACTGTTCTATGTTTTGTCTCGAATTTCTGTAAATAATACATGAACCTTCTCCCCCGCCTGAGTTTGTGTGTACGTAATGTATGGATCTATGTCGTCCCTCTGCCTGCGTTTCCGTATTACTTGACCCCTGCTGTTCTGTGTTGTGTGCGCACTGAATGGCCCATTATTGTACACGTCTCTCTCTCTCTCTCTCTCTCTCTCTCTCTCTCTCTCTCTCTCTCTATATGTCATACGTGTACCGAATGGTTCGTTTAGAGTGCGGACGACTCTCTCTCTCTCTCTCTCTCTCTCTCTCTCTCTCTCTCTCTCTCTCTCTCTCTATCTCTCTCTCTCCCTCTCTCTCTCTCTCTCTCTCTGAGGGTCCCCCTGTTCCCTCCTCCCTTGTGTGGTAACGTTGTGCCTCACCGGCACAAACCTAATTGGGTCTCTTCGAACACAGAGGTGTTTGGCAAAATTGACAGGAACTAAAACAATTGTAACTTGCCATATTACTACCTCTCCTTTCTGCAAAACGATAGAACCCGAGTTGGTAATGAAAGAAAGGACAGGTAAGACGACTGATGTCCCCTAATCTGGCCTTTTTATAGGGGGACTATAACGTCGATGGTCTTCTGTTTTTCAGTTCGTTAGAAATGCAATCCCCAATGCCCAGATTGCCTCACCCCTCTGCACTTAAGTGCGGATGTCCAAAGCGTCCTCGCTTCGCCCGATTGACCCCAGCTCCCTGTCCAAAGCGTCCTCGCTTCTCCTGATTGACCCCAGCTCCCTGTCCAAAGCGTCCTCGCTTCTCCCGATTGACCCCAGCTCCCTGTCCAAAGCGTCCTCGCTTCTCCCGATTGACCCCAGCTCCATATCAGCTATCCCCGAAGCATAATTGATGACCTTGATTAACCGTCGCTCCCCAAGAAAAGCATGTTTAACCTCTGCCCCCTCTCATGATGATAACCCCCCTGCTTGCAAGAGTTAGCCGACCCCGAAGGGAAATGTAAGATTGTCAGTACTTGGGCTAAAAAAGGGCGAGTCTCTACCTAAGGACTCGATTTCGAGTTTGATATAATACACTGTCGATAGGAGTCCGATTTCTCTCCACGTACGTCACGAATGAACGCCAAATAGGCTTACGAATTCAGTGGAAATGCCCTCCTACATACTCCATAAGTGATGACTTCTGACTGTGACTGATGAACATATCCCCCACCTACTTAGGATTGGGGACGGAATTGAGATGTATAAATGTCTTCTCCTGCCAGTTTTTCTAAAACTTGTTTTGTACCCATTCAAAGATACAATCACCGGAGGAGAGGAGCTGGATGTGACGCACAGCCTGGCCACAGATCATGAAGCACGTGTGACTGCAACCAAAGGTGGAGTCGCAGAGCAACGAGACGCGGGACGAGGCACCACTCTCAAACTCGGCAGGTGAAGGAATGAAGGGCTGCCTTGAAGCCCTCGATTTGCTGACCCACTCGTGCCTGAAGTCCCCGTCCCTTTTGAGCCCGACTGAGGGCCTGCCTGCTCGCCGTCCTTTGCTCCTTTGGTCCCTTGGTGTGTTCAATGATCTGATCCCACTCCGCCCTCTCTTCCCTTGATTATTCAACAGCATCACCCTTTTCGCATAACTTTTGACTCAGAAAAGAAGAGCAGCATTTAGATAGAATACGGAAGAAGAAAGACATGCAGGTGCCCAGCATGAGGCACCCCTAAGAAGATCAGTTAGGAAACAGGACTGTGATCTAACAGCAGAGGACTGATCGCACCCTGCAACGCGTAAGGATGAATCCGAGCTGGACCTATAGCTCCACCGCCGGTGCTCAACAGCGCCAACGAAAGAGGACGGACTACCAGAGCCTACCAGTGATGGCTCGCTGTTAAAAAGACACTGTGACGAAGACCCCCCCTTCCTGAACTTTCTGCCCACCCCTTGACTAATTGCTTGTATCGAACTGAATTCCTCCCTCAGCCATTTTTTGTATTTCTTTCAAAAATGTTTCATCGGTCACTCATGTATTTAGTTTTCCAAAAGTCTCTTATAGCACTGACAAGACCCGAAGGTATCAGAGCACTTTTTACTGTATTTTGATGTCACCGGAGAGAAAGTCAGAACCTGATTCTATAATGTGTCGGAACCTTTTTCTTGATTGACCCCGACTAAGTATTATGCCGATCTCTAGACTTGTATGAATAACCCAACAAATGTAAAATCATATGTACCGCATTCCGCCAATCGTATCGACTGTATAGAAATGAACTAGCTTATGTAAAAAAGCGGCGACTGTTGAAAATGGCAATGTATATGCACATAAGCGGCGTTCATTTGTGTTCACTGTACCCCTTGTTGTAAGCAGAACGGATATCGCTAAACACTGACTGTGTTATCCTGCCAGCATAGACCCATGCACACACGTACACGACAGCCATTTTAGGCACCATGGCCTCTCTGCCCGTTTGTTCCCGGCACCCCTCCCCGCGCGCACTGCTCATGCATCGGCCATAAAACCCTCTCCTTCTGCGTGACCCTGCTCTAGAAGTAACACTCCTGCTTGACCCACACCCCCCATTTCCTCCAAAGAACACCCTTCCCCTCAGCTGACGAGCCCCCCCCCAACTGCACTTGGCCTTTCGACCCGGTCCCAAGTCCTAAGACCAAGCCTCGTGGATGTACACCCCCCTTTTCCTACCCAGCATAACAAAACCGTGATACACCAGCCGAAGTCCCCGATCTTATCGCCTGCCCAACCTTTGATCTGATCATCCCCTCCTGCCCTCGTGTCCTGTAGGAATGTCCGGCTGAGAGATCACAATCTCTTGTTACATTCAGGAGGGGAGGATGACATCTGAGCGACTGGTATGGAATAGGCCTGAAGCTGGGATTCCAAGCATGTTTTCTCCTACTTCAAAGCATCTTTATTGCAATAAGGAATGTTTGGGCATCATAAACATGTGTATAAAAGACGAAGCCTCAGAGAAACTTGTTAGAGCACCTCCTGAAGACACTATGCGAGTGTCCGAAATGACAGGCTCTCCTCATGAGAAATAAAACTCTGTTCTTGTTTTCCTGCTCCCAGCGCCCGTCTCTTTATTTGGTAATTGTTCAAGATGGGAACTAAGAGGCGTCCTGCGCCAGCAGCCTGGCCATCAGGTGCGTTATGGGCTGACTTTTCCACAACTGTGGGTTGCCTAGCCATCTCACACATTGAAATGTGTATATATGTGAGAGTCCATCACACCACTGATCTGTGTACATGCACAACAATATCATAATTGACATGTGAGGGAGTCCATGTCTGTGCATGTAATCCTGTGCACTGACATGGCATGTGTAGTTATCAGTGGGCTAAATGTCCATAGGTGCCATAAGCGTGCTCTGCGACCAGAATCACGGCCATAGGCATCAATATTAGTTGGCCAAAACATGGTAGCAACCGCCTGGCCCCTGCTGTGTGCCACCGCCAATGCCCATGCCCCTTCAGCGAATGGGAACCGCAATCGCGGTAGCCAAAAGCAATTTTGAAAATCGCGGTAGGCGTGCTTCGCTACCGCGGCGCCGGTCATTGGATGCAATTGTAAGATGCATGATCGCGGTAGCAACCTGAGAGATTGTAAGATCATGTCCCTAAATGTGACCTCCATGATACAGTGAGCCCTTCACGGGGAAAAGGACATTGAGGAGTGTGCAGTATTGGATACAATGAGTCTGCCCCAACACATCATTTGCAATGTAATGTATGACTTGCTCCCTCAGAAACCGGTCCCCGGTAGCTTGTCTCCTTTCTGGTGAAGAATTGGCTTGGTAGTTTGGTCTGCCCTGTTCCCATGATGCACTGGGCCAGGGACAGACTAATTTGCATATAGCCAGGTTCTGAGCTGGGATGGGGCAGTGAGATAAATAACGGTGATGGATCAAGCCCTGATCTTTGGACTGGGTAAGAGTGGTCTGCTTAATTCAGACACTCTGTTCATCACCACCCCCTTTTCTGTATCGTTTTTGGCCACTATAGATGTGGCAGGGTATATCAGACATGAGTCCCTTTCTCACTGCTCCATCAGGATTCAAGCAAGCCGGGCCGAAGAGGCTGAAATGCCAGAAACCGGTCCCCGGTAGCTTGTCTCCTTTCTGGTGAAGAATTGGCTTGGTAGTTTGGTCTGCCCTGTTCCCATGATGCACTGGGCCAGGGACAGACTAATTTGCATATAGCCAGGTTCTGAGCTGGGATGGGGCAGTGAGATAAATAACGGTGATGGATCAAGCCCTGATCTTTGGACTGGGTAAGAGTGGTCTGCTTAATTCAGACACTCTGTTCATCACCACCCCCTTTTCTGTATCGTTTTTGGCCACTATAGGTGTGGCAGGGTATACTCAGACATGAGTCCCTTTCTCACTGCTCCATCAGGATTCAAGCAAGCCGGGCCGAAGAGGCTGAAATGCCAGAAACCGGTCCCCGGTAGCTTGTCTCCTTTCTGGTGAAGAATTGGCTTGGTAGTTTGGTCTGCCCTGTTCCCATGATGCACTGGGCCAGGGACAGACTAATTTGCATATAGCCAGGTTCTGAGCTGGGATGGGGCAGTGAGATAAATAACGGTGATGGATCAAGCCCTGATCTTTGGACTGGGTAAGAGTGGTCTGCTTAATTCAGACACTCTGTTCATCACCACCCCCTTTTCTGTATCGTTTTTGGCCACTATAGGTGTGGCAGGGTATACTCAGACATGAGTCCCTTTCTCACTGCTCCATCAGGATTCAAGCAAGCCGGGCCGAAGAGGCTGAAATGCCAGAAACCGGTCCCCGGTAGCTTGTCTCCTTTCTGGTGAAGAATTGGCTTGGTAGTTTGGTCTGCCCTGTTCCCATGATGCACTGGGCCAGGGACAGACTAATTTGCATATAGCCAGGTTCTGAGCTGGGATGGGGCAGTGAGATAAATAACGGTGATGGATCAAGCCCTGATCTTTGGACTGGGTAAGAGTGGTCTGCTTAATTCAGACACTCTGTTCATCACCACCCCCTTTTCTGTATCGTTTTTGGCCACTATAGGTGTGGCAGGGTATACTCAGACATGAGTCCCTTTCTCACTGCTCCATCAGGATTCAAGCAAGCCGGGCCGAAGAGGCTGAAATGCCAGAAACCGGTCCCCGGTAGCTTGTCTCCTTTCTGGTGAAGAATTGGCTTGGTAGTTTGGTCTGCCCTGTTCCCATGATGCACTGGGCCAGGGACAGACTAATTTGCATATAGCCAGGTTCTGAGCTGGGATGGGGCAGTGAGATAAATAACGGTGATGGATCAAGCCCTGATCTTTGGACTGGGTAAGAGTGGTCTGCTTAATTCAGACACTCTGTTCATCACCACCCCCTTTTCTGTATCGTTTTTGGCCACTATAGGTGTGGCAGGGTATACTCAGACATGAGTCCCTTTCTCACTGCTCCATCAGGATTCAAGCAAGCCGGGCCGAAGAGGCTGAAATGCCAGAAACCGGTCCCCGGTAGCTTGTCTCCTTTCTGGTGAAGAATTGGCTTGGTAGTTTGGTCTGCCCTGTTCCCATGATGCACTGGGCCAGGGACAGACTAATTTGCATATAGCCAGGTTCTGAGCTGGGATGGGGCAGTGAGATAAATAACGGTGATGGATCAAGCCCTGATCTTTGGACTGGGTAAGAGTGGTCTGCTTAATTCAGACACTCTGTTCATCACCACCCCCTTTTCTGTATCGTTTTTGGCCACTATAGGTGTGGCAGGGTATACTCAGACATGAGTCCCTTTCTCACTGCTCCATCAGGATTCAAGCAAGCCGGGCCGAAGAGGCTGAAATGCCAGAAACCGGTCCCCGGTAGCTTGTCTCCTTTCTGGTGAAGAATTGGCTTGGTAGTTTGGTCTGCCCTGTTCCCATGATGCACTGGGCCAGGGACAGACTAATTTGCATATAGCCAGGTTCTGAGCTGGGATGGGGCAGTGAGATAAATAACGGTGATGGATCAAGCCCTGATCTTTGGACTGGGTAAGAGTGGTCTGCTTAATTCAGACACTCTGTTCATCACCACCCCCTTTTCTGTATCGTTTTTGGCCACTATAGGTGTGGCAGGGTATACTCAGACATGAGTCCCTTTCTCACTGCTCCATCAGGATTCAAGCAAGCCGGGCCGAAGAGGCTGAAATGCCAGAAACCGGTCCCCGGTAGCTTGTCTCCTTTCTGGTGAAGAATTGGCTTGGTAGTTTGGTCTGCCCTGTTCCCATGATGCACTGGGCCAGGGACAGACTAATTTGCATATAGCCAGGTTCTGAGCTGGGATGGGGCAGTGAGATAAATAACGGTGATGGATCAAGCCCTGATCTTTGGACTGGGTAAGAGTGGTCTGCTTAATTCAGACACTCTGTTCATCACCACCCCCTTTTCTGTATCGTTTTTGGCCACTATAGGTGTGGCAGGGTATACTCAGACATGAGTCCCTTTCTCACTGCTCCATCAGGATTCAAGCAAGCCGGGCCGAAGAGGCTGAAATGCCAGAAACCGGTCCCCGGTAGCTTGTCTCCTTTCTGGTGAAGAATTGGCTTGGTAGTTTGGTCTGCCCTGTTCCCATGATGCACTGGGCCAGGGACAGACTAATTTGCATATAGCCAGGTTCTGAGCTGGGATGGGGCAGTGAGATAAATAACGGTGATGGATCAAGCCCTGATCTTTGGACTGGGTAAGAGTGGTCTGCTTAATTCAGACACTCTGTTCATCACCACCCCCTTTTCTGTATCGTTTTTGGCCACTATAGGTGTGGCAGGGTATACTCAGACATGAGTCCCTTTCTCACTGCTCCATCAGGATTCAAGCAAGCCGGGCCGAAGAGGCTGAAATGCCAGAAACCGGTCCCCGGTAGCTTGTCTCCTTTCTGGTGAAGAATTGGCTTGGTAGTTTGGTCTGCCCTGTTCCCATGATGCACTGGGCCAGGGACAGACTAATTTGCATATAGCCAGGTTCTGAGCTGGGATGGGGCAGTGAGATAAATAACGGTGATGGATCAAGCCCTGATCTTTGGACTGGGTAAGAGTGGTCTGCTTAATTCAGACACTCTGTTCATCACCACCCCCTTTTCTGTATTGCTCCCTCAGTGGGCCTTCTTCACATTGCTTTCTGTGCTGACATTTTACATGTGTATGAGATGGCCAGGTACTGTGTCCATCCTCATACCTGTATGCATTTAGGTATGATTCTCTCATGCTAATGTACTACGTGTCATGCTGTATTGTCTCTACTGAACATATCTGAATAGTTGTGCTGTGTGTGTGTGTGCGCATGCTCCTGTACTGAGACACAGTGGTACATAACCCACTGAAATGTTACCCTCTTGGCTCCCATGCCTACAGCTCAAAGTCTACCAGCGCAAGGCCGTATGGAGGGCCATTGCACACAAGGTATGGGCTCTGGGTGTCTCCAACCGATGGCACACACTGTCACAAGAGGTGGGATGACATCTGCCGGCTGAGCAAAAACCTGGCAGAGTGGACGGTGGGGCTGCTTCTTCGGACTGGCAGGTTGGCGCGCAGGAGCTTGACACCACTAATGGCCCACATCTTAGCAGTGACACAGCCAGAGCTGGATAGACGTTTGAGGGACCATCAGTAGCAAGTTGGGGGTGAGTATTCTGGGAAGGGTGATTTTAGGTGTGAAAGACTGCATGTATTCCAACCCTGAGCCAGTGTGTTGCTCTGTGATGTTTCTAGTGTGATACAATGGCTTGAAAATGTCCTGTGTTTTGGGTGCAGCTGTCATGCATTTTTGTTACATGTACTTTTTCCTATCTTTAATGTTATGGCCCTTGACATTGCATGCAGAGTTGTGACCTTATGCTATCGGCTGCATTAGGGGAGTCATGGACATCGGCAGTGAACGGCAGTGTGCCTCAGCTGAGTGTACTTTTGTCGATGTGTGCAGTGCCTGACCTTGGAATTGTGAGAACTACACATCTGACACCAATGTGAAACTGTAGTTGTGCACCAAAGCACAACATGGTGGATGGGAAGAGCTCATGGCCATTGCAAAATGACATTTAGGAGCCTGTATCTGTGTTGTCCCTTTATGGTGACTCCATATGTGACTGTGACAACATGTTGAGATGTACATCTTTCATTCAAACTATGCATGGTTCCATGCATCTTCTGGGAATTGCATAAAGTTTGCACATGCAGATCGCACAGAGTGGTGTGCAACATGGGGTATCATTATCTTGTTTTGTGCTTTGCTTGCATATGATGTCTGTGTGTATGGTACCAAACTTAACCTATGTCTCTGTCTCTCGCAGCATCTACTGAGGGCACAGAAAGACATGGGACGGACACCAGTGGTGAAGCTTCGGGCACGACTGCTACACATGAGCTCACTAATGTGACCAATGCTTCGGAGGGGGACAGGAGTGCCCTTGAGGAATCACGCCCAGAAACACCAACCTCAACGTCATCTGATGCCAGCGGTGACTCCTCAATGTTGGCGTGCACAGGGAGTGGGGAATCTGCCTCCTCTTCCACCACACATCGTCCAGTGACCACCCTCCCAGCTACTTCCACTAGTGATGCCAGTGCTCACACCAGTAAGAAGGGAAGAGTGTCCTTCCCTCAGGCACCGCTGTCCCTTCCCCTGTCTCCCCTGCTGCCCGCAGTGTTGAGGCTGTGGACCATTTGCGCCAGCTGTGTGTGGGTCAGACAACTTTCCTGAATGCCTTCCAGGACCATGGCAAGAAGTTGACATAGGTAGTTGCCATCATGGAGGGCATTCATTCTGACGTGGGTGGTCTACACAGGACTGTCCAGTCTTTGTCCTCCACATTAACGGCAGCCATTCAGCTGTCACAGGCTCAGATGCCAGCTCCTGTCCCTTCGGCAACTCCCCTGCCAGTGACTACAACTGACGAGAGTGACCACACACCACAGCTCACAGGCCCCAGGTACACCACATGCAGCACACAACAGCAGCACACAAAGCGGGCCAGGGCACAGACACCATCCCCCAAACCAAAGTCAGACAGGAGCGCAAAGGCAAAAGCCCTTCAGCTGACACTCAGGGGCATCAAGCCAAGAAGCAGGCCTCAGGCTCACATGCCTCAAAATCAGCCCCATCCAAGGACACTACCAGCCAAAAGGTGGCTCCCAAAAACAGGCAAACAGTTGCCGTGCCTGTTGTGAAGCTGGTGCCTGCGAAGAGTCCGCAGAAAAAGCCCTCTAAGGCTTATTCACCCACAAGCTCAACTTCCACCCACACCCCTGTGAAGCTGGGACAGGAGGGTACTGTGTGAGGTTCACCTGGTCAACAGGGGATGGAGGGGAAAAGGCAAGACCAGGCATAGGGTACCGCCAGATCCAGCAGATCTACAGAGGGAGGGCCACCCCCTGCACCTGAGGCACCTTTTGTGGAGAGTGTGCCTGTTGTGCCCGCCCCACTTCCCACTACTACCAAGACGGTTCTGGGCTATCAAATCCCCAAGAAGTAGAGAGGCAGCCCTCCACATTCACCCTCACAAACTGTGTCTCACGGCAGCATGTCTCCGCCTCCATTTGCCACCACGCCACCCGGTCCAAGGAGCCCTCCAGCTACCAAAGACACTGATGCATCTACCTCATCTGAACCTCTCTCTCCCAGCCTGACAAGCAGCCACCTCCCAGTTCGACTGACAGCCAAGTCTGAAGCAAAGTCCCCCTCCCAAACCTATCTCTCCCACAGCAGTGCCTGGGCTGCCCATAGTAATCCCCCTAGCTGTGTTGCTGACCATAGCAGTACACGGTGTCACCCATTCTATGTGCAGGTCCCTCCTTTGCACTATGGACTGGCCACTGACCTTTCTGTTTGTATTTTGGATGCCCTTTCCCTGTGCAGGTTCTCATGCACACATGTCTCTCCTTTGAACTATGGACTGGCCACTGGCCTTGCTGTTTGTAATTTGGATGCCCATTCCCTGTGAAGGTTCTCATGCAATCATGTCCCTCCTCTGAACTGTGGACTGGCCACTGGCCTTGCTGTTTATAATTTGGACGCCCATTCCCTGTGCAGGTTCTCATGCACACACGTCCCTCCTTTGAACTATGGCCTGGCAACTGGCCTTGCTCTTGTCTAATGTTGATGTCTATCTGTGTAATATGTAATATAGCCAGTTACTCCTGTTGTCTGCTTTGTTAGTGTCCTTACTAAATAAAAAGATTTCTGTATGGGTATGGTTTAATGTGACACATGCTCTGTATGCCACTTTAACATTGCCAATTGCTTGTTTTACTTCTTCAGAGTTTGCCAGAGGTGACAGGCACTTTAGTTCTTCTGTAGTCTGCGGCTTGAGGGTACAATGATGGTTGTTTGTGATGATCTAGTGTTATCCTCATCATTCTATGATCAGGTTTACAAAATTGTGTAGGTCATGTTAGGATACACTACCAGCACAGAGGGAAATAATATCCTCAGGATTACACGCAGGCTGGTCAGGGTCTATGCTGCCTCTGTGATCTTTCTTGGTGTGTGAACAGCAGTATTGATGTATGTTCATCTTGTGATGGCCTGTCTTCCTAGTCACATGGGTACATTTGAATGTGTGCAATTGAGTAAGCATGGGCGGATTTTGCGAATTGGCAATCCGCGAAATTGCGTATTTATGGATTCGCAATCCGCAAAATCCGCGAATTCTCGTGAATTTTGTGGGGTTTTTTTTGGGTTCGCAAGTGTTTCTGCCGTTTCGCGAGGGTTTTTTACCAGTTCGCAAACGCGAACTTACTTGTCGGGTAGCAACGGTCGCGACCATGTTGTTTCTACGTCTGGTTCATCACAGCATCCTCTTTTTCACCACTGCCACCCTCTGTTTCACCACTGCCACCCTCTGGCTCACCCATGCCTCCCTCTGTTTCATCACTGTAGATTATGGGGGGGAAAGCACACCTGCCCTGCCTCAACTGACATGAATGAATTAGGGGCTGATTGATTTTGGAAGCCGCGAATTCGTGCGAATACACGATTAGTTTTTTTGCGGCGTGTTTGTTCACGTGATTTTTTGCGTGTTCGCAAGCCGCTTGTAGCGCAACGTTTGCGAAGTTACCCTAGCGGTAGTACATGGGCCCGTCCATCTTGTTTGCGTGACGTAATTCCGTTTCCGGGCCTATGTGTAATCTCGCAAAGTGTGCGGCTCGCTAGTACATGTTCGCAAGTGATCGCGGGGGAAATCTCGCGCGAACTTACCCACGCGGTCGTGAACGGGCGCGGTCATCTTGTTTTTCATTCATTGCAATGGTTCTGGGCATGCTTTCTGTATCCTCTGTCAATCTCTGCCATCCTTTGCTTGTTTGAAGTTTTTTTTTATCTGTTTTACTTATTATCTATCCCTCTATTTTTCTAGCTCTATATTTTTGTGTTTTCTGCTACTTTGGTTAATTTTAAACTACTTTTTTTAACTCTTTTCTTTTCTTCTACCCTATTCTATTTCTAATTTATTATTTACCTTCCTTTCTGCCCAGACCATGGTAAAGGGAGCCGGGAAGCAGCCCGCGAAGGGGAAGGGTCCCGCACCCCGTGCCCGGCTCCCGTGCGGGTGTTTGAGGGGGGAGCAAGTTATAGCTCGGGAGATTTTTAGTGCGGAGGAGGTGGCCGCACTAGTCTTTTATGTCCAGCGCCGCCCCCCCAGGAACATCATGGGAGGCGGCAAGATCGCTACCGGCTACGGGCTCCGGGAGCGCCGGAAGCGGTGGGAGAAGGTGTGCCGGGCCATGTTTGAACACTCTGGGGTCTGGCGCACCTACAACCAGGCCACCCACCGCTGGCGGATCTGCTGGACCGGGAACGCGACTTGCTGGACGTGCTCGGCATCGAGATCCCCGGGCATGGTGAGTAGTTGTAGCTATTTCTAGCTATTTCATCACTACTCTGTTTTCTCCCGCTCTGTGTGTTATTATATTGCAAATTTTTGTTTTTTTACCAAGAGCAATAATGCTGCCGATTACATTGTAGGTAAATTATATTTCAAAATCTTCTGTGCATTTCAGGTGCACTGCTCTCCTTCTCAGTAGCGTTGCTACTATGCTTAATTGTTTTCTATTTTGTGTTCATTTCATTGGCCTGAGAAATTATGTATGAGTGTATTGTAAAGAACTGCGTAATGCTAGACACTAAGGGTCAGATTTTCAATTACCGGCGCATCCCTGCAAAGTAGCAGGGATGCGCCAGTAATTGTGCGCCACGCCACCACCACCCATGGTGCGCCGTATTTACAATGCGGCGCACCATGGGCCCAAAATGTCACAGAAACGTTACGCATCTGTGCCGTAAGGGCGGCGCATTGCTGGAGTTGCGTCCCAACGATGGCGCAGCTCCAGCAATGCTCTGGGGTGCCCTATCTCCCCAATGCTGCTTCAAGCCGTACGTCTGCTTCAAGCAGGCACAGGGTTTGAGTCACGCATCATTGTCCTAAAAGTGACTGATTGAAATCTTGAAGATTTCCCTCAGCCACTTTTAGGATGCGTTCCTGCGCAGGAACGCCCTCCCTTGCGCCGGAACGCCGCCTGATGACGCAGGGCTTTACAACGTGATGCATCTCCCATATTCGTCACATTGTTAATATACGCCGCACCATGGTGCCTCTTTTGTTCTGCCGCTGCGTCACATAAGTCACGCAACAATGGAGCAAAAGAGCTGCAAGGGGCTTGTAAATCTGCCCCTACAGACTCAAGTCCAGTCCTTCCTTTGTACACCTGGCAATAAGAAGAAATAGTGGTGGTGGATTGATAGTTTGAGTATTTTAATGACTGGTTAATGTAGTAGGAAACTTTTTAGTGTTGTCGCTGATCTGCAATCACGATGGAGTTTGTCTGTCACTTCGCGTACTGCGGACTGCTGCCTGCCAGTCCTAGGCGAACCTTTTTAGTAGTTTGTTTAGTGAGTTACATAACTTTCCAAGTCGACGGTCCGCAAATCAAGCAATACTAATATCGTAGTAGACCACATGAGATAGGTCAATATATCCTTTGGAATAGTTGTCTATTTGCTATTTCGCCAAAATATTTTATTATTGTTCTTTTGAAATGTTTGATTTGGTTGACAACAATCATCCATGTTTTCGGGTCTTTCTTTCTTTCATGTTGTACATCAGGTCCCCCCAGGGGCAAGAGGACAGAGGAGGAGGGGTCATCGGCTGCTGCTGCTGTTCGAGGCCAGGATCGGTCAGGCGAGGGCTCCTTTGCTGGCCCCGGTAAGTTTTAATTTTAATATAGAGTACCTATTTTTTCCTAACTTTCCTCATTTGATTTTTTCTAAATCGTCTTTGATCTTCTTGTAGACTGTATCTAAATTCTTATCATGCCTCTACTATGACTCCCTGTGGTATTACTAGATTATTCTTATTAGTCTGTCTGTGTAGCTAACTAAGATTGCACAGTTGGCAAAAGGTGTTAAACGAAACTCCCATTCTAGTCAGCAATAGCTCTATGCACTGAGTGCAGTCCTCTGGGATTGCCCATAATGTCTTTTCAAGTCTTCTAAATGTTTATGCTTTGACAATTACCAACAATAAAAAGGTGAATGACCACCAAGAAAGAATAAGATACTACTTTACTTTTGGTTTGGATAGAAGGACAATCCATACTAATACTATTGCAGGGACAAATCTGCACAAACAGAACTATCGACACTAAATAGTGCATTGTTTACCAATTATAATAGGCGCAGGTAGACTTTCCACATACCTCAGTGATATCAGACATTGAAGAACCCCTAATATCCTTACTGACTAGATAGTGTGGCAGAGTCATTTAGCTCCCGAATTCATCGATGATTGATCCCCAATGATGATTATCCAACGCAGGGCAAAAGTACGGAGTCAGAGTCCAGAAGTGTCAGAGGCACGACTCATGCTTGGAAATTGCAAAACCTTTTGCTCAGTCACTCTTGACCAAAAACCACAGAGTCTATTTAAGTTTTAAAGCTTTATTAAAAGTAAAAATATTTATTAAAATCAAGCTTGTCATAAAACCTAAACGGTTGATTAAAAAAGGAAAAGTGCTTAGTGATTTATTTCACACATTTATTGTGTGCGAGCCGAGCCCTCACCTGGTTTGACTTTGAACTTTAATTCTTCTTTTTGGTGCTGAATCGTTGGTCACTCCGTCCTAGTGATGATGGTTTGTTCTTAGAAGTGAAGCTTCTGTCTGTTATGAGAAAAATGGTGCGTGTTAAAAAGCAAGAATTCATCAATTGTGCCAAAAAGTGCAGCAAGACAACACCCTTCCCTGGAAAAAGGGACATTTTTACTTTAGAGTAGACAGTCACAAATTATTAAATTGGTTTCTGTATTCACATTTCTTCATTCCTAGACAAAATACTAGTGAGTGGTGTATGTCTATGACATCTAACATTCTTAAATGTACTTTGTAGGTGGAACATCTGGTGCTGGGCCCAGCTCGGTGGTGGAGGACAGTTCTGGTGAGGAGGCGGTGCAAGTGCCGGACGAAACTGCTGTGCGGGTTGCCACGGTAGTGGCGAGCAGTGGTAAGCTCTTATATTCCTTACTTATTGAGATTGCAGACTGCATAGTGTGCTCTCTGCACGGGTGTAGTGTATATGTTCTACAGTTAAGTTACTATACTGTTAAGCAGACTTTCAAATTTAGAACAAAGTTTTTTATCAACCAGGTAGTAGCCTCCTCTACATTTACTTCAACTCAGCGGTGAATTTTTTTTCGAGAATCCAAATCAGATCTGAGATTAACTTGATGGGTGGGATGAACGAAAAGCGGAAAAAGGGTGTAGGTAAGTGTGGAAGGACGAGCAAGTTAAAAGTAATGATGACTGACAAAGAAGAATGATACGTGTTTGATTGGTGCCCGAGGTGGCTGGGAAGGAATATGATGTGCAGAAAACAAGGACCCCCTGAAATAATAGGTACAACAAGTCCTAGGTCAGGGAAAAACAGCGTGCTAAATAACAACCATGGCACTTGATTCAGGAATTCTATCTGATCAAATCAATAAAAATAAGGAAGAAAAATGGAGGTCTGTACTCAAAATTTATTATTAACTTTGTCTAAAAATAAGACATACAGGACATACGTAATAATTATCAGTTTACACAATTTCCAATTACTCATAAAAAACACAAAACATCCTCATTATACAAAAAAATGAAAACAAATCACAATTTAAAAAAAATACAACAATTAATTGAAATATTAAAAAGGTGGCATAACCATTTGTTATGCCACCTTTTTAATATTTCAATTACGTATGTCCTGTATGTCTTATTTTTAGACAAAGTTAATAATAAATTTTGAGTACAGACCTCCATTTTTCTTCCTTATTTTTATTGATTTGATCAGATAGAATTCCTGAATCAAGTGCCATGGTTGTTATTTAGCAAGCTGGGAAGGAATATGATGCATGGCTGGGTGAAGGATGAAGCAAGGATGGGTGGAAGGAGAACAGCCTGGGTGGGTGAAACAGAAACTGTATGTGTGCGCAATATATGCTTTGGTTGAAATTCAAATGCAAGTCAAGCACGGATGTATGGCTTGCGGTTTCCCAAATAAAATGAAAAGGTTGTTTTCCCGTGAGAAAACGTAAGGTTTGTCCAGATGAGAGACATGAAGAAGAATGATTGACATAGTTTGAATGGATGGATGCCTGGATCATGGTACTATCTGACTCTTAGATAGCATATGTGTATCTAGAGAGAGTAGACGGTCACTGGATGAACTAAGTGTTACTTTGAAGAGCATGTAACACCGCACCCGCACGTCCGTCCCAGTGTAGGAAAGGCAAGGGAAAGAAGTTGTAATTTTGTCCGAATACTACCATGAATAGTAGCAGTAGTTTGTATTGCAAGCACAGCATATATCCAGCTATTACGATGGCCACTCACTACCTCTGTTAATAAGTTTAGTAGAACTCGGTCATTCATGTGTGAATGTATCACTGTTCACTTAATAAAAAGCAAAGCACCTAACGTCATCCCATATGTAAGCAAATACATACCATGTGCAGTGATAGATAATCAGATTATTTATCTTCTCCATTTTCCTTTTCTAGTATTCATTGGCACTGTAGGGTGAAAGTTGAATTAATTAAGCAGTAGCCCTTGTAACAGAGTATTCTCAGTGCCACCGTAATAGAAAAGTAAGAGGATCACCACCTGCATGTACTGGACTGGTACAGTAACGCAGGTCTGTCTCACTCATCATGGCGGGGGTCTGTTTTTCTCGGGTGCAAGTTGACTGCGCTGGCATTATGCCGGCTTGCAGAAGTTAACGTACCAATTTTGCTAAACAAGAGAGAAGAAGAAGAATAAGACTGGTGTACTGTCATAGTCGACTCTAATGGAGTGAGTCCATAGTGCTCGTAGAATTGATTCCTTAAACTCCCACTAATGTTAGAGCAAGGGTGAATAAGTGGGAGGTTAGATAGATACTGGCCACAATAGTTATGTACTGCACTTGCAAGTTGCTAGTTCTACTGTGACACAACTTTCTGCTGAATCATTTTGTGTTAATCTTAAATAGCATTGGTTACAGTCTATGTCTTTCTTTCTTCATATAGATGCTCCTTCCAAACCAACACGGAAGGAGCTGGCTAACAGGGCCCGGCAACGGGGGGTGGAGGCCACTGTCGCCGAATATCGGCGGCTGGTGGCCAGGAGGAGGAGGACACGCACAGTAGGTCGACAACATCCACAGCAACACTTGCATCCTCCTCCGCGCTCCCTGGGTCAGCCAGTCAGCGCAGCAGGTCTCCAGCGGTACGGAGCCGGGGTACCGCAGCCACCCGCCACCGCCGAGCAGCAAAGAAATCAGCTGCCCCCCACAGCAGGTGCAAGGCACGCGCGCACCGCCTTTCACTGAGGGTGTCCTACGTCGAGCAGGAGCTCCTCAACACCAAAACGCTGCTCGAGACCCTCCGCAAGGAGCATGCAGACTTGGCCCGAAAAGTCAACAGCAGCAGCCAGCAGTAGGAGGAGGAGACTGTCCCTTGCCCCTTTTCTAAAGACTTCTGGGGGGTGGGAATTGGGAGTTGGTTTTCTATTTTTTTGGACTTAGTTTTCACGGACATTCGTTGGGGTTTGGGAGGGGGGTGGGTTGGGTTTTACGGGAGATTATTTATGTTAGGGATATACAAATATACTTTATCATAGCATACGTGTTTTTTACTGCTTTTGAGGCTGGTGGGTGGGGGTTTAACAGTAAGTTTTTTTTCCTGAAACTTAAGTGGCATCTTGATTCAAGTTGGGTAAGTACTAGTAATTGCCCAAATATTTTCAAAACTAAGTGCCTGTCACAGAGTAAGTGAATTCAATAGTCCTAGGACCTTCAGTCTATTGTCTCTCCTAATACTCCATTATACTACCTCCCCCCAAACGCTTATCTTACCTGTAATTTGTGTTTGGAAATAGGGCTAGGCACAGGGCTGGCTGCACGGGTAATGGCGATTAAGGTTGGCAATCCTGGGCGGATGAAATGTCATCATTGCGGTGGTACTTGTGGTGTTACACAGTGGCAGTTGCACCATCTGGAAAAAAAGAAAATGAAACCTTGTCTGTCCTTACCGTAGCACTAGAACGGTACGATAGAGAATATAGCAGGTGACAGTACACTAGAACAGTGCCACAATGTAGCCAAACAAATGGTAAAGTATTGAAAGTACTTGCGTTGAATTTCTTTGACATTGGCTACTACTACAACAAATAGTACTGAAGGTGAAGGACACAGCAGCGTAATATTAATTTGCCACGTCTAGGAGGAGGATGTTCTTGATGACCAATCAAGTTGATGGCGCACATGAAAATCCGCTTTCATTTGCCAATAGTGACTCAGTGTCAAGCTGAGTAAGAATATATCCTCGGATTCCTTCACCAGCCTGTTGCTATGACCTTATCCTCCCCAGCAAGTGTGTGGAATTATTGCTGTCATTTAGTCACAAATCAATCAAAACCACACAGCCCGGGGGAAGAGGGTTAGGGTTTGGAAAATGGATGGGAATGGGGGGTTTTGGGAAAGTTTTGTTGAGAGAAGAAAAAAAAAGCACAGCATGGACAAACAATAATTGAAGATAAACAAATCTTTGGGTACAAAGCTAGCCATAAATCTTGTAAGTGACATAAAGGAAGTGCATGCACTACTGCATGCATGGTTACTGAAAAGTAAGTAGTACTTTCGACAACCATGAATGAAAGAATGCGACAGTACATGGCTGCAGTAATAATTATGCGTTTTTCACTTGCCTATCTCTGCACTCAGAGAAACACTGCTTACATTAAATTAGGTTTAAAAAATAGCAGAAGTAAAACCTATAGAATGGCTGTAGGGATGAATTTAGAAGCAGAGATCAAAGAAATGCAGAGTCACACTCATAGAAGTTCACAGCAATACCATTACTTAAAAGATAATTAGAAAAGAACGGATACTGTATCTGTATGTTTTTGTAGTTGTCCTGTTGAATTTGGTAAGTTGCATGCATCCAACCATTCCTCTTATTAGCGGTACTCCTCCATTCCATCTGAAGCTCCGTCCATCAATGTTGGTGACCAGAAGACACCCTGTCCACTGCCTGCCTGGCGGATGCTGAATTGCGGCTCGCTAATGTGAAGCCTGACTTCATCCTTTTTTTCCCATTGCACAGGCTGAAACCCGGCCTGTAATTATTGATGGAAAAACAGGAAGTGATATTAGAACACCACTGACAAATAAATATAAGGTATGTACGCTGTGTAGTGCAAAAAGTCACACTTTGAGTTTCCTAATAGACAGTACAATATTTGTGAAAGTGCCTACTCTGTCTGAGTCTCCTTTTGAAGGATAAATAAGTATGGTCAAATTAATTTAGTGGATCCTTCCCCTCAAGCTAGGTGTACTGTAAACTGTGTTTTAGAGCAAAATTAGACCTTCCCAGCAGTGCTCCCAGACCCTTACTAACCCCAGTCGCAAAAATGTCGAAGACCCCCAATCAGATCTCTAAAAACGAGGCCTAGTAGAAAATGGTGACAAAACGTACTTGTAAAGTTAAGTAGGCCCAAATCCCCCCTTACCCACCATGGATTGTATTGAAACCACTTGCAAGCAAACAAAAGTATCCATACCCAGCATTGCTCCAAGACTCACAAACCCCCCCCCCACAAACACCAGGAACCCCCACAAACAGCCCCCCGAAAACGGTAGAGTGAGAGAAATCTCAGAAAATGCAAAAAACTTTTTCCCCAGGGATTGTCTCCAAAACACTTTCTTTCGGGTATTAGACCTTTCCAGCAATAGCTCCAGAACTGTCAACCTGGGCAAAAACAAGTTTAACCCCCCCCCCAACAAGCCAAAAGGAAAAACCCGGGAAAAGCCACACTTAAAAAACTTTGGGCCTACCTGGAATTCAGTCCAAATGCGCTCTGCAGCTAGGCTCTAACTCCTCTTTTCCACCATGGATTTCCTGAAAAACAAATGCAATCAACATTAAACTGTGCCAGCAGTGCTCCCAGACCCCAAAACCCACCCACAACAACCTAAAAGCCCACCAAACAGCACCCCAAAGACAGGCAAGTGATCAAAAGCGCAAAATCTTTTTCTGATCCGATTTTCTTCAAACCACTTTTAGCCGGTATTAGACCTTCCCAGCAATGGCCCCAGACCCGTCAACCCAGGCGGAAAGAAGTAGAAGACCCCCAAACAGGCAAAAAGCAAAAATGGACCTACTACCTGGAATTTAGTCCAAATGCGCTCTGCAGCTAGGCCCTAACTCCCCTTTTCCACCATGGATTTCCTGAAAAACAAATGAAATCAACATTAGACTGTGCCAGCAGTGCTCCCAGACCCCAAAACCCACCAACAACAACCTAAAAGCCCGCCAAACAGCACCCCAAAGACAGGCAAGTGATCAAAAGCGCAAAATCTTTTTCTGATCCGATTTTCTCCAAACCACTTTTAGCCGGTATTAGACCTTCCCAGCAATGGCCCCAGACCCGTCAACTCACCCGCAAAGAAGTAGAACACCCCCACAAGTGCAGAGTCTTTCTTCATTGGGCGTAATCCAGCCATCTGCTTTGAGGGAAATAGGAGTCTGGAGGAGGAGGAGGATAGAGGAGCATGTTCTTGTGAACTGGTGAACATGAGGAATGCGGACTGCGGCACCTTCAAATCAATAAGCAAATAAGTGAAGACAGTTCTGCTGATGGGCTTGTTTTTGTGATTAGGTGATTAAAGTTTTTTTTATATAGATTTTGCAAAACAAAGAAAGACAGACACACAGGAATAAAAGTGAATAAGGACGAAAAAGAAAGTTAGTGATTCATTGACTCATTTTCAGGGCTCGGTGTCAGGGAAGAAGAGCTCGTCCTCAAACTCTGCGAATTCATACGGGAGTAGGTCACTTAACAGAGAAGAACTTCCCTCATCTAAGTTGGTGTCCTCCTCCTTGTCTTCTTCCTGCGTGCATTCTCGTATTTTGTAATCTGGTGGTATGAGGTGCTGATTCATCTGGATCATTGTTAACCTCTCCACATTTTTGGGCGAGAGGCGGGTCCTTTTACAATGCCACCGGCAGCACTGAAAACACGTTCAGAAGACACACTTGCGAGTGGGCAGGACAAGTAATTTATAGCCAGGTTGGTGATCTCTGGCCACACAACTGTTTTCCCATGCCAATACGCCAATGGGTCATGAGAAAGATGGACCTCTGTTGAGTCATTCAGATAGGCCTGCACCATCAACTGAAGGTTCTCCTGGGTTCCTCCACTTTGCTTACTTTTTTCTGGGACCATTTCAGAAGCAAACCCAAGCTGAGTTAGCCAATCCTCTTCATCACCCAATATTACTGTTGTGTCTGGTGCAGATGATACGGTTGCTGGTGTCGTTAACGGCTGAGAGGGAAAATTACCCACTTCTGCCACAGCCACAAATGCAGAAGTGGATTTTTTTGACTGCGGACGGCCTGCTGATGCTGATGTACTGCCTTTTCCTTCAATTTCCTGCCGTTCTCTTTCAAACCGAGTGGCTGACACAGCTAGCCAATGTTTGTACTTTGTAAGATCTGCGTCATCAAAAGGAAAGAATACTCTGCCTGCCACTGCCTTTTTGTACCGTGGATCCAGAATAGTTGCACAAATGTAATGCTGTTCCGTCTTGATCATTTCAAGACGACCATCGCCAAGTAGGCGGTGTAATACCTTCTCCGCCAACTCAAATGCTTCTCCCTTTCCATCTTTTTCAAACTTAGAACACACCGCCTTCAGTTGGTGCTCTAGCATGCTCAACAATGGGATAGCTTTTCCCAAATTACAGTCCTCCCTGCTGACTGCACGCGTGAAGACCTCAAAAGGACGAAGCATGTCTGTCAGGCTTTTAACTAGGTGCCATTGCTCCACCTGTATCCTCATGTCCATCATAGGTGTACCCAGTTTAAAGGAATACTGATCGACTACCGCATACTGCTCATACAGACGCTCAAGCATGTAGAAGGTTGAGTTCCAACGTGTTGCCACCTCCTGGATGAGTGCTTTCACTGGCAAGTTATGTTCATGTTGCAGGCACCTCAGCTGCTTCCGGGCCTTAAAAAAATGGTTGAAATGTGCGCACATTCTTCGGCAGGTGGTCAGTAACTCGGAGACTGTGCTTTCTTCACTCAAGAATTTTTTAACAACCAGGTTTATACAGTGCGCCAGACACGGCACTCTGAAATAGTTACCCATATCCATGGCCTTAACTACATTGGCACCATTATCCGTGGAAACATAACCAATCATGCATTTTCTTGGGGACAGCCATTCAAAGACCTTTGTGTTAAACTCATGCAAAATGTTTCCTGCTGTATGACTTTTCTCCATGGCAAACATGGCTATTGTTGCATGTTTCCGAGCAGCTTTATAAACTTTGTCCTCGTCAACACCGGCGTTTATCTTTGCTTTAACCCCTGAAAAAGAGACCCAGTGTGCAGTGATGCACACGTAATCAGTGGCTGCGCAACTGCTCCACATGTCTGTTGTCAGATGTATAGTGTGAACAGCACTCTTCTGCAAAGCTGCCCCAATCACCTCCAGCACATCTTCATGTAGTGCTGGAACCGCAACTCTGGCAATATGGAACCGGCTAGGAACCTTCCATTTAAGGCAGAGCGTTGCCACCATTTCAAGAAAACCCACCCCTTCCACAAAAGAAAAAGGGAGAAGGTCCAGCGGTAGCATTTTAGCCAGCTTACTGTTATACAGACGCGCCATTGGGTGGTTGCGTTCATATGGCGCTTCTGAAAACAACATGCTTCTATTGGTGGGCTGCACCATTTTACGGGATGATGATGACTTCTGCGACCCAGTTACGCTCCGTGGTGAACTTTTTCGCGTTGGTGTCTCACTCTCTCCCACACTCTTAGTGTGGCTCATAGATCTGCTGCTGACAGGGGTACTGGGTGTAAGTGAAGAAATGTTTGAAGCTTCTTCTTCCTCCTCGTCATCAGCAGATGAAACATCAACGGATACAATTTGTTGACTTGCAATTCGGGCATCCTTGATCTCCCTTAGGTGCGCATGCCATTTGACAGTGTGCTGTCTCTCAAGATGACCTCTCTGGCCTCCGGTACCATAGTTGGTACCAAGCTTACCACGACTAACTCGAACCTTACAAATGGTACAAATGGCTATGTTTTCCCTTGTTGGGCTAACACTAAAGAAGTCCCAAACTGCGGACTTCAAATGTCTGTGGGAAGCGGAGGAGGCGATACTGGGAATGCTGCTAATGCCAGATGAACTGAGGATGTGTGTTGCCGAAATTTAGTACGTTGTGCACTTACAGCACCACTAATTGAGGAAATGGAGGTCGAGGTGGATGGAGGTCCCTACTGGCGAGAAAATATGGAAGCTGTAGGTGGTGGTGTACTAGTTAACTGCATTGGTGGTGGTCCCATTGCCACGTCGCCATCATCACGCTCAGCAGCATTTCGGGATAGGGTAAAAATGTCTGTTTGCTGCATGCCTGCTGAGGCTGGAATGATGCCTATGATGACTGCGTCGTCGTCGTGAGAGTCTTCATCAGCAGGAGTATACGCCACTTCTTCTTCAGCATCATCATCACACTCCATAACTCTGAAACTTTCGGGGACCTTCCTTTTACGCTTAGCTACCTTTGTCAGATCATGGTGTGCCTCACTCTCAGACGGCCGTGGTGGTTCCCAAGTTTTATCCATATCATCAGAAGGAAGGGGGCTTGAAGAAGAAGTAGACACCATCCTTGATCTTTTCCTTGCTGGGGATCTGGAAGACAATGAATTATCAGGAGGAGTGGCTTCCTCATGTGATACCTCGGCTTGAATGTCGATTTCCTGATGTGCCCCTACTTCGGGAGGAACAACTATTGTGGGCACTTGTGCCGCTCCATGCACCTCTGCTTGCTCCTCTCCTTGCGCCGCCTCTCCTTCCACATGTGGGCTTGTACTTGCACATGTGGTTGTTGTTGCGGCTGTGGTTGTTGAACACTCGTCAGATGAGTTACAACAACCTGTGTTGATTGAGGGATGCTGCTACTTTCTTGCGATGAGCCAACATCACTGGTCGATGGTGATTGAACAACTATACTGGCTGCCTCTGCAGCACTCAAGGGCTTGGACCTAAGTTGGCGTGGTGGTGGTGGCACTGAGCCCAATGGAACGGAGGTGCTGCTCCCAGCTTGGTCCCCAGCAGCCTCCGCTGCTGCTGCAGGCGTACTTTTTTTCCCCAAAAAATGTGGCGGTCGTCACACCAGTCTCCTTGGTAAGTGGCGCCAGTTGCTTCTTCTGCTCCTTACTGGCAACTTTCTTGCTAGAGGAGCTACGGGCAACTTTTTTTGGGGCCATCTTCTTCAGATGTCAGAACAGCAGGCCGCAGTTGCACAAGTTGCAGAGTTGTCTGTGGCCACACGTGACGTTGTGCTGCACACACCGCATCAGGACTTCTTCCTGGCACTGATGAGGAACGATGAGGCTGATGATTCGTGTTTCTGCACCTAAAAGCAAACGAAGCCAGAGGTACATCAGTTAAATGATTGTTGCATATGTAGCGCTTCAATTAATAGTTTGCAAGTAAGCATTTTTATTATACCCACCCCCCAAAATGGAAAGACCAATAAAATGCACCACTGACAGAGTACCCCTGGGCATAATGGATGAAAGCATGGCAAACTGGGTGCAGGCCTATGACACAACAAAGCACACTGCCTGGCTTCAAAATTGCCCCTAGACCCCCACCCACATGGCCAGGCCCTGCCTGTACCAGGCCTCAAAATGGCCCCCACCCACATGGCCATGCAACATCAACACCCCCAAAAATCGAAAAACACACAGAAATCACCACAATCCAATGCCATCCATGCCCTCCATGATGTTTACATTCAAGACTAACGACACAGAAAGACTAGGCCCATGCACCACTGAGTGAGTACCCCTGGGCAAAAGGCCCCATCAACACCCCCAAAAATCGAAAAACACACACAAATCACCACAATCCAATGCCATCCATGCCCTCCATGATGCTTACATTAAAGAAACCACACAATAAACCTAGGCCCATGCACCACTGAGTGAGTACCCCTGGGCAAAAGGCCCCATCAGCACCCCCCAAAAATCGAAAAACACACAAAAATCACCACAATCCAATGCCATCCATGATGCTTACATTAAAGAAACCACACAGAAAGACTAGGCCTATGCACCACTGAGTGAGTACCCCATGGCATAATGGATGAAAGCAAGGCACATTGGATGCAGGCCTATGGCACAAAGCACACTGCCTGGATACAAAATGGCCCCTTCACCCCCACCACATGGCCCTGGACCAGGCCTCAAAAAGGCCCAAACCCACATGGCCATGCCCCATCCACACCCCCAAAAATCGAAAAACACACACAAATCACCACAATCCAATGCCATCCATGCCCTCCATGATGTCTACATTCAAGACACCCAACAGAAAGACCAGGCCCATGCACCACTGAGTGAGTACCCCTGGGCAAAAGGCCCCATCAACACCCCCAAAAATCGAAAAACACACACAAATCACCACAATTCAATGCCATCCATGATGCTTACATTAAAGAAACCACACAGAAAGACTAGGCCCATGCACCACTGAGTGAGTACCCCTGGGCATAATGGATGAAAGCAAGACACATTGGATGCAGGCCTATGGCACAAAGCACACTGCCTGGATTCAAAATGGCCCCTTCACCCCCACCACATGGCCCTGGACCAGGCCTCAAAATGGCCCCCACCCACATGGCCATGCCCAATCAACACCCCCAAAAATCGAAAAACACACAAAAATCACCACAATCCAATGCCATCCATGCCCTCCATGATGTTTACATTCAAGACACCCCACAGAAAGACTAGGCCCATGCACCACTGAGTGAGTACCCCTGGGCAAATGGCGCCATCAATACCCCCAAAAATAAAAAAACACACAAAAATCACCACAATCCAATGCCATCCATGCCCTCCATGATGCTTACAGTAAAGAAACCACACAGAAAGACTAGGCCCATGCACCACTGAGTGAGTTCCCCTGGGCAAAAGGCCACATCAACACCCCCAAAAATCGAAAAACACACAAAAATCACCACAATCCAATGCCATCCATGATGCTTACATTAAAGAAACCACACAGAAAGACTAGGCCCATGCACCACTGAGTGAGTACCCCTGGGCATAATGGATGAAAGCAAGGCACATTGGATGCAGGCCTATGGCACAAAGCACACTGCCTGGATTCAAAATGGCCCCTTAACCCCCACCACATGGCCCTGGACCAGGCCTCAAAATGGCCCCCACCCACATGGCCATGCCCCATCAACACCCCCAAAAATCGAAAAACACACAAAAATCACCACAATCAAATGCCATCCATGCCCTCCTGATGTTTACATTCAAGACACCCCACAGAAAGACTAGGCCCATGCACCACTGAGTGAGTACCCCTGGGCAAAAGGCCCCATCAACACCCCCAAAAATCGAACAACACACAAAAATCACCAATATTCAATGCCATCCATGCCCTCCATGATGCTTACATTAAAGAAACCACACAGAAAGACTAGGCCCATGCACCACTGAGTGAGTACCCCTGGGCAAAAGGCCCCATCAACACCCCCAAAAATCGAACAAACACACAAAAATCACCACAATCCAATGCCATCCATGATGCTTACATTAAAGAAACCACACAGAAAGACTAGGCCCATGCACCACTGAGTGAGTACATAATGGATGAAAGCAAGGCACATTGGATGCAGGCCTATGGCACAAAGCACACTGCCTGGATTCAAAATGGCCCCTTCACCCCCACCACATGGCCCTGGACCAGGCCTCAAAATGGCCCCCACCCACATGGCCATGCCCCATCAACACCCCCAAAAATCGAAAAACACACAAAAATCACCACAATCTAATGCCATCCATGCCCTCCATGATGTTTACATTCAAGGCACCCTTACAGAAAGACTAGGCCCATGCACCACTGAGTGAGTACCCCTGGGCAAAATGCCCCATCAACACCCCCAAAAATCGAAAAACACACAAAAATCACCACAATCCAATGCCATCCATGATGCTTACATTAAAGAAGCCACACAGAAAGACTAGGCCCATGCACCACTGAGTGAGTACCCCATGGCATAATGGATGAAAGCAAGGCACATTGGATGCAGGCCTATGGTACAAAGCACACTGCCTGGATTCAAAATGGCCCCTTCACCCCCACCACATGGCCCTGGACAAGGCCTCAAAATGGCCCCCACCCACATGGCCATGCCCCATCAACACCCCCAAAAATCGAAAAACACACAAAAATCACCACAATCCAATGCCATCCATGCCGTAAATTATGTTGAAATTCAACAAAACAGTTGTATCATGCACCCATAACTAACCCTGGTCCTACTGGATACTGTGGCTACCCACAATATATTTTATTTAATGTTCTGAAAAAGTTCCAAAATTGTAGTTGCAGCCACTGTAATGCCCCAAACAAACAACATCAACTTACTTGTGAAATTTATAATCCAAAAGTGATCCAAAGAAAGTCAAAAAGGCCTCAAATCCAAATATCCAGCAGCATCCACAAAAAGTAATCCTTCCAGGTCAAGATCCAAATCAAAGTGACCAGCACATGAAGAAAGCACTGGGAGTAGCCTGCTGGACAGGAACAGGAAGTTGGAGACTGTGGGGCACTTCCTTCCTCCCCCCCCCCCAAAATGGACTCCTTGCAAAAAACAAAGTGCAGGCAAATGTCAACCTGAGGAGTTATTCTGATAAAAATCATCATTTTCATTCTGCTGGTGAATTTCTTGTGCGAAATTGCAAATTTTGCAATCTCGCAATTGCGAGATTCTCGCTGCCCGCCGCATCTATGTGTTCGCAAGTGTTTACTCCCGCGATGCATGATCACGGGCCTTTATGACATACTCGCGTTGACAAACTCTCGCTGTGCAAGTTGGCAAGCCGCGATGACGTAATCGGGGTCGACAAACTCCCGCGGGATCCCACAGCAAGATCCAAAATGGCGCAGCACACGCAAACATGGAGAAAAACAACTCTTCAAACGCTGAATGACGGTAAGTGAACGCTGCGCGCCGCAAAATTGTATAGTATTCTATTTGGCAAGTGCGACCAAGCAAAAAAATCTGCTTCGCGCGTATTTGCGAATTTTTGGCAAATTCGCGAGAGTTCGCATATTGCGAATTTGCCGAAAATCGGCAAAATCCGCGAGCGGAACGGATTTTACGCCCGCGCTTACAATTGAGTGGTCATGAAGTGTGAAGGGTTGACTTTGTCAGTAGTGTTGATGTGTGTGGGCCGCTGCAGTGCCAACTGCACACACATGTATGGCCCAGAAGCTGAGTGCCTGTTTGTTTGAATTGTCAGCCATGTGCTTCAGATTCTGGGCACATGTAGGGGGTGGAGGGGGTGCACTGTGCGGTGGGTTGGTGTGTCCTTACACTCCATTGGGAATTCTACTTGTTTTTGCTGCCAGTTGTGAGTATGCAGAGTGTGTGACTGCCAAGTCTGTGTTGTGTTTTGTTGATCAGCCATGCGTCTTGTTACTATTTGTGCTCACTGTGCAGACCTGCTCAGCCACACTGATATTGTAGGTGAAATCTTTCATGCATTGTTGTCACTTGACCCATTTTTGGCACCAGTGTGGTATGTGGGATGTGGAGTCATACCATCCCCTATCTCTGCTTCTGATGCCTACCCATTGTGAGTGACTCCTCTACGTGTTTGTGTACAGTACACTCCTGACCAGTCCACCACTGACGTACACACCACTTCAATCTCATGTCACCTAAACCATGGGTTGCCAGTGTGTGAGCCCCCCACCACTTCATTTGTTACACTATGCTTTGTGGTGCTGATCTGTGCGCAGGACCAATGTGCCACTCAGGACAGTTTCACAATGATTTATGTGTGATTTGATTCTACTGGTTTGCAGTCATAGTTGCTCATGTGCAGTGCAATTGTTTGTGCTGCACAGTCCTCTGGTCATGTTGTTTTGCACCTGGGTGTTCCTGAGTTGTGCATCTGTGGGTGTTGGGTAAGCTCTATGTGTGTTTGCTGAGGTACTGCTACCCTTCCTGAGTGTGATGTTGTCTGTGTGCTGTGCTGATTTGTGTTGTGGGAGTCCATATTGTGGCACTGAGATGTGTGTGCTACTGATTTGGTTGGTGTGCACACACTGCATGCAGTGCTGGAGGTTATGTTGCCTTGTACTTGCCTGGTGTGCATCCCCCTGGGGTCTAGCTAAGTTTGCAATGTGATGAATTGGTATGTGCATCTGTTTTTGTTGTTGTTGTATGCAGTATTTGGGCTGTGCTGGATTTTTCTGCTGACAGATGTTCTGTGTGTGTGATATTCTATTTGCATGACATTTTGTGTGAGCAGTTGGTGCATTGCGATACATTCTGATGTGTGTTGCAAGTGTAGTATGCATTACTTGTGTGTCTGTCACATGCAGTAAGGTGAATTGTTGTTGCTGGGCTTGTTTTGGGTACAGCATAGTGCTATGTCTTCCTATATTTGACCTGTCACTTGTCTGTATTGTGCATGTGCATGCTTGTGGTACACTATGACACCATGTTGACTTGCTGGTTGGGGTGGTGTCTCTGTCTGTGTTAACTTATTATCCCATTGGTCCCAGTTTGTGTTCATGATTGTTTTGAGATGATGCAATTCTTGTTGGTGTTTGGGTATGTTGTCTATGCATTGGCACTGAGTGACAATGGTGTGTTCTCCTGTTCTTTCTAGGGTCACATTGTCTTTCCACTGTTTGACTGTACATGGCTGGGCTTATTCGACTTCTGTGTATGCTGTTTGTGAGATTTGTGTTTGGATATTGTTTTTGTGTCAGAATTGGTTCAGGTATCCCTGAGTGTGAGTCTGACACTTGTAGATGCACCCCAGGGTGTGTGATTGGTTGTCAGTGAACTCACAGGACATCATTTGCACCCTTCTGTGTGTTTAACACTGGTGTTGAGTGCTGCAGGTGTGAGTTGAGTAGAGGAGGGGTATTTGTGAAGGTCCAACTTGGGTTTTACAGTCAGGGAGTGTGACAATGAGCCATGTGTGTTGTACTGCTGATATAAACATTTCAAGTAGGTTGACACAGATGTATGGCTGATCACTGCTTGACTTCAGACACTTCCCATCATTCCTGTGCCTATGCATGTCCTGCCTTGATGTCTCCATGAGTTGTTGCGAAGAGGTCACTTTGGTTTAATTTCACTCATTGTGCCACCCATGTCTGGTTGATGGCCTAACGGTGGAGTGATATGTTCCTTCTCTTGCATGTGATGTACACATGCTTTGTGGCTTCCTTCATGGCTTTCCAGCACTGTCCACTTCACTTCTAGCTAGACCATTTCTTGCCTTCTATTGCTGTTGACATCTGGTATGTGTATGTGGTTGTGTGTTAGTGTGGGGTGTGTCTGAGTGACTTGACAGGCAGTGTGAACAGTTCAGTGGATGTACATATGCAGTCTGAGTATTCATTTTGTGATTCGACTCAGTTTGCTTGACATGAGTAGGAGGTCGGTGTGCAGGGTGTTCCTGTTCACCCCCACCTTCTGAGACAGGCTCACTGGTTGTTTGGAGTATGAGATGCAGGGTCTGGGTAGACCTGGAAGATTAAATGTGCAGGGGGGAATAGAAGAAGCACACAGTATGTCCCCAAATGGATGTGGGGGGCGTAGTGTGTGAAAGGGGGAGGTGGGGCCCTTTAAATCTTTGTGGACAGCCCATGCCTGGCGCCGGCCCTGCCTGCTACATTGTGCACAGGTTTTCCTGTGTCTGCACCGCTGCGGTGATGTGACCCGGACATTGCAGTGCTGTCGCGGTTGATTGGTAGTGGATCAGATACAGCACCGGAAAAGCTTGTAGAGCTGGCTCCATTGAGGTCAGGAACGGTTGGAGGGGAACGGGAGGCTGGTTTGGCGCTTCGCTGCGGTGCTTCTGCCATCTCTGGTTGGGTGTTTTCTCCGCTGCGGTGTGACTGGCTGTTTGGGGCATCCTGATTTCTACGGCGGAGGGGACGTCATTCCACACGGCGGTGGGTCTCTATTGGCTTGAACGGCCGTGGTGGCAGGCGAATTCTTATGGCAGTTCATGTCGCACTGCGGCAGATGGGAAATGGGCTTTGTTTGCCCATTGTAATATGGCGGGCGCGAGGTCTGCTGCTGGAGGGTGGAAAATGACAGTTTCCACCAGTACCGCGGATGTGCCTCTGCCCGCCATCCTAATGAGCCCCTTAGTATCATCAGCAAGAAAACACCGATATCACAGATTGCAAACTATTGTTATTTACTGTATGGACATGGGAGGAAGTGAAGGCATTACAGGATGAGGTACCGGAAACTGAACAACATGGAAGGGTCAGAGCTGGATGTAGTAAAAGTCAAGAAGATGAGGTGTAAGAGTACACTGATGGGAGTCCTGTATTACCAATTAGTTTGCTGTCTCCTTTTGGCGCAATACTCTTGTGGTCCTGCACATGCTGGAAGGTATGCTATGATGCATCTCTTTTGTCAGACATGGTTTAATCCAAGATTCAGATCAGTGGAAGAAGCCTTGAGTCATTGTTGCATAGTGTGTCAACCATAAAATGTAGGGAAAAGAACAATAGTTACCATGAGTCATGTAGGGAGATCAGGAGGTTCTTTCAACTGAATGCAGCTCAACTTTGTAGAGATGCCTGTTTGTAATGATCTGAAATACATTCCTGTGATTGTGTGTGTGTGTTCTAGAGGTAGGTGGAGCCATACTCAACAAGACGGAATGACAGCCGCACTGCAGCTAAGTTGCTGTTGAGGGAGTTAATACCTCGAATGTGAATCGGACGGCGCACTACTAGCAGAGAAGGAAACGGATTGCAGGCGCTGCCCTACCACGATTAGAACAATCGAATTCCAGATCACTTCATCTTAGCGGCTGGAACCTACATTCCCCTAAATCATTAATGGGACATTGGTACTGACGTGGTCCCGAGATTAGAACCTTGCGCAAGAGAGCCAGACTCCTTGTCACTACCCGTGATTATTGTCACCAGTTAATCCCGGGTCCTACTTCTAAGAGGTCCCTAAGGCAGTACACACCCCCACGCCCCCTCCCTCGTCCTGAAGAAGACCCGCATTGACCAACGAACTGTGCTCACATAGGGTCAAAAAGTCAATGGTTTAAAATCAATTTGACCAGCTGAGAGCACTCCATAACACGAGCCAACAGAAGTGGCCTACTGGAATAACTGCATTTCAGTATACTAGCCTAAATATTCCCCTCCCCCTTTCCTTTACTCACCGGTATATAAAGTCACTATTTTCATGTCACAAATGCACAACATGTCACTACGCACTTGAGATCACGTTCACAATGTTTGTTGCGCCGATCTGCAATTGTAAATTGATTCTCCATTTGACTCTCCATGAATGAATCAAGTGTACTTATGAATGCAAACAATTCATAAAGAATTTTACTTTTACCCTTTTTTGGTTTGGATTTGCAATATATTGTTTGAAGGAATCAACGACTGACTAAAACTTGCGAGAGCATTTTTCTGTTATTATTTATTTAAATTCTCTGAAGCAATCAGGTTACAAACCCGACAGAACCATTGTTTATGATAATCAGTACTGCCCAGGTTCTGAGGGATACTGGGTTACCCCATAGCAATTTATGAGGGAGTTAATACAGCGCTTTGGATTTTAGACTCCTTTGGAGTCATACAGAGAGATGCAATTTAACATTGAGGTTGTTAAGATACTATGTGCATCATTACAAATTGATCAGAAGATTCATTGTGCTTATCATTCAGAAGCCTCTGGAATTGTGGAGCAAATAAGCCGAACGCTGAAATCCATATTGGCAAAAGTGTTTGCTTTAACTTCACTGAGATTACCTGATGTATTGCCTCTTGTGTTGATGAGTTTGAGAAGTACACCAGACAGAAGAACAGTACTATCTCTTCACTAAACTATTATGGGGAGGGCTATGAGACAGCCTGCAGTCCCAGCAAAAGATTGGTTAATATTACAGATGATTTGGTGCTCAATAATATAAAGAGCTTGCTGATGTGGTGCATTCTGTGACTGAGCAGGTTGGAGAAGGGACTACTTAACCTCAACAGGAGCAGTGCCACAACCTCAGTCCAGGCAGCTGGGTCCTGGTAAAAAAAAATACTTGCACAAGTTGTGTTTGAAACCTCATTGGCGTGGGCTGTTCCAGGTGATCCTGGTAACCACAACTGCTGTGAAGTGTGGTGGTCTTCCACATTGAGTACACGCTGCCCACATTTGCAGAGTCCCATGTCCTCTTTACGATACAGTACCTGTTTCGGATGTGCTGGTGGTTACAGAGAGACAGCCTTCTCAGGTCTGCCAAACTGTAAAGAGAGCTCCAGCTACTAGGACTCTGTGCACTGGATCTGATGGAGATCCGAGAGAGACAGCTCTTGTGGGCACCTAAGGGTTACGGGAGGAAGAGCTGACTAGGCATATTTTGATCTTGCCGAAGGGAACAGTGGCCTGAAATGTGAGTAGCACCTGAAGAATGGTGGCCCAGAAGATCAGACAGATTGAGACACATTCTAACAGAAATAAGAATGCCACAAAGCGGAAGGACTGTCAGTGAGAAGGTCCAAAAGAGCCAGAGTACCAAGTCAAAAATAAGGTGCACCTAAATTGACTTATTTGGCACTGAATGACTGGGAAAAAGCATAACACACCTTTTGCTACAAAAATCCAAGCTTGCATGAACCACCATGAGAAATTATGTGTTCCAGTTGAAATGCTTGAATCATTTTTACAATAAAAGAACTGAGTCCATTTGTGCTAGAGAAATTTGTAACTTTTGAGAACTATGCAGTTGCGAAAGAATCTGCATTAACTAACTGAAGAAAGTGTGAACTGAGCTCTGGAATAAAGTAGCTGAAATCTTGAAAGGAACATTCTTTCTGGAACTTACTTTGCTGCTAACGCTATTATCATCTAATTCATATTCCTAAAAATTCACAAGGTCTGATTCCAAAGAGGCAATGGATCCTCCTGTGGTATCATTGAAACACAAATGAATATGTGTTTGTATACTCGGTGTATTTTCTGTTTTATTTGTAGCATTGCCTACAGTTTTGACATTGAGTCATCATATTTACATGAGCAAGCCTGAGCGTACTTCTGTACCTAGGAATAATTTAGCGACTCACGATCCTCACCACCACCGATGACATCCACTCCCTCCTCGACCGGGAAAGAAACAGCAGCCCTCATCCTCCTGGACCTCTTGGCCACCTTTGACACCGTCTCCCACTGCACCCTAAGCATGGGACTCCATGACGCCAGCATCCATGACAATGCCTTGGACTGGAACCATTCCTTTCTTACCGGTAGAACACAGTGAGTCAAACTACCACCGTTCCTCTCACAACACATGGAGATCAGCTGCGGAGTTCCACAGGGCTCTTCCCTGAGCCCCACCTTCTTCAACATCTACAAGGCTCTGCTCGTTGCCATAGTCAGGAACCATAGATTCAACATCGCCTCTTACATCAACAACACCCTGCTGATCCACTCCCTCACCAACAAGCCCACAATTACCCGAAACAACTTCCACAACAGGATGAAGGCTGTCATCACCTGGATGAGAAACAGCTGAAGTCCTCATACTGGGTCTCAACACCTCATCTTGGGAAGACTCCTGGTGGCCCGCCTCGTTAGGAATCCACCCCCAAACCCATGGAACACATGCAAAACCTCTACATCATATGGACTCCTCACTCACTATGAACCGCCACATCATGCTTTCACACTCTTTGCCTGCTTCGAAAGGCCTTCAGATTGATCCCCTCTGAGGCCAGAAAAATGGTCGCCCATGCACTCATCAGCAGCAGACTCGAATAAAGAAATTCACTCTATGCAGGCGTCACCAAGAAACTCCTAAGGAAACAACAGAACGAGCAAAGTGACACAGCCAGACTGGTCCTCAACATCCCCCACGGCAGCTACATCTCTGAACACCTACAAGAACTCCACTGGCGTCCAGTCACCTTTAAACTCCTCACACACACCTACAGAACCCTCCACAATGCCAGACCAACATAAATGAGCCACTGCCTCTCATTCCACATACCCACCAAAACCTCCGATCTGTCCAACTGGCCCTTACCACCGTCCCTCGGATCCACAAGATTAGGACCAGAGGAAGATCCATTTCCTACCTCACTGCTAAAACCTGGAACACCCTGCCACTCCATCTCAGGCTATCCCCATTGCTGATCCAATTTAGGAAGGATCTCAAGACCTGCCTCGTTGACTGAACCTCAGCGTTCAGTCGGACCTGCTGCTCCCATGCCTTGAGACCCTCATGGGTGAGTAGGCGTGCTTACAAGTACTGATTGATTGAATGATAATTAATTAAACAATTTAGATGACAAAATATTGCATGGAGATCAATCTGTTGGTGATTTTTCAACAAATGTGTTCGCAAAATTGTTGTACAAATGTCAATACCATGGATGCTAGAGATTGTTTTGTGTGTTTACATTTGTATATGTCAGTTTCTGAACGGGTGACCTAACATCGCCTATCTGTAACATATAATATTTCTTCATTCAAAGGGTATGAGAGGCAATATATATACAAGGTAAATCATATAGTATGCACAAAAAGTGAAAAAAAGAAGTTCCCTTTGCTTTATGTAGACTTAAGGTGTCTTTATTATAGATGTGCTCGGTTTTCATAAGTGGACAGCCACAACCAACGCATTTTGCCCAGACATGGACTTCCTCAGGGCGATTTCAAAATGCAGTAATCTTGCATGGGGAGTTTAGTTAGGTCCACATCTTATCCAAATCCGCGTCGGGACATAGGGTGAAAGAGGAATTAACCTGTTTTGAATGAAGCGCTAATAGTCAAATTAGTTATGATGATCCGTTTTAGAGGCAATACGTATTTGTATAAAAAACTCTGTGTGTGGGCCATATCCGGTGGCGTCTCGTCCTGGCGGGAGGATGTAATTACATCTAACACGGATCATCATAACAAAGACGGAGACTTGAGGCCTCTCACTAATTGGACTATTAGTGCTTCATTCAAAAGAGGTTAATTCCTCTTTCACCCAATGTCCTTACGTGGATTTGAATAAGATGCGGACCTAACTAGACTCCCCTGGCGAGATTATCGCATTTTGAAAGCACTCTGAAGTAGCCCATGTCTGGGCGAAACGTGCTGGCTGTGGCTGTCCATGTTTATGAAAACCAAGCACATCTATTATAAAGACACCATAAGGCTACATACAGCAACTTGGACTTGTTTTTTTTAAAAACTTTTTGTGCAAACTATATGATTTACCTTGTATATCTATAGCCTCTTATACCCTTTGAATGAAAGTTTAATTTTGTGGTCAAGTGGCATCTGACAATCTTAGGTGGGCAATATTTTGTTACCTTTGTGACTAGTCCTGGCAGTGTAATCCTCTACAACCCGTCTGCCTTTTCGAGTATTAGCATATACTATTTCATGTAGTGTGCTGGCATGCTTATTTTGTGGCAAGGGACAATTTCAGAACTTTCATTCTAACTATGATCTAATCTTGGGGCGTGACCAAGGAGGTGAACGAGATGGCCCCCTCGGCTTGAAGCTCTGCCGGTCGGCCCTTCAAACCATCCATTTTCCACAATGTAGGGCAATCCTGCTCACAGCGGACACCTCCGGACAGCCTCTGCCTACCGATGTGTGACAGAGGGGCTCCGGGGATCTTGGACGGTGGAGCGCTGTGCTGGCGTGAGCGGACTCGGTGCTGACAGCGGGGGCAGCCTTGCGTCCTCTCCCCTGTGTGGACTCGGCAGCCCGACGGAGAAGTGAGTGAGGCCTCGGTGTGGGTCTGGTGCTATTTAGTTCTCCTTCCCTGCAGCGCTTCGGGCTCTCCCCTCGCCCCTCCCGCTGCAGTCCGCGACTCGATCCTGGCATTGCAGAGCGAGCACGGGTCTTTTTAGGGCCTGGTGTATGCTCCCGCACCGGTGCCTCGATTTTGGGCTGCGGCGCAAGGCGTGGCGGGCTAGCGAGGAGGCCCCCCAGTGGCGGTGGTGGCGCCGGGCCCTGCCGGGCACGCGGTCTCCCCTCCACCCCCGGACCCTTTCTGTGCTTGTCTGCCGGCCCTGCTGCCTGTTTGTGTCGCCTCGTGGGGGCGTCTATTTGTTGATGATTCTGCCCCTTTTTTGGAAGTGGGGGTTCTGGAGCCTTTTGCCCACCCTGGACGCCTGCGGCCTCTGTCATCGGCCGGCGGCCCCCCAGAGCTCTGCCTACCAGGACTTATTGATCCCCGTCAACCCCGCCACACTCTGAGGACTGAGATTGGCCTTAATTGTCCTGGACTGCTTTTGATTATTGGCTCGCCTGGGGGTTCTGCGGAGGCCTCACTGCGCCATCATTCAGCACCTCCCCCCACTCTGGTCCGGGGCCGCTGCTGGTGGGTCGTTTGTTTCCCGAGGGCGGTCTCTTCTAGGCCCAGACCTGTTGGTCTTCAGCGGCAACCAGCAATTCACCTGTCCCGGTCGTGTCCTGTGGCCTTGCACTTTGAGGAGTCCGGTCACTGTCACTGAGTCTGCCGCACTCTGCCCCCAGGCCCCCTCTTAAGTGCACCTTTGTCCACCCTACAGTGTACTGCCCTCCCCTCTGAGCGAAATGGGGAAGAAGGATCCCGGGCAACGCAAATTGACCTTTGACAAGCCTCCCGGTCTCGTCTCGGATGCCCCCCCTACAACATCTAGCGGGGCCGCAGCCTTGAACGACATGGAGAGCCCTGCCTCTCTTTCCACTGCCATGCTGAATGAAATGAGGGCCGGTTTCAAATCGCTGGATGGCCGCTTTGATGACCGCGACAGGAAACTGGTGGAGATGGGGTCTACGGTGCAGGCGCATGATCGGAGGCTGGATGTGGTGGAGGCAAGAGTATCGGATGTCGAGGATGGCGCGACGGCCACACTCAAGCGGCTGGATAGAGTGGAGAAGATCCTAAAAGATGTCGCCATCAAGAATGAGGATTTGGAGGCCTGAATCGGGCAAAACAACATTTGCATCCTTGGAGTTGCGGAATCGACTGCCACCGGGCGTATGGACGTTTTTGTGGAGAACTTGCTCCCTGAACTGTTAGGCAGGGATACGTTTACTCAAGTCTTTGTGGTTGATCGGGCTCACAGGTCGCTGGGGCCTCGCCCCCGGCCAGGTCTTCCCCCACGTCCGATCATTGCCAGGCTCATGAACTTCCGTGACAGGGATGCTGCTCTCCGTTCGTCCAGGGACATGGGTGACGCCCAGTGGTAGTGGAGCAAACTGGCCTTTTCCCCGGACTTTACCATCATGGTCCAAGAGGCTAGGCGTAACTTCATTGGGATAAAAGCTACTTTGAAAAATCTTGGCCTCAAGTACGGCATGCTTTATCCTGCAAGATTGAGGGATGAGGTGAATGACAGAACTCGCATCTTCGATACCCCCTCAGAGACGCAAACTTTTTGCCAGGACCATAGGAAAAACAACTCAGGGACTGCTGCCGCACCAAAAGCGACCTCCCTTCTCAGGAGGGATCGCAGGCCAGCATTGATCTTTTTTCTGAGCCAACAACTGGTTAATTGATTATTACATTTCTCATGGTGTCTTGCTGTACTTTATGCTTTTTTTTGTTTATTTTTTTTAATATTTCCTACTTGCTTGATAAAATGTTCCTAATTAGTGCCTGATCGGCGTGGCATTGCCGCGCCCCATGGTGTATACCAATAAGGTTCGGATTGGCATGTTATTTTTGTGTAGTATTTGCTCTTCTTCTAGTATTTTTGCAATGTGTACACTGCACTCATGTTTGATTCAGGGAATTGGGGTTGGCCTCTTGGGTGTTTGCAGGAGGTTGGGTGGTGAGTGGGGGGTGGGATGATTGTTCCCTTTCGTTGTTTTCAATAGAATCATTGCTTGGTTTAGTTCTTTGTGGCATTGGACGTATGTGCATCACAACTTAATTTTGTTCTTAGCGCTTCAGATGCCTAATGGTTAAGATAGGTCACCAGCCCGGTCCTTCCGGGCTCTCCCTGATGTCTTGGAAAGTTAGGGGTCTTAACAACAACAAGAAAAAGCGACAGGTCCTCAACTACATTGCTCAAAACAACATTGATATCGTGTATATGCAGGAGACACACCTCTCTGACTCAGATTCCTCGTACGTTGCCAAAAGCTGGGCCTCCCACAGATATTTCTCTAATTATAGCGGATATTCGAGAGGGGTTGCTATATTCATCCACAGATACGTTCCCTTTGCATGGCACAAAACTTGGATAGAGGCTGAACGTAGTATTTTAGTGTTGACGGGTGCCTGATGGGACATAAGATCTCGTTTGTAGGGGTTTATGGTCCGAATACAGATTCTACGGCTTTCTTCCATGACCTACAGGTAAGCCTCCTCATGCTAGATCGAGGATTGCTGATTCTGGGGGGGCGACTTTAATCTACTGCTCAATCCAGCCAGGGACAGTACGTCCACCTCCCCTGCTCTCAAGCTCCGCTCCCGTCAGGGCCTTTGCAACACATGTCTTCATTTCTCCCTGGTAAAAGTTGAGGACAAACTGCATCCACAACTCCCGGAATTCACACACTGTTCGGGGTTTCACAACACTTGGACCTGAATAGATTATTGGTTAGTCTCCCCGGTGTTGGCGGGATGGATTAGTGGAGTGCTTACTCTCCCTCGCACTCTGTCAGACCATTCACCGGTCGTACTTACACTCAATGTTCCCAGGCCTGGGGGGTAAGAACGGCAGTGGCGTTTTCCAGGCAGGGCCCTTTTAGATCCGTTTTTTACTGGGGAGATCCGGGAATCCATAGAGGACTATTTTGACATCAACACAGGCTCAGTGGACACCTGGGCGATCCTATGGGAGGGAATCAAGGCATACATCAGAGGGGTCAGCATCGCCAAACATGCAGGAGTGCTTCGAGACTTGCGCGTCACATTGAATCGGATTGAAACTGATCTGTCTGCCCTGGACAGTGAGCTGTTGGTGAATGCATCAGAGGCGGGTGAAGCTTGTTGCCTCATACTGATGCTTGACTATAGGGAAACAGCGGACCATGAGCTACTATTCCTCACCAAGCAGATCACTGCACGTTGCTATGGTGAAGGCGAACGTCCGGGCAGAGTTTTGGCTCAAACTCTTCGCCCCCTCTTATATCACTGAACTCTCTGGCCCACATGACTCTCTGCTTTACTCTACCCCGGATATCTGCGACTCCTTTCTTTCATTTTACAAGACACCGTATACGTCCAGAATTACTGGTGATGTAAGGAGTCAGGGTACTTAGCTGGCTGAGATCACTAGGGTCTATTTAGAAAAATATATGCTGGACTTTCTGGCAGTTCCCATCTCCAAAGACAGTATAGTTGAGGCCATTGATGCATTGCGAGGCTCCTCGGCTCCCAGCCTGGGCGGCTTTTCGGACGACTTTTATAAAACTTATAAGGATATTTTCGTCCAGCGTCTCATAGAGGTGTATGCTGAAGTACTGGAGGTGGGCCGTCTTACTCCAACATTTAGAGAAGCGGTCATTATTCTTCTCCCCAAACCGGATAAAGACCCAAAAATGTGTGGCTCCTATAGACCACTGTCTGTATTGAACACTGATTATAAAATCCTTGCCAAAGTATTAGCAATCCGGTTGTCCTTATTAATGGAATTCATCATCTCACCGGCACAGCCGGGGTTCGTGCCTCATCGGTCCACCTCTTTGAATTTGAGGACACTATTCAATGTCCTACACCGCCATGCCAGCTGCCGCCGTTCTTCTAGACGCGGAGAAGGCGTTTGACTCTCTTGAGTGGCCCTTCTTTTTATCCATAATGAGGCGCATGGGTATGCCTCTCTGCTGTGGCGCTATTATATACAGAGCCAACTGTGAGACTACGTCTGAACGGCACTATCTCTGCCCCTTTCACCTGGTCCCGTGGCACTCGGCAGGGTTGCCCCCTTTCCCCATTGCTTTTTATTTTGGCTATGGACCCGTTGGTTCGTCATTTCCAAGAAAAACACCTCCATCGTGGCCTCCAATTTCGCACCGGGCCCCTCTTAATTTCGCTATACGCGGACGACACAGTATTATTTGTTAGGATGCCCCGTCTCAATCTTGAGCCCTTTATTTTAGAGATCACACGTTTCGGTGAATTTTCTGGATTAAACATCGACTGGCATAAATCAGTTATCTTTCCACTTACCTCCAGCATGATACCTTGGCAATGTTTATTCCCACTTTAGTGGTGCCAGGATACGGTCAAGTATCTGGGGGTTCACATCAACCTTGACACCACCACTATGATCCGATTAAACTATGGACGGGCGATTGATTCTTTCGAATCTCAAATTGTGAAGTGGCCACTATCTATGGCCGGGAGAGTCGCTATTATAAAAATGGTGGTCCTTCTACAGTTTCTGTATCTTTTTAACAACATCCCCATCCCGCTTACTGAAACCTTTTTTGTGCAGTTGCGCTCCTTACTACTGCGCCTTGTCTGGGGGGACAAGACCCCACGGGTTAGCTGGCGGATTTTGACTTTGCCATACGCCAGGAAGGGATTCGGTGTCCCGGGTTTTTATCTTTATTATTTAATAGTGCAATGTTGCTACGCTCATGGATGGTTTCACCCTGACGCCCGTATTCTGTTTATGAAACCAGAAGCTGATCTGGTGCTCCCCTGTCCCCTTTCTACTTTCTTGCCTATTGGATTTCCCCGAGACCCCCGTGACATTCAGACGGTTTCAACTACTTGCTGGGCATGGGGTAGACTTTACAGACTGTTGGACCTTGAATGCCTGTACTCACCATCGCTGCCTCTATCGAACCCCTCTTTGTTCCCAATACCTGGGGAGGTGTTGATTCAGCGGACCATGTCTAAATTCCACATTGGCACAGTGGGAGACCTGTTTCCTGAGGGCCATGCTTTTTCTGTTTCGGAGGACGAGCGATTTTCTGACCGCTTGTTTATGGACACATTTGTATTAACACGTATTTTATCTATGCTCTGGGCTGCGTCGACATGTTACTGGTTGTAATTGTAATGTCATATTTGCTGTGTTTGTATTATCAATGATGCACTTTCCTATTCCTGTATGCAAAACTGGGGTAAAAAAGATTTACAAAAAAAAAAACTATGATCTAATCTTTTCCTAAGTGCCTGTGAGGAAACATTTAAATGCCATGCCTGATACTAAAACAGCTGTAATGATGGGAGAATTTGTTCAGCCTACACAAAGTTTAGACACAGCTTATGAACACTGACACAATCTAACCTGCCTTTTGCATAATGTAGAAGAGAATTTGTAAAGTCGATAGAGAGATTATGGCTAAAGCTGCAAATCATTCTAAAATACTATTCACTGGCCTTTAGGGAACCAGATCTCAAAGCCATGGGAAACCAAGCTGCTATTGCCCTAGATTAGCACCTTAGAGAAAAGCTATATATATATATATATAAAAATGTAGAACTGAAGCTGATATAAATGTTGTTGTTTCAGGCGAATGCGGCCACATATTCCAAGTTTTGAAAAATGTGGGATTGTTTTTGGGAAGTGTTGATCCTGTATTCCCTGGGGTTTATTACATCTGTGGGAAAATGCATAATATAGGCTAGCTAAACAATGGTATGGATCCTGTTAGATGGGGATAGTTTTCCCAAAAATCTATCATGTGTGTCAATCTGATGGAACCAATGGAGGTTCTCACAGGAGACTTAAGAGATGTGCAAGTGCAGGAGAGATGTAGGAGATATTTTTGGAGCCTTGATACCATCTGTTGGGGTGATACTAAACTTTCATAAAATATGAAAACTGTCTACTGTGGTATATACGCTGGCTACTGATACTACTGGAAGATTCTTAACAATAGGTATGAAATGTTTGCCATGAGATCAATTGCTCTTCAAAATCGTCTTGCGTTAGATGTCCTTCTCGCAATAAAAGGTAGAGTCTGTCAAATGATGAAAGTGCAACACTGTTGCAGGTATATTCCAGACAAGAGTGAAGATTTTGGGGTAACCATTAGAACATCACTCACCTTACGAAGGACCTGAAAGATTTAAACGCAGATAGTGCTTGCGAATTGAGTGAGAAAGGATTTTCTTCTATAGGTGATGGTTTGCAAATCTGGGAAGCGGATTGTTTGGGAAAATATTAAAGCCCATCTTGACAACTGCATTATGTGCACTGACCTTAGTTGTCATCTTTAAGGTCTACAGATGTTTGAAAACTAAGAAAGAAACTAGAGGAATAAAAAGGAAAAGAGCTGAAATGGAATTGAAGGTTAGGCAATGGGGTAATTACAATGAGAGGAAGGCTTTTGAAAACTCTAGACTGAAAATGATGAAGACTACAAAATTGTAATGTAAGACAAGAATTTTTTTTGTGATGGTTTCATTCGCGATCAAATAGGGGATTAAAGAAGCAGACAAACTGCTGAATCCCTACTTGACACATAAAATTGATCTTGACATCTTTTGAGAGAAACATTACAAACATGCACCACCCATGTATATTATACGTTGAAGACTCATGAGAAATAGATCGTAAAGACACTTGGGGGCATATTATCAAGGACGGGCTATACATTATCGCCGCTTTTATCGGCAGGAAACTGCCGATAAAGCGGCCATAATGGACTTGATAATATGCTCTATGAATTCCTATCGAAGCCCATGTTAGATGTGAAGACATTTAACATGGGCTTCGATAGGAATTCATAGAGCATATTATCAAGCCCATTGTCTTCACATCTAACATGGGCTTCGATAGGAATTCATAGAGCATATTATAAAGCCCATTATCGCCGCTTTATTGGCAGTTTCCTGCCGATAAAAGCGGCGATAATGTATCGCCCGTCCTTGATAATATGCCCCTTAGTTAATGCATTGTAAAAGCACGCAGAAGAGTGTAGACTGGATGAATGTGCTTGTTTGAATTATGTAGGTTTGTGTTTACTAAATTTCCATGGTGTATTGTTTAACGTGGAATAGACCTGTGAATGTGATGACCCACGTTTTATAGAAGTTTCATTAATCCATTCTCTTTTGAATAATTATGTATGTAAAAAATTAACAAACCTAAGTGTAAATTAGATTACCCTATGAATGTGTATTGAAGAATTCTGCTCTAACATTATCTCTGCTGATGTTAAGTGTGCACCAACCAAGAAAAATAAATGGTGCTGCACGTTTATGCTAATTGCAATGATCTTCATACATGTGCTAATGAGAATTACTGGAAACAATTTAGGTATTTCACGTTTTAAAATGATTTCACACATTGGTACTTTTTGAAATGTACTAATGTGCCATAGTTACACATCCTAATTTCAATGAAATGATAAAGCTTTATTAGTAACACAGGTTGAGGAAAGAATATAAGGTTTTAGAAACTTTAGAATGAACTATGTATTTCCATTTACTTATATCATAATTTTAAGAACTAAAATTCAATTTAGGCCTGCATTTTATTTCTCTTCTCAATTCTGTACTCAAGAGAATGCTTCATACATTTGTAATATGGGAAGACACTATGGGTCTCGTTACGATGTTGGTCGGAAAGCCTCCGACCAATGGTCCGACGTTTCCCGACTGCGTCAGACTCCTTTACACCAACTCAGTCGGTTTACGGTCCGACCGCCTGATCACCGTCGGAACATACGCCGGCTGGTCATTACGACTCAATTCCAAGTGGCTCTCTGAGTATTCCTGTCAGTCGGAACCACACAGTAACCTCCTATGGACAGCGTTTCTGCTGTTGGGATTACGATGTCAGATTCCGGCAGCCTTTCCATGCTGGCCTTTTTGACATGGAAAGGCTGTCAGATAGTAACTTTGGGGGCTCCTGGCAGGCCCCCTTTCCCCTGGGGTGTATGGTTTCTGGTAAAACCCTGCTAAGAGTGGCAGGCATCATGGGGTGCCTGAGACAGGGGGCAGGGTTTTACACACACACACTCATTTCCCCATAGGAGCTTGTGTTCACTTGGTTTATGGCCGTAAAACAAGCTCCCATAGGGACCAATGGGAATTCGACTGAAAAGTGTTTGGTCACATCGTATTCCAACAGTTAGAACCGCCTGTCGGTCAGTCCTAAGTCCTAGAGGGTGTCGGTCGGAGGCTTTCTGACCAACATTGTAATGAGCCCCTATGTTTCATAAAAGGAGTTCCCATGCACACACCAGGACTATTCACAACTATTTAATTGCTTTGGGAACATCTGCCATGAGAAACTGTCCGTTTCAACTCATGCATGTGCCTTTACTAGAAGATGATTTTTTTCACACTCCTACTTTTTGGTAGCTCACGTAATGATCTCCACCTTTTTCCTATAAAAAGTGTCTTTTAATATGGCATAATAATCACCCTATATGAACTGACCAATGGACTGAGTAGTCTGACCAGATGAGGTGACCCAGGAGGTATCACACCTGAATGTAGGAAATCATATCACATGTTGGATTGATGATAAGGATGCCACTCTTTTCGACAGTTTGCCACCTTTCCACTGAGAATTGCTTCCTTCTCGACTCAGAGATATCTTTTGTTTCTTGCTGACTCTATTGGCTTTCCTTGATTTAATGCATATGCTGTGTGCACTATCTCCGGACTCCTTTCCACATGGGAGAGAACTTTTTAAGCTGATAAGTTTCATGTGCTTCATTGATATTTTCCTCTAGGGCATTGGTAATTCATGGCCTGAATGAGATTTGCTTTATTATTCTGTACTCCTAGATTTAATGTCTAAGATTAATGCATTAATTTTCCTAACTTGCTGATATTCCCATATCCTGTTTCTATCTCTCTTTGACTCATTTCCAATAATTGATTGTGCATTCTAATAAAATATCAATGAGGGATGGGAATTGTAATAGAGAAGTCTCTAGTTTACAGATTCTAATGTTACTATTTTGCCTTGTTTTACTGAATTATTGGTTTGTATGATTTTGGTCTGGCTGAATTTCTTTAGGCGATTTGGTCTAGCTGTAATAATCCTGTATTCGTATAGTATAGTTTTGAGAGTTATATACATGAATCTAGTTAACGGTCTGTAGGTCAGTTATTCAGTTACTGGCTCTCATTGGATAGCTGGTTTGGATCCGCTAGATCCGACCACTCTAGGCACGGGTTACACGGAGTACCAAGTAAATGGCTAGTGCCAGTAAATTGCAAGACCAACGGTAAATGAGCCCAGTGGCGCTACAGCACTAGCTACATCAAGCTCTGAATTTAAAAACAAAAACTTTGCAAAAATTGAGGTCACAATAATTTAGATAAAAATAAAAGTGACTCAATTATTATTACTCCAAATTAAAAATCAAAAACTATTTTTGCACTACGTCAATTTAGAGGATTTTTAATTGTCCAACTTAGATACCGAACGATGTTACTAAAGTTCTAGATCCCACCACTACACAACAAATGTAGAAAAGTGGATTATTAGTATGTGGGGGTATTCATCCTTGGCTAGCAATAATATCACAATCACTAGTATGTCCATTCAAGTCTTAGTAAATGAAACCTTACTCAACTCTTGGTAGCTTGGCAAATGAAAAGTCAGGCTTAACTTAGTAGATATGCATGTGTAAAGGCTTTAAACCACCAAAACAGTAAATAAGTGAAAGAGACAACACAATAAAAATCCAATACCAATGTATAAAAATTTAGAATATTTTTATCTTCACAACAACACCAAAATAACAAAAATCCGATTTAGGGAACTGGAGACATACATTTATAAGGATTTGGGTAAAAATAGTATCAACAGGCGCAGAGCGCCAAGTTCGGGTATCTGGATACATTAGACTGGAACAAACATGCAAGTTCAGGCTGACCACAATGGAGGGTAGGTCGGGCACAGGCCAAAGTTAGGCCCGCTGAGTATTACACCTCATATCTTTGGTGCACGGTCTGTTCATTGTTGTTTTGAGATGCTTTGCAAGGCTTTGAGATGCTGCATATTGTCTGGCATCATTTCCAAGGAGGTACGAGAGCTGCAGTGAGAGGTCCTGCATCATGTCACATCATACTGCCACTGTTTTGATGAAGCTGTGAGGCGAGGCTTTGCGAGGCTTCGGATCAACTTATGTCAGTTCTGGTGAAGCTGTACGGCGAGGCTTCACCCTGACTCACGTTGGTTCTGTTTAATATGGCAGCTCCCACAATGCACTTGCGCAGTCCAGGATAAGTCCAGTTACAACTGGTGTGTTCTCTCTTTGGCTTTGCAGGTGCGTTCTTCAGCCTTTTTTACCTGTAGCTGGTCAGAGACTCCACTCCTTTCCTTTTAGATTAAGGCAGAGTCCTTGCTTTCTGGAGCCTTGTGAGTACTGCAGGTGCAGTCTTTTAGAGTGCAGTCCTCTCTTTGGTGCAGTCCAGGGGTCCAGCAGGGCAGTCTTTCTTCTCCTAATTTTTTCCAGGCAGGGATATGAGGAGCTCCTGCAGCTTTTACATATTTATCCTCCATTATGGGCTGGTAAGAGCAGGGCAACCTAACCAATATAGCTACCTCCCTCTGCTATGACCTCTTCTGTTATATTCCATATAGGTACTGTGATATAGGCCTCTGTAAACTCGTTACTCTTCACCTATATTCTCTCCCTACATTACACTTGTCAAGGTTTAGACATTCTGGATAGCTCAGAAAATAACACAGCTAGAAGGAGTATTCCCAAATACTAGCCCTTATGAAAAAAACAGAATGCTAACAATCTGCTTGCCCATGGGGATCACACCACAACTAGAGTATTGTACCTCATAGGGCACTGTTTTCGCTGCCATATAAACCAGGACTCATGGTATCAGACATCAGCAGTAGTACCAGATGTATTAAGACAAATACAAAATTAATATGGAGCAGAACCTGCTCTGAACCTGGGGATGCAGTTACTAGGTTACTATGCCCAGGTATCAGCTATAATACTGCAAATATAAAAAGGGAAGCAGCATCAGTGGCCATCCACCAACGGGTAAGGGAGTTCAGTCCTTAACAACAGGAGCAGGAACTACCCAGTATAATAGAAACGGCATAAGCAGAGTTAGGCAGGGATAGTTTGGGTGGAAAAGCATTGAAACCACAACTAATGTGTAGCTCAAAGAAGTGGGACGATAAAAAAAACAGAACATTAAAAAATTAGATCTCAATCCAGAGGTAGATCTCCTCCACAGGAGCCCTCCGAAAAGAGGTATAACCTTAGTAAAGACATATTATTAGGAAGCCTGACAGGTATCAGGATACTGATACACGTTCCTCTCGTTCCTTTCAGGGTTCATCGAAAAACTCTGAGAGGGAACGACGCTCAGACAGACAAGAAGAGTGTACAAAGTCCAGAGACAAGCAGAACGCTCAAGACTATACTTCCAAAAAAGTAGATAAAGCCAAGCCAAAACCAAAGTTCAAAATTAAGAAGGTTGCAGGTCTAAAGATCAGACATGCCCAGAATTCTGAGGACTCAACTACTGAACAGGGAATGGGCTCTGGCAATGCTAGACAGTGCGGCTGAAGTAACAATAGCTCACCAGAATCTGATGGAATTTCTTGTGACAGTGGAATTGAATGCTTATATCATGGTGGAAATACCTGATACTAGGGTAAGTGTAACCACATAAATTGTATGAAATAATACTCCAAATGGAGGGGGACAAATGTAGGACAGTCGAGGTCTCTATTGGGAGAACTTGACATCTGGCTATGACAATTTGTTAGCTGAACAGGATTGGCTGCCCGCATTCATCATGAATTGCCCTAGGGGAGAAATGATAATTTGACCAGCATTTTCGGGCCACGTTCCAAAATATTTCAAATATAAATATGTGCGGGAGTGGGCGGTAGCCCAGGCTCCAGCATTATACAAAAACAATGTTGGATGGGATGAAGATTCAACCCACCACATTATTCCACAAAAAAATACTCCAACTGTACAAAGGCAGTATCCTATAAAGCAAGAAGATTTAAAAAAAAGTCAGGGAGATCTTAGATCTAATTGAATATCTAGGGGTGATTGAAACTTGCACTTCGTATTCTTTATTTTTCGATTTCAGATGTTACACCTGACACCCTTGGCGTGGTTTTCCCCCATCTTTTTGCCTCTGTCTCCTGTATTTTTGATGCTGTGCTGGATTTCGTTTTTGCTGGTTTAGATGCTTTGGACACTCTGCCACTGCTGATCAGTGCCAGAGTGTAAGTGCTCCCTATGTAAATTGTCATATTGATTGGGTATACCTGATTGGCATATTTGTATCACCATGAAGTCCCTAGTAAAGTGCACTGTGTGTGCCAGGCCGGGTGAAGACAGATGCTATTAGTAGGCCTGCAGCGCAGATTGCACCACCCACATGAGTAGCCCTAAAATGGTGTCTCAGGCCTGCCAGCGCAGTGCCTGTGTGCAGTCAGTGGACTGCCATGTCCGCCTGGCCATTGTCCCCACTGGCTGGGCCTAACCCTTCCCTCTCTGTGCACATCAGTCACACCTATGGAAGGCTCAAGGTACCCCCCTGGGAGGGTGCAGTGTATGGGTAAGGTAGAGCATGTACTAATGCAGGTCACATGCTCTGGTAGTGAGCAGCAGCCATTTTGTGTGCTCACTGCTGTAAGGTTATCTTGCACCATAGAATAACATGGGGGAGGCTGGTCCCAATGGACACCAGCCTATCTTCTCATAGGAACAAGATGGGACATAAGTGATTGATATCCCTGAACTCAGAATTTAATAACACATCTTTTAGTAAAGGTTGTTTTTAAATTCTGTGTTTGAGAATAGTACTTTTAGGAAGTGGCTGTTCTCTTGTCTAACCTTTCTGTGTGCCTGGGCCTGTTTGTGGATTGACTGTCTGGCTTGAGGGTGACAGGGGCTGCAGAGCCCCCAGGAGGTAGTCTGAGTCAGCCCGTGGATGAAAGGCAGCATCTGCTGCCAGGGAAGTGGGAGGAGATAGCACCTGATAGTGAATAGGGCTGTGCCTGCCTGACCACAATGCTGGCTCCACCTCCCTGCTGGGCGACTGTCACCTCTGTCCCTGATACTGAGAGGAAGAAGGAAGCCAGGAAAGCCCCAGTGCTTCAGCAACACCCAGAACTGGTTTAGACTTGGCTCAGGGCCCACTTGCACAAAGACTTCAAAGGACTTCAAAGACTTTTTGGGGTATAAGAGAAGGACCCCTGACAACAGAAAATTAGATTCTACAATCAAGAGGAACCTCTGCTGGAAGAAGGACTGCTGGAGAACTGAAGGAAGATTGCCTTGCTGTGTGCTCTAAGGGCTGACCTGTTCTGCTGTTCAACTAAAAGCTGAGAAGAAGAAAGGGACTTTGCTGTGTGCTGTGACCCTGCCTGCTTGAACCAACAAGACTTTGCTGTGTGCTGTGTCTTCAACTTGAATCTCCAAGGGCCTGAGAAGAGCTGGCCTCCTGTTCCTGGAACCCAGGGTTAAAAGATTCCTAAGGAATCCCCAAGACGCTGTGCAGATTGTGCTGTTTTTGCCTGGAGCGTGCTTGGTGATCAACTGCTGAGCGTGAGCAGGGATCGGTGTGCTCATCGGCACATTCTCAGCGAGGGTCGGAGGTCCATGGTGCCTCCCCTTGTGAGTTCTGCTCTAGAGCGGTTGTGTGGCCGAGAGGGCGGTCTTGCCGTGACCTGCGCCCTCAAACATTATCTGCCGCCTGTTCACCGCCGCTGCCCGGGGGACAGAAACCCCCTTTGAAGATTGCCGTCCTGATCGGAGCTGCGGGGCCGAAGATCGAAGCCGCCGCGCTCCCATTGGTCGAAGGAGCCGAGCCCCCGCACTAACGCCGCGACAGGATTGGCCCGTGCGCCGTAGCATCATCTCCGAGGTTGGGCGGTGGTTGGTTGTCCACAACGCGTCATCACAGGCCTGCCCTGGGAGCCGCACTGCCATTGGCTGACTCCCGGGTATTGGTGGAGGCTCGATCGAAGTGCCGCGACCTCATTGGTCCATCGGAAGGAGCCGTGTGTTCCGTGACGAAGCCGGGGAAGATTGACCCGACCTCGCCGAGGGAGCGCTGTGAGTGCCCCCTGCCCCTGGCCTTCCTGTCCCCGCTCGGAGCACCGAGCTAGCTCCCCCGCCGCTCCTGGAGGATCTGAGAGCGGGCGGAGGGCTGCTGGGACCGGCCGGGGCTGGGAGCGAGTGTGCTCTGTTTGGCGCGGTGCGCCTGAAGCCATTTGGGGTGCGAGGCTGTGTGGATCGGCAGAGAGGAGTCCCCAGGAATACCGGTGAGGCGCATTTGCAGCACTTGGGACTCTTTTCTTCGAAGGGCTAATTCTTGAGGGATTAGTACGCTGGCATTGCTTGGTTTGCTCATTTTGAGAGCCAATTGGAGATAAGTCAGTGGCATTATTTTCCTATACTGACTAAAGAGACTTGAGACTGATTTTTTTATCTTATATAAGAACTTCCTATTTACAAATGCAACCATTAAGATTAAATGCAACATTTTTCCTAAAGAAGTAATTATCGTGTATTGTTGATTTTTACTGCTGCAACTAGATAAAGTTATATTTTTTATATATACTTACCTGTGTGGTCTCAGTTTGTGGTGGATGGGGGATTATTGTTGTGTTAAGTGCATTTATTATACACATTGCCCTAGGGATAAGCCTGTCTGCTCGTGCCAAGCTACAGAGGGTGAGCAGGGGTTATCTACTGTGTGTAATTCGTCACCCTGACTAGAAGCAAGGGTCCCTACTTGGTCTAAGGTACTTACCTCTGCCAATTAGAGACCCCCAGATCTAACATTGTTGGACAGCGGTGCGGATTTTGAACTAATATTTGCACTTGACCTGCAGTGATTTCTTGTACATCACTAGTCTAGTTTAGCAGCACAGGTTGCGCAAGATTTTTTCTTTTTGGTGAGACTTTTTTTTTTAAAAGGGTAGGAAGCATCATGTCTCAGAAAGCAGCAAGCGAGAGAGTAGAATTGGAATTTGAAATTCAGGAGTTGTTCAACTATAAAAAGGAGCAGCTGAAGCAATTCTGCAAACAGCTTGGATGCCCAGTGAAGGGCAGCGCAAACAAGGAAGAGCTACAGAAAGCTCTGAGGGCCTGGTGGGTGGCCAAACATGGTGATCCAGAAGATGTTACTGGAGAGGGAGGCACACAGGAGAATGCTTTTGAATCCGGTGATTTTCCCGTGAGGAGGCCAGCGTCTAGGGTTGGCAGCAACCACTCCAGTAGGGTTATTTCTCCAGAGGAGCTGGAGGATAATCAGAGAGCTAGGGCCCATGAGATTGAGCTTTTTAAACCCCAAGCCCAAGCAGAAGAAAGGAGACTGCGCCTTGAAATTGAGAAGAAGGCAGAGGAAGGGAGGAATGCTCTCGCTTTTGAGGAGAGGAAACTCCAGTTGGCTCATGAGTTGAGCATGAGGGAGCTGGACATTAAAGCCACTTTTTTTGTAACAAGGTAACCCAAACAGTTAGCTGCGGACCGTGGGTGGATACTATTATTCAAGAACAGGGGTCCTTAGCATTTTAGATAAGACAAAAAATTGATGAAATATAGGCCATAATTGGAAACTATATATTGTCACTGTCCTGCCGGACAGGACGTTTTATTTTTCAACAATGTAAATCTTGTAATTAAAAGAATAACAAGGCACAATCCTGTACCGCGAGGGAAGAGAACACAAAGAATAAAGAAAAAATTTCCAGAGTGTTGGAAAACAGGCAAAAGAAAGAGCAAATGTTGGCCACTTTTCAAATCAGTGTTACATTCAAGGTATGCCAATCAGCTGCCAAAACACAACAAGATTTAACACAATGGTTTGGGTTGTGAAGGCAATCTACATAGTCGACGTTTCGATCCCTAGTGCTCAGTTAATTGGGACCATCATCAGGACTGACAAATTTACAGTATTTGCCTGTCAATATAAATTATATATAGTTTTACCGCCTGTAAAGAAATGAAAGGAGGAAAAAAGCGAAAGAGAAAACTGTTTTAGAATTTAACAATTTTGACATGAAGAGAGTGTTCATTAGACCTGAAGATTGTTTGATCACATGCGATAACAAAAACTCTTGTACGCGGACTCGACTTAATCGTGCCTACATATGTGATACACTCGTGGTGGGTTTGTTTAAAAATAGACCGACGTGGTAGTGACTTGTGAATAGCTCCTTGTATTGTTATAGTACATTGATCTATTGAGAATGGTATAGTAGTGAAAAAAAGAATAGTAATTAAATAAGGATCAACATTGACGCGAACATTTATGGTGAACCTATTCTCAGTGGCTAAGACATGCAGTCGGCGTCAGTTGTGGGGTGAACGGAGGGGCGGGCAGTATGGGCTTACCCTGGGTCGGCGGGGATAGCGACCCTGTTGGTGGTGGTGGGGGAAGAGAGAATACGGGTCATCCACCTGAAAATAAACGGGATTTTTAGCAATGAGTGCTGCTAAGGGCGGGGCTGAGCGTGGCTCATTCTCCGGGGCGCAATTTACCTTAAGAACTCGTGGGGTTCAAGCTCCGCGTTGGGTAGCCTGGGACTCGTTGGTTATTCACGTTCCCTGTGGGGAAATGAATTCTAGTCAGGAGATAGTACTAACAACAATGGCGCAAATTATAGATTTTGGAAGCCGGGACCTCTCGGAGTATCCAACTTAGTGCAATCTTACCTGAGGGCGTGTGGTTTCCGCGCTATGTCTCGGTCGACATAGTGGAGCAGCGGGTGGATAGTCAATGTCCGGTACAGCGCTGATTGTGCACTGGAGGCCATTGTACTGAAGTAAGCGTGCACTACTCATTGCTAAAAATCCCGTTTATTTTCAGGTGGATGACCCGTATTCTCTCTTCCCCCACCACCACCAACAGGGTCGCTATCCCCGCCGACCCAGGGTAAGCCCATACTGCCCGCCCCTCCGTTCACCCCACAACTGACGCCGACTGCATGTCTTAGCCACTCAGAATAGGTTCACCATAAATGTTCGCGTCAATGTTGATCCTTATTTAATTACTATTCTTTTTTTCACTACTATACCATTCTCAATAGATCAATGTACTATAACAATACAAGGAGCTATTCACAAGTCACTACCACGTCGGTCTATTTTTAAACAAACCCACCACGAGTGTATCACATATGTAGGCACGATTAAGTCGAGTCCGAGTACAAGAGTTTTTGTTATCGCATGTGATCAAACAATCTTCAGGTCTAAGAACACTCTCTTCATGTCAAAATTGTTAAATTCTAAAACAGTTTTCTCTTTCGCTTTTTTCCTCCTTTCATTTCTTTACAGGCGGTAAAACTATATATAATTTATATTGACAGGCAAATACTGTAAATTTGTCAGTCCTGATGATGGTCCCAATTAACTGAGCACTAGGGATCGAAACGTCGACTATGTAGATTGCCTTCACAACCCAAACCATTGTGTTAAATCTTGTTGTGTTTTGGCAGCTGATTGGCATACCTTGAATGTAACACTGATTTGAAAAGTGGCCAACATTTGCTCTTTCTTTTGCCTGTTTTCCAACACTCTGGAAATTTTTTCTTTATTCTTTGTGTTCTCTTCCCTCGCGGTACAGGATTGTGCCTTGTTATTCTTTTAATTACAAGATTTACATTGTTGAAAAATAAAACGTCCTGTCCGGCTGGACAGTGACAAAATATAGTTTCCAATTATGGCCTATATTTCATCAATTTTTTGTCTTATCTAAAATGCTAAGGACCCCTGTTCTTGAATAATAAGGACATTAAAGCCAAATAGGTGGAGTCCAGTTCTAATGGTGGCAGCGCACAACCAGTACAGGCGGGTAAAGTATACATACCAAAAGATCTGGTATAGAATTATCAGAGGGGTGAGGATATTTATGCGTGGTTCAGAGCGTATGAACTTGCCTTGAAGATGAATGAAGTGCCTGAAAAGAATTGGGGGGGCAGGTTTGTGGAAGCATTTTGAGGCCTCTGGGAGGGATGTCTTGGCACCCTTAGAAGCAGCAGGTACTTTATCCTACCCCGCTATGAAGGAGGCTTTGTGCCTCAGGTATGGGCTCACTCCAGAACAATACCGCCAGAAGTTTAGGAACTTCAAGAAGCTTGATTCTAGTACTTGGGTGGAGTGTGTGAGTATGTACACGCGTGCACTGGAAGGTTAGATAAAGGGCAGCACAGTTACTGATTATGTGGGGTTGTGTCACTTGATTAGTTGGGAGCACTTGAGTAGTTTATGTGTTCCAGAGCTGCGTCAGCATCTTTTAGACAGCAAGTTAACTGATCCCAGTGAGCTTGCTAAAGAGGTGGACCGCTGGACTAGCACCAGGGTTCACAAGGGGGTGGTAAGTACCCCAGCCAAAGGTGGACAGGGTCCCCAGCAGAAGAGTGGGGGGGACACGGGTAATCAAAAGGAATCTTCTAAAGGGCCCCAAAATAGTTCCCAGGAGAAGGAGTCTCAACCCCCCAAGTCTAAGAAGTCCTGGCCCCATAAGGGCAAGCAGGACAACAGGCCCCCACCTACTTGCTATGCATGTAGGGAGGTGGGCCACATTGCCCCCAAATGTCCAAAGAAACCTCCAGAACCCACTGGTGCTCCAACACCGGGGTTAGCCAGTGTAGATTTGGGCGGGGATTTGATTTCCAGTGGGGAGGAGGGGTTAGCAGTGATGACCCTTGTCTCTTTAGGAGACCAAGAGATGGCCCAGGAAACCTTGCTGCCCCAAAACACTAAGAAATATGGGCAGAAGGTGACCATCAATGGACAGGAAATAGAGGCTCTGAGAGACACAGGGGCCAGCGTGACATCTGTCAGGTGTCAGTGGGTGTCTGAAGAGCAAATCATTCCCAAGGTACTCCGTCCTGTGGTGGCATCTGACAGTTCAGTGCGCCTCTGCAAGTTGGCAAATGTTCCATTTGAATGGGGAGGAGTCTCCGGTATTTTGGAAGTTGTTGTAAGTGATGCCTTGCCTGTAGATTGTCTATTAGGTAATGACCTGGAGAGCTCTCCATGGAAAGAGGTGGAGCACAGAACTCATTTGGAAATGATGGGTTTGCCTGCGTGGATCTGTGTGACCACCCATGCAATGGCAGCCAGTGAGGGTGGATTAGCAGAACTGGAGCCTGGAACAATGGCCCAGGGACCTGCCAAGAGAGGAAGGGGTAGAGGGCGCGAGAAACCAGCCCCCACCGTTCCCACGGTCCAGGAGGAAGCAGAACCTGAGGGGGATGCCCTGGAACCTACAGGGGAGCAGGTGGCCGAACTGGGGGAATTGCCTGAGCTGTCCCAGTGGCAGCAAGATGGTGGTCCCTCCAGGGAGGAATTCTGTCAGGCTCAGAAGGAGTGCCCTTCTCTCATTGGTGTGCGGCAGCAGGCTGCAGACCAGGCAGCAGGCCTGGGGTCCAAGGAACATTTGATTTACTGGGAGGATGACTTACTTTATAGTGAGCCAAGTTCGCTGAGCCCGGTGCAGCCCGTGTGCTGGTGGTACCCGAGCGCTTCAGGAACTTCCTACTGGGTCTAGCTCATGACGTGCCTCTCACAGGACATCTGGGGCAAGACAAGACCTATCACAGGCTTGTCACCCATTTCTACTGGCCCCAGATGAAGAAGCACATCTCTGCCTTTTGTAAGTCTTGCCAAACTTGTCAGGCCAGTGGCAAGAGCGGAGGGAAATGCGTGGCACCCCTCCAACCCTTTCCTGTGGTGAGCACCCCTTTTGAGCGGGTGGGCATTGACATCGTGGGGCCCCTGGACCCCAAGACAGCCTTAGTCAACAGGTTTATCCTGGTCTTGGTGGACCATGCCACTCGGTACCCGGAAGCAGTCCCGCTCAGGACAGTCGCAGCCCCCGTGGTGGGCCGTGCCTTGATGGGAATCTTTTCCCGTGTGGGGTTTCCCAGAGAGGTGGTCTCCGACAGGGGGACACACTTCATTTCTAGGTACATGAAGTCCCTGTGGGAGGAGTGTGGGGTGACATATAAGTTCACCACTCCTTACCATCCTCAAGGAAATGGGTTGGTTGAAAGGTTCAACCGCACCCTCAAAGGCATGATTATGGGCCTGGAAGAGCCCATGAGGCAGAAGTGGGACGTCTTGTTACCATGCCTGTTGTTTGCCTACAGGGAGGTGCCTCAGAAATCCTTAGGGTTCAGTCCCTTTGAGTTGCTGTCGGGCCACCCTGTCAGAGGACCTCTCACTCTGATGAAGGAGGGGTGGAAGAAATCCCGTGGGAAAACCCCTCAGGATGTGTTCAGCTATGTGCTGGCCATTCGCAACCAGACCAAGCGCTTCAGGAAGCTCGCTCAAGAGAAACTGGAGGCTAGCCAGTAGGAAATGAAGAGATGGTATGACCAGAACACTTCTCTGGTTGAGTTCCACCCTGGTCATAAAGTGTGGGTGATGGCGCCGGTGGAGCCTTGTGCGCTCCGTGACAAGTGGACCGGGCCATATGAGGTGGTAGAGCGCAAGAGCAAGGTTACCTACTTGGTTAACCTGAAGACTCCCAGGCAGCCCCCAAGAGTGTTGCACGTGAACCGCCTCAAACCCCACTTTGAGAGGTCTGAAGTGACTATGCTCATGGCTACAGATGCTGGAGGGGAGGAGGATAGTGATCCTCTCCCTGACCTCCTGGCAGCCAAGGAGCAAGATGGGTCAGTAGATGGTGTGGTCCTCTCACCCACCCTGACCCCAGAGCAGCAGAAGGACTGTCGCCAAATCTTGGGTCAGTTCGCCCCCCTGTTCTCCCTGACCCCAGGTGTCACCAAATGGTGCGTCCACGGTGTGGACATTGGAGATAATCTGCCTGTGAAACAGAAGTTTTACAGGGTGGCTGACAAGGTCAGAGCTAGAATCAAGGAAGAAGTCTCCAAGATGTTGGCACTAGGGGTAATTGAGCCCTCCAGCAGCCTTGGGCTAGCCCAGTAGTCTTAGTGCCTAAGAAAGCTGCAACCCCCGGTGGCCCTCCAGAACTCCGGTTCTGCGTGGACTACCATGGGCTCAATGCGGTCACCAAGACTGACGCGCACCCCATCCCCAGAGCTGATGAACTGGTGGATCGGTTGGGAGCTGGCCAGTACCTGAGCACCTTTGATTTGACTTCAGGGTACTGGCAGATTGCCTTAACTGAGGGGTCCAAGGAGAGGTCAGCATTTTCAACGCCAGAGGGGCACTTCCAGTTCCGTGTCATGCCCTTTGGGTTGAAAAATGCCCCAGCCACATTTCAGAGACTGGTCAACCAGGTACTGACAGGGCTGGAGCAATTCAGCGCGGCATACCTGGATGACATTGCTGTGTTCAGCTCCACTTGGGAGGAACACCTGCAACACCTCTCTGAAGTGTTGAAGGCTCTGCAGAAGGCAGGCCTCACTATCAAGGCCAGTAAGTGCCAGAGAGGGCAGGGATCAGTGGTGTACTTGGGACACCAGGTGGGGAGCGGCCAGGTGGCGCCCCTACAGGCAAAGATTGATACCATTCTGGCTTGTGAGCCCCCCAAGACTCAGACTGAGGTGAGAGCCTTTCTAGGTCTCACCGGGTATTACAGACGGTTTGTCAACGGTTATGGCACCATTGTGGCCCCTTTGACAGAGCTGACATCTAGAAATCAGCCCAGGAAAGTGAATTGGACTGAGGCCTGTCAAACTGCTTTTGACACACTCAAAGCTGCCATGTGCACAGCACCGGTGCTTAAGGCACCTGACTTTTCCAGTGAGTTCATTGTGCAAACTGACGCTTCAGAGCAAGGCGTTGGAGCAGTATTCTCACAAATCAACGATGAGGGCGGAGACCAACCAGTGGCTTTCATTAGTAGGAGGCTACTCCCCAGGGAACAGAGATGGAGTGCCATTGAAAGGGAAGCTTTTGCTGTGGTCTGGGCTCTGAAGAAGCTGAGGCCCTACCTGTTTGGGACTCACTTCCGTGTTCAGACCGACCACAGGCCCCTCAGATGGTTAATGCAGATGAGGGGCGAGAATCCAAAACTGTTGAGGTGGTCCATTTCCCTACAGGGGATGGACTTTACGGTGGAGCACCGGCCTGGTACAGAACACGCCAATGCTGATGGTCTGTCCAGATTCTTCCACCTTAGTGATGAGGACTCCCAAGAGGTTGGGTAGTTCTCCCCACTTTCAGCTGGAGGGGACACGTGTTACACCTGTCACCCTTGGCGTGGTTTTCCCCCATCTTTTTCCCTCTGTCTCCTGTATTTTTGATGCTGTGCTGGATTTCGTTTTTGCTGGTTTAGATGCTTTGGACACTCTGCCACTGCTGATCAGTGGCAGAGTGTAAGTGCTCCCTATGTAAATTGTCATATTGATTGGGTATACCTGATTGGCATATTTGTATCACCATGAAGTCCCTAGTAATGTGCACTGTGTGTGCCAGGGCTGGTGAAGACAGATGCTACTAGTGGGCCTGCAGCGCAGATTGCGCCACCCACATGAGTAGCCCTAAAATGGTGTCTCAGGCCTGCCAGCGCAGTGCCTGTGTGCAGTCAGTGGACTGCCATGTCCGCCTGGCCAGTGTCCCCACTGACTGGGCCTAACCCTTCCCTGTCTGTGCACATCAGTCACCCCTATGGAAGGCTCAAGGTACCCCCCTGGGCAGGGTGCAGTGTATGGATAAGGTAGAGCATGTACTAGTGCAGGTCACATGCTCTGGTAGTGAGCAGCAGCCATTTTGTGTGCTCACTGCTGTAAGGTTATCTTGCTCCATAGAATAACATGGGGGAGGCTGGTCCCAATGGACACCAGCCTATCTTCTCATAGGAACAAGATGGGACATAAGTGATTGATATCCCTGAACTCAGAATTTAATAACACATCTTTTAGTTAAGGTTGTTTTTAAATTCTGTGTTTGAGAATAGTACTGTTAGAAAGTGGCTGTTCTCTTGTCTAACCTTTCTGTGTGCCTGGGCCTGTTTGTGGATTGACTGTCTGGCTGGAGGGTGACATGGGCTGCAGAGCCCCCAGGAGGTTGTCTGAGTCAGCCCGTGGATGAAAGGCAGCATCTGCTGCCAGGGAAGTGGGAGGAGATAGCACCTGATAGTGAATAGGGCTGTGCCTGCCTGACCACAATGCTGGCTCCACCTCCCTGCTGGGCGACTGTCACCTCTGTCCCTGATACTGAGAGGAAGAAGGAAGCCAGTAAAGCCCCAGTGCTTCAGCAACACCCAGAACTGGTTTAGACCGGGCTCAGGGCCCACTTGCACAAAGACTTCAAAGGACTTCAAAGACTTTTTGGGGTATAAGAGAAGGACCCCTGACAACAGAAAATTAGATTCTACAATCAAGAGGAACCTCTGCTGGAAGAAGGACTGCTGGAGAACTGAAGGAATATTGCCTTTCTGTGTTCTCTAAGGGCTGACCTGTTCTGCTGTTCAACTAAAAGCTGAGAAGAAGAAAGGTACTTTGCAGTGTGCTGTGACCCTGCCTGCTTGAACCAACAAGACTTTGCTGTGTGCTGTGTCTTCAACTTGAATCTCCAAGGGCCTGAGAAGAGCTGGCCTCCTGTTCCTGGAACCCAAGGTTAAAAGGTTCCTAAAGAATCCCCAAGACGCTGTGCAGATCGTGCTGTTTTTGCCTGGAGCGTGCTTGGTGATCAACTGCTGAGCGTGAGCAGGGATCGGTGTGCTCATCGGCACATTCTCAGCGAGGGTCGGAGGTCCGTGGTGCCTCCCCTCGTGAGTTCTGCTCTAGAGCGGTTGTGTGGCCAAGAGGGCTGTCTTGCCGTGACCTGCGCCCTCAAAAATTACCTGCCACCTGTTCACAGCCGCTGCCCGGGGCCAGAAACCACCTTTGAAGATTGCTGTCTTGATCAGAGCTGCGGGGCCGAAGATCGAAGCCACCGCGCTCCCATTGGTTGAAGGAGCCGAGCCCCCTCACTAACGCCACGACGGGATTGGCCCGTGCGCCGTAGAGTCATCTCCGAGGTCGGGCGGTGGTTGGTTGTCCACAACGCGTCATCGCAGGCCTGCCCCAGGAGCCGCACTGCCATTGGCTGACTCCCGGGTATTGGTGGAGGCTCGATCGAAGTGCTGCGACCTCATTGGTCCATCGGAAGGAGCTGTGTGTTCCGTGACGAAGCCGGGGAAGATTGACCCGACCTCGCCGAGGGAGCACTGTGAGTGCCCCCTGCCCCTGGCCTGCCTGTCCCTGCTCTGAGCGCCGAGCTAGCTCCCCCACCGCTCCTCGAGGATCTGAGAGCTGGCGGAGGGCTGCTGGGACCAGCCGGGGCTGGGAGCGAGTGTGCTCTGTTCGGAGCGGTGCGCCTGAAGCCATTTGGGGTGCGAGGCTCTGTGGATCGGCAGAGAGGAGTCCCCAGGAATACCGGTGAGGCGCATTTGCAGCGCTTGGGGCTCTTTTCTTCGAAGGGCTAATTCTTGAGGGATTAGTATGCTGGCATTGCTTGGTTTGCTCGTTTTGAGAGCCAATTGGAGATAAGTCAGTGGCATTATTTTCCTATACTGACTAAAGAGACTTGAGACTGATTTTTTATCTTATATAAGAACTTCCTATTTACAAATGCAACCATTAAGATTAAGTGCAACATTTTTCCTAAAGAAGTAATTACCATGTATTGTTGATTTTTACTGCTGCAACTAGATAAAGTTATATTTTTTATATATACTTACCTGTGTGGTCTCAGTTTGTGGTGGATGGGGGATTATTGTTGTGTTAAGTGCATTTATTATACACATTGCCTTAGGGATAAGCCTGTCTGCTCGTGCCAAGCTACCTAGAGGGTGAGCAGGGGTTATCTACTGTGTGTAATTCTTCACCCTGACTAGAAGCAAGGGTCCCTACTTGGTCTAAGGTACTTACCTCTGCCAATGAGAGACCCCCAGATCTAACAACAGACATTTAAACACTTCACTAAGACTTTGCAGTCCAAAATGCTCACAGTACTGCATTAATAAATAACATGGAGGGAACTCATCTATGTGGAGGGACCTCATCTCATCGACGCAAGCACCCTAAAGGATAGTTCGAGATTTTAGAATAGAATTAATAGTCCATTCTTAAATTCTGAGGACGGGAGAGTGGTAGCTGCTAATATAACATAGGAAGAGTGGGTACGCCATTACAAAGCTATATTTGAGTGCCCCCCTGAGTTAACCTCCTCACTACCCAGGGTGGTGGCAGACTTGGTTTTGGATTTTAGCTCTCTTGAGGTCAAAGAAGGTATTATGAGATTATCCAGTAACAAAGCCCTGGGTCCAGATGGTATTCCAGCAGACCTTTATAAATTAAACCCAACACTCTGGGCTCCTGTCCTTGCTGCGGTTTTGAATGCAGCGGCAAGATTCGGTTGCCCAGAGTCTTGGGCAACCTCAACCATAGTGCCAGTGTTTAAAAAGGGCAACTGTGATAGCACCCATTGCTACAGGCCCATCTACTTGTTGGATTCGGTGGTCAAGGTGGTGGGTCGTGTGCTTCTGGAAAGGTTGACAATCAGGAGAGAAGAGCATGCCATCTCATCAGATATCCAGTACGGGTTTCGTCCCGGAAGGTCCACTACTGCCCAATGCCTTAACCTATCCATGATTGTAAAAAAGTATACTGTTGCACGCTTCGGTACTATCTATCTTGCATTTATGGATTTGTCTTCTGCTTTTGACCGCATGAATAGGGGTAAATTCTGGCAATTCATGCATGCTATCAGGTAGATGACAACATTTCTTTCCTAGAAAGTCTTCATCAAGCAACCAGAGCACATGTCAGATTTTCCCAGGATCTCAGAGTTTCCTGCTCTGTGGAAATAAAGCGAGATATAAGGCAGGGTTGCATTCTGGCCCCTTTTTTGTTTCATTTATATGTTAATGATCTAGACACTGCAGTACAAGACACCATGGTTGGATTTCCAAGAGTAGGTCGCCGGGGACTCCGAATTTTATTATACGCGGATGACGTGGTCCTTGTAAGTAGGACCACCAGGGGGTTACAAACCTACCCAACTCCTTTTCTGCTTTTATGATGAACATGGACCTATCCAATAATGATTCAAAATCCTATGTGATGCAGATAGGCACCAGCACAATAAAGCACCCTCAGTTTAGCGTAGGTACAGCGATGGTCCCCCGTACCAAGGTTTTTTCATACCTGGAAATAATAATTGATGATCATCAGACATGGGGCCCATTAAAGCAGAGAAAGAGGGGTGACTTCATATGAGCTAATGCCGCCGTGTTTAATTTTGCTACAAAATTAGGTAAAAGACCTACAGCGGCATTGCTGCAAATATATCAGGCCAAATGTGTTGCGTTGGCTGCTTATGGAGGCAAATATGGGGGCACGTGGCTATGGATGATCTGCAAGTAGCTGAGAACAGGTTCTTGAAGCGTTTATTGGGAGTCCCAATTGGGCCCTCAAACACGGTTGGGCTCGAAGAACTGGGGGTCCCTTATTTGAGTGACACTTTGGCCTTATGCCCGCTAACCTTCTGGTTGAAAATGTGGCTTAATGAAGATCTGTTGCACGTGCATCATATATCATGGTTAAAATATATAAGGTCCAGTTTTAACAGACTGGGCAGACCAGATCTATTCAGTAATCCAGAAATGGCATCTAAAAAGGATTTGGTTTGGGTCAGGGATTCCTCCAGTAGCCTTTTGAAATTGGAGAGGGAAGAGCATGAATTGAAGAAACATAGCGTGCAAAACTTTTTAATCCTGAAAACATCATCAACTACAGAGAGCTATCTTTTAGGTTCTTTCAGCACATACAACTTTTCTGCTGACTAGACTTCGCCTGAGTTTATTCCATCCCTTGTTAGCTTTCCCCTAGGATTGCCATAGAGGACAGCTTTTAACATCCTGCGGCTGCAACAGGGAGTCTCCGCAGGATTTTCTTCATTTTTTATTCTTTTTACATTTCTATGCGATTCCCCGGAGGAAACTAAAAGTCCCTGTTTTAAGTAGATTGAATTTTAGGCAGGCACGCCCAGCCGTGATTTATTTACAACTGCTAAATGAAGACTCTGTCTTGTTTGTTCTTAATTTTCTTAAATTAGCAGTAAAACACAGGGCATCATTTTACTAGAGGGCGGTATTGTGAAGGGCATTTTATCAACCCAGTCTCCAGTCGGTGACATAATGAACGGCTTTATTTATGTATCGTTAGGTCTATTTGTACCACTGATTTCATTGGTGTTAGGATTTTAATGGACATTTTATTTATGATCTAACCTTCTGCATGTAATGAATTGGACAAATGGTTTTATGAATGTTATGATTGTTGTTTTTATATATACATGTGAACTTTTATGGTTTTAAGCTGTAGTGTAAACCGAATAAAGTTGTTTGACTGATTGAATAACATTGTGCGGAAAAATACAAAACAACAATAGATATCTCAAATTGATTTTTTTGCCCAAATATAGCATCTGAGAGCATTTTCAGTGCTAGGGTTCCACTGCAATTTTGTTGACTCCCCCATGGGTATAAAAACAGTCCAGGTTTATTTTCAGCCAGAGTAACGGAATTACTTCAGAACTTAGATGAAGAGGCATTGTCCTATGTGAATGGTATTTTACTAATGGATGATGACTTGGAGGAACACTTGAACAGAGTGAATACCATAATTTTAGCATTTACCTCTGAGGGTTACAAATTCAACTTTAAAAAATTGAAAATAGCCCACCTTAACGTCCTTTTTCTAGGATATGAACTTTCAAGTGAAGGGAAAAGCCTGGCAGCCAACTTTTTCGTAAAGTGTGCGCTGCTCCAACCTCCAAAATCATAAAAAAACTTACAATCAATCTTGGGATTCTTGAATTTTGGCAGAAGATACATTTTGGATTACGCATAAAGAGTAAAACCTTTCTACGATTTAATAAACACAGATTTTTCAGTTAGACACTGGATACAGGAACACACAGATACACTTTGTTCCTTACAAGCTGACATGATAGCTTCAAAACACTTACAGACACGCATAAAGGTATGCAACCTGGTGATCTGAACAGTTGTGGGTCAATCAGGGTACACCTATCTGACATATATTGAAGGTGAAACAGTACCAATAGCATATAAATCTCATTTGTACACAAATGCTGAGATGCATTTCGCATTTACATAAAAAATTCTAACAGCAGTACAGACTGCTGTAGTCAGAGAAAGAGCCCTGGCTCAAGGGAAACGTATAATAGTCGTGACCACGGTTCCAGCCTTAAAGGCTGCAACAAGGGAGTAAACAGCAATACAGCGCCTAATGTGCTATGTAGGACGGATGCAGGATGGAAAGTTTCATCCGAATTGCACAAAAACACAGTCTCTTGGAGGCTGGCGCAGCTGGCAGAACTAAAAGCACTAATACTGGCACTGGTAAATACGGATTGAGAATTCCCCACACTAATCGTATGCGATTCTTTTTTCTGTGTACAGTCATACAATAAATATCTACATCACTGGAGACAAAATGGGTTTAAAGACAAAAAAAGGTGGCACAATGAAGCACAAAACACTTTGGGAACAGGTAGTGGAGTTAAGAAACGAACTACCAAGGGCCCACGTGATACACACACTGAGTCATCAGCGTAATGGCTTTCACTTTGAAGGGAATTCATTGGCTGACGAAGCCGCGAAGGGGGCTGTACGCACGGCTTCCGTAGCTGTAATCACTTGTTCAAAAACAAGGACAGATGGTGAGATAATGGTTGCAATTATTGCCACATACATTAACTCAGCAGTACCGAAAACATTTCCACTCAAGTATTCTTACAAGTTAGATGCAAACAATGTTCCATTTGCTTAAATTCCTGGAGTGGGGGATAGAGTAATACCAAATATGGATCGAAGGTTAGGATTATTTCTAGCAGCACCCAAGGGTATAGGTTCTGCTACTGTTTCTCTATGAAACAACACTTCTGGTGGCCAGGACTAAGAAGCAGACTTATTACTATGTCTTAAAATGCGATATCTGCCAGCAGATGAAAGGCTCCATGGTAAATCATCCAGTGCAGACACCATTACTATTATCAGACAAACCACTCATGTGTGTTCATTTGGACCACTGCGGCCCCCTACAATCTGATGGGGCTTACAAGTATGTCATGGTTGCAGTGGTTTCCTGCTCTGGGTACCTATGGGTGATGCCCCAGCGCTCGGCTGACTCTTGAACTGTTATAAAAGATTTGCAAGTCTTTATAGGGGCATACGCAATCGGCACACTTCATTCTGACCTTGGCCCCGTATTTAGCTCTAGGGCTTACAAGGAAGCTATAGGAATTCAGGGTGAAGAATTGCGGTACTCCTCTCTGTACCATCCCAAGGGAAATTTGGTTGTGGAGAGGAAAAACCAGGACCTAAAGCAATCTTTTACAGCTAGAGTATTAGGCTTGGGTGGCAATTGGGTAACAAATATGTATGGAGTACAAAGGTTATTGAACAATCAGCCAAGGAGCTCTCTGGGGGCGTCACTCCTTATGAGGTCCTATTTCGGACAAGGTTGTGGGTGCCTGATCTTGATTGTGAAGGCACAGTGGCAGATAAAAAATGTTTTGACATCCATAAACGTTTGGCTGTTTTACAGTACCTGAATGAAACAAGGGCACTACAGAGTAATGTCAATAGAAAGTAGAACGTCATTGGGGACGTAAAAAGTGTCACGGCAAGACCTGCCTAGATCCCTTAAGTCGGGGATCTGGTCAGAGAGAAAATAGCAGACAAAAATAATTTGGGCCATCATACAGAAACCTGTAGATGTCCTGGCGGTTGAAGGAACAGGAACAGTACTTCTGCACCTCTTGCTGGTAAAAAGGAGAAAATATTCATCTAAATTGACCTAATCAAACCACACAATGTGGCCGATAATGAGTAGTAGGCCACGTGGACTCCAAAGTAACAGTCACCCTCCTCTCACAACCATACAAGAAGTTCAAACAGATAGACTCATCACGTTTGAAGAGTCACCTGCACGGAATGAAAGACTAGTGCAACAATGCAATGGAGCTTGTTCCTCTTGATACTGAAGTTCAAAATGAGAACTCTATTGAAAGATACATTTAAATTCGACCAAAACACGGATATCTATGTCAACATGCCCCAACAAGAGCAAGCAACACCAGCTCAAAAAACTTGTCTACAGCGATTTGAAGATTTTCTGAACTTTCTTAAAAAGATTTACCTGGTATCACCTTGGGTGGAACTCTGAGTATCTGCAGGAATACTTTTCTTTAATTTTTGGTAAGGCCTAGTAATTGTTTTTAGTATGCTTATTAATGGAACTTATGTTCCAGAAAGCTGTGCGGCACAGAAAGTGAATGTGATCCTGAAACTGCACCTATCATTAAAACGTGAAAAAATAAACCTGTCATCAGTGAACAATACAGCAGTTCCTATACCTGAAGGTATAGTGTGGGACAAATTTGATTTCAATATATTTGGTCCGACTGAACTTTTAAAAATACCATATTTATTTAAAATATTATTAAGTGATATCATTACCTCCTGTTGTGTGTCGATTTAGATTTTGTATCTAGATTTCCCAATTTATGACCTTATATAGGTACAATTCACATTGCCCTTATTTAGGCATGGAAATTCAGCCCTTATTTAGGCATTGCTCATGCTATCCAAATACAGGCATGGCTACCTACATCCGTTCATCTCACAACGAGTTCTTGGGAAACCAGACTCTTAAGCCTTTAGGACTTCCCCTTGCTTGGATATTGATTTCTCCAAGAACTCATTTATTTTGTATGAACATCTATTCCTTAGGGGTTCATTCATGATGTTCTTATGCCTGAGTTTTCTGTCAATACTGGCATTCCTAAAGTCATTCACTTGCCATGGCAAACCACGGTTTAGTCCTCGGTTTTACTGCCTACTTGCACAACGCGGTTCGGCACAGCAAGTTCGGGAGGAAGTCCAGTACCCAACTGACGCACTGACCAGACGGTGCCATCCTCCTCACCGAGAATCCAGCTCCAGTGTTTCTGACTCCCCTTGCGAGGTGTTAGAAATTGAGACCCGGAAAGAGATTCCAACCACTCTCATTGTAAGGTATGGAGAAGACTAGAACCTAGAGGGACTCTTGGCAACTATAGTTAAACTAAACTGTAGCTAAACTAAATTATAGCTAAACTGCACCTACTTCTTCCCTCGTACTACACTTAGGTTAGGTACACTGGGGTAGGATTATTTTAGAAGAACCAGATGAGTATTTTTGCCTGTGTTATTTATGTATGTATTTTTATGAATATATGTCATAGCTACAGATCATGCTATTGCAGTATTATTTAATCCTACTGCTAACGCTGTACGTATTATACTTCGCATTCTGTCTTACAATTGTAGCAGGTCATATCTCTTGCATGAGAAATAAGACTGTTCAATAAACCCTTTTTATTGATGCGACGTCTATCTATTTCTGTGCAACTCTGTAGAAAAGAAGCATGCATGATTGACTGAGTGAAACGGTTATCTATTGTTTCCACGACTCTGAAGAGATTGTTCCGACTCTAAGGGAAACAAAGTTGTCATGTTTATGCGGTTGTCAGAAACGAATCCCTTCTTGTTCATTCGTGAAGTTTCTAGTGACTACTGAGTTAGTTGGCACACACAAGTAACTAAATTAATGTACTCGATAGGGACATACTGACCTCAGTCCTATGTCAAAACTATAGTGTATATTATTCAAATGCACAGAGCCTATCAGGGATATAGGAACTACACTACATGGCTCCCAACGGTTTGGTAAGGTACTAATTTAACGCTAGATACTAAAGTAACTCAGTCGAGCTTTTCTCAGAGACATCTACACATAAAACTCCATAAGACGTCTGGAGTGGGTAGGGATAATATCCTCCATAGCTGAGTAGGACGAAAATCTTATGTACTAGCTTTTTGCTTTGTTCAACGTTGACGGATACAGTGTTCCAAAATATTGTGCACCTTATCTTTGTTCCCTTGAAACTTGCTCTGCAATTTTCATTAAACAATGTCTGAGGACAATAACACCGAAACCAGTGAAGCTGCAGCCAACAAAGTCGCAGCAGCTTTTAATCACACAGGTTTGAATGAAACTGATGAGAATGCTATATTCATTCCTCCAAATTTAAGGAGAGCCATCACTCTAAAACTTATAAAACATGGCCTAACAACAAGAGGTGGTAGAGCAGTTTTTGTGATAGAAGCACATGAATATCACCAGACAGAGGTATTCTATTCATGGATAGTATTCCCAGAATCAAATCCAGAACACATGTGTTTCACTTCTACAAAGAAGATGAACCACCTGAGGAATATATTCCTTTCGAGGATATTGAAATTCCACTCACATATCAAGAGCATGAGCTCTGGTTTAAAGGCGCCCATTTAAATCACATTACCAGGCTCGGTCCACTAGGTAGACCAGGAGCAACATGGCTGATTTTAGCTGGCTATACACCTGACCCTGACATTGAAGCAATGTCTGACGACAAATTACTTAGTAATATCCAAAGATTGAAAGAATTATACAGTTAACTCACAATTGTCTGAAAGTCCTGAAAAGGCCTTTACTAAAAACACTCCTACCGCTTCTAAAAAGAAACAGACATCCGAAAGAAGAGGACGGTCAGATCAAAAAGAAGAACAAGTCCAAAGACGATCAACACTTTCAGAAGAACAAAACAAAACCTCAATTCTCCAAGAAGAAAGTAGCAGGTCTAAAGATCAGACATGCCGAGGATTCTGAGAATACAACTCAAGAATGGAGAATGGGCTCAGACAATGCTGGACAGTACAGCAGAAGTAACAATAGCTTGCCAGAACCTGAAGGAACTTTTGGCGACAGTGGACTTGAATGAGTACATACAAGTTGAGAATGTAAACACCTGGATTAGCTCTCCACAAAGGTTATATGAAATAACACTCCGGATGGAGGGAGACATACAAAGAAAAGTGATAGTACTCTTTTGGGAGTGACTTTCAAAGGGTTATGATATACTTCTAGCAGAACGGGAATTTGTCAGGGAGTGCCCATATTGCAAAGACATCATTATGCCAGCCTTCTCCAACCATGTTCCAGTACATTTAAAATATACTTATGCCAGGAAATGGGCAGTCGCCCAAGCCCCAGCATTACACAAAAGTCATGTAAGTTGGGATGAGGACTCACCTCACCATAACAGCCAGTTAAAAAATCAACCAACTGCGCAACGGCAGTATCCAATTAAGCAAGAAGCTAAACAACAGGTCAGGGAGATCTTAGATCAACTTGAATACCAAGGTTTGATTGAAACTCGCACCTCATCAATGAACAATCCTTGGTTTCCTGTTTCCAAACCAGACAATACATATCGTCTAGTTTTGGATTACTGACACCTAAACTCTTGTTGTAAAACATTTACAGTGCAAAAAGCACACAGTACAGCACTAATGAATAACATTGTCCGCAAAAAATAGAAAACCACGTTAGACATTTCAAATGGTTTCTTTTGTCAAAATATTGTACCTGAAAGTAGGTATTTGACTGCTTTCTCAATGATGGGGACGCATCGTCAATTCTGTTGTCCCCCTCAAGGATTCAAGAATAGTCAGGGGTTATTCTCAGCAAGAGCAACAGAGTTACTACAAACTTATGATGACGAGTCTTTGTCATGTGTCGATGATGTCTATCTTACAGACGATGACCTGAACAGGCACTTGAACTGGGCTTAGCCTCTGATGGGTATAAATTCAATTTAAAAAAATCAAGAATTGACGATTTAAACATCCTTTTCTAGGATATGAACTTTCAAGTGAAGGAAAAAGCCTGGCAGCCAACTTTTTAGAAAAGTGTGGGCTGCTCCAACCTTCAAAAACGCTGAAAAACTTACAGTCAATTCTAGGTTTCCTGAATTTTGGAAGAACCTACATTCTAAGCTATGCAGAAAGGGTTAAACCTCTCTACAAATCAATCAAACCTGATTTTAAAACAATTAATTGAAAAAAAGAACACACAGAAATTTTGTGTTCACTCCAATCAGACATGTTATCAGCAAAACATACGCAACAAAGTGATCCGAATCATTCCGGGTCAATGTGGATTCACCTACTTAACTTTTAATGAAGGTGAAAAAGTTAATTCTCCTGCTGCAACTGATGTTGAATACGTTTTTGATCCATATTTTAAAACATAAGCATTCCTGCAACATGAACACTAATGTCCTCTGCCTACTGAAATTCTACCTATAGACCAGTATGAATGTATAATTTATACTGACGGATCAGCACAACCCGCTACGGGGGTACACAAGCTTATAGGGCTGCATGCGCGATCGTTAGAGGTTGTATGCGCAATGGCAAATTTAGACCTATGGTCAAATAAAAAGTACAGCTCAGCGAGCTAAACAACAAGCATTTACAATGGCACTTGAAAACATGGATCACGAATTCCCCACACTCAGAGTGTGCAATTCTTTTTACTGTGCACAATCTTATAATTAATATTTACAGAATTGGCTTCAAAATGGTTTTCAAAGATGCAAAAGGTGGCACAACCAAGCACAAAACGCTTTGGGAACAAGTAGTTCAGTTGCGAAACGGACTACAAAACACTCACGTGATACACAAACTGAGTCATCAACATGATGGCGTTCACGTTGAAGGGAATTCATTGGCTGATGAAGCCGCAAAAGGGGCTATCCAAATGGCTTCCGTAGCTGCAATGACTCGTTCAAAAACAAAAATAGACAGTGAAATAATACTGGCTGTCAATACTTCAAGCAAAGGCAGTGGTGCAGCGTTACCTAAAACGTTTCCACTCAAATACTCATATATAATTGAGACGAACAATGTTCTGTTTATTCGAATCCCTGGAGTGGGGGATAGGGTAATAACCAAACATGGAACATAGATTAGGACTAATCCTAGCAGCACATGAAGGGCTCGCCTCTGCTCATGCAGGTGTTTCTGCCACAGTGTCGTTATTAAAGCAACGATACTGGTGGCCGGGCATTAGGAAACAGACCAGAAACTATGTCCTGGACTGTGAAATATGCTAAAAGATGAAATTCTCTACTGTGAAACGTCTTGCGCAGACGCCCCCGTTAATTTCAGATAAACCATTAGCGTGTGTTTACCTGGACCACTGCGGTCCCTTACAAAGGGAAGTAACTATCAATATATCATGGTCGCAGTGGATTAGTGTTCAAGGTTCATATGGATGTGGCCTCAGCGCTCGGCTGATGCTTGAACTGCTATAAAAGATTTGCGAGTCTTTATCGGCACATACGCAATGGGCACACTACACTCTGACCAGGGTCCTGCGTTTAGCTCTCGAGCTTACAAAGAAGCCATGTCCAGTTTGGGTGTTGAATTGCGGTACTCTTCTGCATCCATCTTGAGGGAAATTCTGTTGTGGAAAGAAAAAAATGGGACATAAAGCAGTCTATAACAGCTAGGGTATTAGGTTCGGGTGATGGGTGGGTCAAACATCTTTATGGGGTCCAATGTAGTATAAACTATTTGCCAAGAAGTTCTCTAGATGGTGTTACTCCATATGAGTTCCTATTTGGGACAAGAATGTTGGTTCCGGATCTTGATTGTCATGGAACAGTGGTGGAAAATAAGAAATTTGATATCAAAGATCGTTTGGCTGTTTTACAGGACCTAAATGAACTAAGATCGAAACAAAGCAACGTGCTCCTGAAGCCTACCACCACTGGGAAAAAAATGATCGTCCCAGCAAGGATGTCTGGATTCCAAAGCTTGGTGATCTAGTCAGAGAAAAGATCGCGGAAAAGAAGGAATTTGGGCCTTTTTACAGACAACCAGTACCTGTCCTAGCAATCCATGGATCAAGAACAGCACTACTGCCGCCCCTTGCTGGTAAAAAGGAGAAAAGATGTGTGTCAATCGACCTGATCAAACCATACTATGTGGCTGATACTAAGGAGTAGGCTAAGTGGACTCAGACAATGTAGCAGACGCACTCCTCTAGCTACAATCCAAGAGGTTCAAACTGAGAGACGCATCACCTTTGAAAATTCTACATTGAGAAAACAAGGACTAAGCAACAAAGCTTGTGAACTCGTTCCTCTTGAAACCCAAATACCAGTTCGTCCTGATACACATGTCTACAACGAAGTAACAAGTGATCAAATGGTTCCAGCAATTTCAACAAATCCGGATGGAATTCCAACTATTGACAGAACTGCTTCTGGCTATTTAATTAACTTTGATATGATTTCTGGGGATCCCAGCGAACCAGAAACAACGCCAGCACAAAGAACAAGCAACAGACTTTTTTCATCACCTGAAAAAGACTTATCTGGTTTCACCATGGATAGAACTCTGGATTGTTTTGGGAATATTCTTGTTTCTACTTTAGTTAGCTCTGGTAATAACTCTGGTTATGCTGATAAATGGAAGATATATTCAAATGGACAAAGCAAGTAAAGAAGTGAACTTACTTCTACAGCCACACAAATCATCACATCGTGAACAAAGAGACTTGTCAGCAGTGAACATCACAGCTGTTCCTGTACCAGATGGTAACGTTTGGGAAAGAACTGAATATGACATTTTTGGCCCATCGGAGCTGTTGAAGATTCCACACTTGCTCAATATTTCATTAAGTGACTTTATTGCCTCTAGTACCTTTTCTGATGATTGGGACTTCGAGACTGTTAATAATATGATGTCTGATCTAGAAGTGTCTGTAGTATTCACAAATCATGAATATATAGAGGGTTCATCAGACTATGAACAAATGTATTGTTATAACCATTATGGTCATCATTTATTGCTCAAAATTGCAATACCTAGAAATGTATATGTGTATAACCAATGGGAAGATTGTCCTACACCTCCAAAGGGTAGCTCAAAAACGTTTGCAATGAAATTTCCATATTTTCAAAACTCTGTCCGCAGGTTGGCTAAATCACAATCGGATTTCACTACTCGGTTCAATGAGGTAGAAACACGGATATCAAATTTAGAGGATGAATTTGGGCAACAAAAGCGCATGACCGAATCGCTTTGTGCTACAAAAGAGGACACCAAATGGAAAATGGCCGATTTTGAAAATAAAGCGCGAAGAAATAATTTGCGGGTATTGCAAATACCGGAAGGCAAGGAAGGGCAGGATCCTCACAAATTTATGGTGGATTTATTTAAAAAGTCGTTCCCAGAGCTTGGAAAATGGGACTGGGACCGAGAGATTGAGAGAGTTCACCGCTTTCCTTTCAATATTCAACTCCGTGCTGGACAACCTCAAAGATCGAGAGCATTTATAATTTCATTTAATAGCTTTTTAGCTAGAGAGGAAGTATTCAAGTTGGCACGCCTGATTTTGAATTCTATGTTCGTCTCTATTTTTGTAAATACACCATGGAAACTCGTTGGCAATTACAACAGTTGTTTAGTCAATTTCAGCGCACTCAGTTTTTCACTTCAAAGGGCTCTGCCAAAGAATATTTGAATAACATGTTGAGTGAATAATGCTATGCGATAATGTAATGTTTTTTTCAAGTGGGTATATTTGGTGAGGGGTTGAATTTGGTTCAATCGTTCACCATTAGTCCTCTCGAAAAGTATTATTTATTGAATGAATATTTGTCTGGTGAACGGAGAGAGAGATGTATCTTTCTGTTCTGGTTAGAGGATTATATAGATTATATGCGGGCAAGGGTAGGGGTTCATGGCAGCTGACATCTGCAGGACCATAAGTCCTAAAGCCTTGTTAATGGTGGGGGGAGGGGGAGGCTGTGGGGGTTGTGGGGTGGTGGAGGTTATGGGGCTGGTGTTGGGGTAAAAAGTGAAAACATTTCTCAGATTCAGCGAGAAAGAATGACATGAAAGAAAACAATGTATTAAAACATTTATTCTTTCATTTACTTGGCAAAGAGGTATTCCGTCGTCATTCATTGATTATAATTTGGTGTGTTGATGGCCGCTAGAGGGTTTAAAATTTGTTCTCTAAATGTTACTGGCCTTAATATTTTCAATAAAAGGAGAAGAATAGCTGCAGAGCTCCCTAATATCCAACCAGATCTTGTATGTGGCAAGGAAATGCACTTACCCTGGGACAAGCATCATTTATTTAAGGACTCAGGATATTCAATTGTCGTTGCTTCTCAGCAATCAGTAATGGTTCGAGGGATGACGATTTTAGTCAAATCTAATACAAACATGTTTATTCGTAGCTCTGCCAACAAATTTGGTCGCTGGGCTATATCTGAATGTAGAAGAAAAATTGTAATTTCACCTTATGCACTATCTATGGGTCCAATTTAGATGAGGCTTTAATTTTGGGAGAATTGAACTTAGAGTTAGGGGCTTGGCCAGCCCAGCTGAATATTTGCGGAGCTATTAACATTAATCTAACCAATCAGGATCTTATGGTGGGTCTTCAGGGTTGTAAGGGTCGGAAGCCTCGAGTTTTTAGGGCCTTGTATAACTTGTTAAAATATCATGGCCTGGTGGACGCCTGGGGTAAGTTATCCCCAACAGATCCAGGACACACATTTTATTCTTTTCCACATAAAAAAATGGTGAGATTAGACTATTTCTTTTTATCTTCCACTCTTCTGGTGGGAGCGAGAATGCAAATTTATCCTAGAATATCTTCAGACCATGCTCCTATTGTATTAGAGATGTCAGGGTGGCGAGAGGTTCTGAGATCCAGAAAGTTTTTTTTTGATCGGAAATTATGTGTAAATGATCACTTTAGAGAACACATCACCAGGTGGTCGAAGGAGTTTTTTAATAACAACAGGAATTTAGCCAGAATTGACATCGTGTGGGATACATTTAAGGCCTGTTTTAGGGGCGAAGCATTGCGTTTTGGAATGTTTCTTTAAAAAAAAGTAAAACTGAGCTGCAGGGTTTATATGGGGAGCTGCAAAGAGCAGAGAAACAATTGACACATGGCATTGCACAACAGGGTAATATACATGAGCTAGAGGAGAACTTAGCTAGGAAAAGGGCTAAAATAAGGGGTATTTGGGACAAGGAGAACGCAAGGAAATTTTTTACACATAGAAAGCAAAGCCATGAATATGGGGAAACAGTTGGGAGATGTCTTGCTCTTAAATTACGTATGAAGGAAGGTAACCAACGAATATCAGTTTTAAAGGATAATTTAGGAACATTAATATCTGATGAGCAAGGGATTCTGACTATTCTTCATCAATTTTATTCAGAGCTATATACAAAGCAGAGCGGGAGAGTAGAACTGGAATTAGGAAGGTTGTTGGGTGGGGTTGTCCGAGAGTTAGATCCAGAGTTGGCAGCTTAGCTTGATAATCCAATTTCTATGGAAGAACTAGAATCTGTAGTCAAAACCTTAGCATCAGGAAAAGCCGCAGGCCCTGATAGTATACCCGGAGAGATAGATAAACTCTTCTTTGGTTTAATTAAAGATATGATGCTGGCTATGTTTAGAGTGGCTCAAAGGGGGCGGGCGCCACAATCTTGGGAGGAAGCCACCATAATAGTTTTTAGTAAAAATGGAAAAGACCCTGAGCTACCCATCTCATATTGGCCTATGTCATTATTAAATTGCAATGGGAAAATATATTCCAAAATACTGGCTAATCGTCTTTCTAAGGTTATATCAACTATAGTTTCACAGAATCAAAATTGATTTATTCCTGGAAGGGGAACAGTGACACCTATTAATAAGGTGATCACCCTTTTTGATATTGCTCAAGTGGAGTAGAGACAATTAGGATGAATTTTATTAGACGCTGAAAAAACGTTCGATCAGGTGGAGTGGGATTAACTGTGGAGCTTGATGGAAATTATTGGATTTCGGAAAGGTGTTATGACAGCTCTGCAGGTTTTGTACGCTTCTCAGATCGCTAGAATTGCAGTAATGGGTAGAACTTCAGAGGTAGTAAGAATTATTAGAGGGACGAGGCAGGGCTGTCCCTGTTCCTCTTTACTCTTTTGTTGAAATGCTTTGTAAGAGTAGAGTGATATGACCATTTAATGTTCATGAAGTACCTTATTCAGTATTTGCGTTTTCAGATGATATTGCGGTGATGTCTGAAGATCCGGCCACTGCTTTATCAGAAATTGAACGGGTGGCTTCTGTATTTGGTCTGGTGTCGGGCTATAAATTAAACATCACAAAGACACAACTCGTCTGTACAGATAATGTGGCTATACAAGACTCCAGGGTGGTGGCTGAGGCCACATTCCTAGGCATTAAAATCAGGACTTCAATGACAGCATTAGTAGAAGCTAATTGGGGAGCTTTAGTCCATAATATTAAAAACTCACTGGATAGATGGGGACGCTTGCATCCTACACTAATAGGCAGAGGGAATGTGTTAAAAATGAGTATACTACCCAGGGTTTTATATTTATTCATGTCCATACCGCTTGAAATAACAAAAACCCAATTGCAAAGGTTACAGTCACTTTGTTCTAAGTTTCTTTTGGCCCCAAGGAAACCCCGGAGTGCTGCTAGATTTCTGGCGCTTACTATTGCAAGGGGTGGCTTAGCAATACCTGATTTTACGTTTTATTATTATGTTTGTTTTTTGCAAAAAATGCAGGTATTATTGAGTAAAGAAAAAGACGATAATATCGTGGTAGCTCCATCAATTTTTCAGTTAATCTTAGGATCTGAGGCAAACTGTTGTTTATTTAGAGAAATTGATGGGAGCTATTACAAAAGGACTAGGTTCAAGGTCTTGGAAACAGCCTTTAAAGTGTGGAGGAGAATACGCAAATTAACGGACTTGGAAAGTTTGACATATTATACCCCAATGAATGCGTGGAAGTTACTGCCTACAATATTTGGTGATAGGGTAGTTATTGGCTGGAGAGACAAGAGTATTAGGCAGTTTGGTGATCTACATGGTGATGGGGGACTTGTAATTCAGTATGAAGATCTGGTCAAGCAATATCAGGTGTCTCATTCACAGTTTTTCAAATATCTCCAAATCCGCGATTTTCTAAGTCGTAGAAAGTTGAAATTGAGGCCTAATCCATTAATTGACGCTGTTAGATCCGGTAGGAAGATTGGTGTTTTGTATAAAATATAATTTTTATATAGAATGGATGATCTACAGAAACACAACTTACAATTGACTGCCATACTGGGACAGGAAATATCATTGGAAGAGGCAATTGTTATGTCTAATGAAGTTTTTTTGTCTGCAAATCTGAAAGTACAATTTTTTAAAACTGCATTTAATTTGTACTATACTCCTGCATGAATGCACAAATGGGTAGACAGATAGTCTGCACATATTTTTTAGCTGTGCCAAATTAAATAATTTTTTGCAGGATATTGAAAGATATCTATCAAAGATGTTCAAAGCACCATTTGTTATTACACCAGCTTTAATGCTCTTAGGGGTTGGGCAAGGGGTTAATATGGGAAATGCTTTCTACAAACAGCGGTATTTTGTATTTGTTGCAATGACTGTGGCTCGATTAGTTATAGCCTCTGAGTGGCTCTCCCCAGAATCTCCCAGGTTTGGCTCTTGGCGTCTTAAAATGTTTAATTTAGCAAATTTAGAAATAAGTCTGTATTCAATAAAAGGTATTAGAAAACGAAAATTAGGAGAATCTATATGGGGAGTTTTCTCAGAATTTACGACTCTAGGATGTTAAGTCTTTGATTTGCTGTATGTAATTTTTTTGAATTTGGCTGAGGTCTCAAGTCTCTTTCGTTGAACTGTGATAATGAAATACATTTATAAAAAAATAAGAAATTTCCATACTTTTTCAGGGTTCAATTTATCCAATGCTGAATCATTTTATTTTAAAAATGTGAACAAGACAGGAATGACAAATATGTTAACCAATACAAAACAGATTTATTCAGCAGCCTTTATTGCCCAACTGTCTAGACAGGGTTTTGACTTTTTGAAAGACAATAATGAGACAAAAACTGTCTGGGGTACAAAAGATTGGCAAGTGCAGGGGGTAGAAGCTTTGTTTAGAGCCTGTATCATCCCTGAGCAAATTATGTTTTTGAATGACACTGTCCAACAAACGTCTTGCCTTGGATTAGCCAAGAGCAAAGACATAAACAAACCGACCATACCTATACCATCAAGTAATAGTGCTACACAGGGGAGATCGACGTACATAACATTTTGCATTACAACAGATTAGATCCAGAATGGAAAAAATGGTTGCTCTGGCCCTCAGACACAAACAACTGTTGAGATCTATTCCTGAACAAAACACGGGGTTTCACTATCCATATGCCAGACCCAGGATATGTTCAAAGACAGCAGCCTGGAGTAGTAACAACATACAGTGTGAGGAAACTATGTCTTGATTGGTTACAGAAATCTACACTTGAGGATGGAAAATAACACTTTCTTTACTTAAAGATGGTGCAGACCTTAGGGAATTATTGCTAGGACCAAGAAAACTGCGTCAAAAATATTTCATATATGCCGTTATCTATGCTGCTTATAACGAAATATGGAAGATTACCCAAGCAGAGACTGCAGAACGAACACATGAAATTGATCGTATTAATTTAGAGAAATCTCTCTCTGTAGTAGACAATGGGTTAACAACTCTGTTGTCCAGGATATATTCATTGGACAGCATTGTGTCTTCTGCCATAGACATCATGGAACAAGATGTGGTCATGCTGCAACATGGTCAGTCTCAATAACGTTCTATCATGCTATTAGGCTGGACGCTGCAAAACTTGTGTGCAGGCTATGTGCCCTGGCGTTTAATCAACACTACATCACTGTTTTCAGAATTCAATCTCACTGGTAAACAGATCAAACTGGCACAGAGGGGAGCAGACTATACAGTGCTGTGCATTGAAAAACTGAAAAAAAATTACCATTCACATTGGCAGAAAAAACTGCTTCTGAGTGGATCATAGATGGTCAAATTACTCTGCCTGTTACAATTTTCCATTTTCAGTATTGCCTAAAACATATACGAGCAGGCAAATATGAAAGGTTGGGGAAAGAATACATCAAGACATCCTGAGATTTACCATACACACGCAGATGTTGGAGTGGGGGGCGTGAAGTGTTTGTTAGCTGTTCTAACTGTGGAAACGCACTAATCGGTTCTCTCCTTTTTCAGGGTATTAACTTACACAGGCCTGCTATGGTTCCTCTTAAAACGTATCCTGTCACCTGCAAGGCTCACCAGCTGCAGTGATTAATCCAATATCCGGACTACTTTCTAATGGAAGTTACCTTGTGTTGAACGATCACAGCTGCTGTGGCATGTTGCCAGGCATCCCACATCTAGTGACTGTTTCATCCAGGGTAACTTGCTGTATGCAAGTATAGTTTCCACAAACCAAGACAACCAGGGAGTTGCCTTTATGGCCTTCACTGGACATCTTTTCTATTCGAATTGATATTCTAAGCAGAATGAAAGCCATTCTTTTAAAAAAAAACTGTGCCACTAACATCGGCCAAGGAAACCTATGATCTACAAGTCGTATGGACTTCTGCCTAGATACATGTCCTTTTGAATACAAACTGTCCCATACATTTCTCAGAAATGTTGGAACGTATCTTAAACATGTCTGATACGAGCGGTATTGTACATCTATTTAAGAACGTGTTTTCAGGACTGTTAGCACCTTTTCAAGCAGTCCTCGGAATACTTCCAATCTTCGTGCAGTCTGTGTTTGGCGGACTGCCACTACTTGTTGGACTTGGCACAGGGATCCTATTTTTGCTCCTACTGCTACGATATTGCAAGCCAAATCACCAGCGCCACTCCAAGTACCCCAGAGAGAGTTCTATTGGAGATGAAGTGTCGTGAGCGGATCGTCCAAATTCTAGGTATACCTCATCTACGAGAATTACATACTGCATGGTTTCTGTCATTCAGACCAATCTGGCAAGATTGCGTCTTACCTATTCTACTCTGCCTGCTTTGCGGTGAAGAATGCGTGCTAGACATTTGTCTAACACTCCCATCAGTCAAGCCTATGGATATCGATACTCTGCTGGACCTGATAACGGCCCATGCTCTTTGTTGTCCCCAGCGGCTACCAATTCTGATGACAGCATTCATTGAGATCTCACAGATGCAAATTGCTACTGCTGAGGTACGAGAGGAAACAACAGACGCGCAGGTAACATCCGATACGAACATTGCTGATGCGGCCAATGCTGAAGGCAATGCTTCTCATCTATGTGCGGTTAGTCTTCTAAATGAGGTAATCCAACTTTCACCTACAATGGTAGACAACTTTTTGTCTACAGGATTGGAAGATTTCATGTTTTCTCTATACCCAAACATTGACTTTTGACTTTTGATTCAGGCACACAGTGTTCCGGAGAGACTCTGAATTTGGTCTTCATTTTTTAAAACAAAGAACTTTTTCTATGATTGTTTTTTTCCTCCAAATTTGAAGTTTTCTTTTTTTTAGCAAAGTAATCTGCTTATAGTATTCATAGAGAACAGAATTCTTTGAAACACTTTCGGAGACAATATGTCACATTGTCAATACAAATAGTATTTTGTAACTTGACATGAAATGTTTTCGGCCCTTTTTCTTCTGTATTTATGAGCCATTTCATAAATGTATATATGTTTATAATTCATTCATATAGCATTCAAATGTCTACATATGCTTAGAATGAAACATTGCTTTAATATGTACAACACCATTGCATTTTATGCATCGCAACAGTTTTAAATGCATTTTTTACAATGTATTTTTAGACATGTTCTTAGCCATTGGTATGTAGCTATGTTTTAGATATATTTGACATGTTTAAAATTTAGTAACGTCGTACATACGAAAGTGGAGTGGGTGTTGTATGTCGATTTAGATTACGTATCTAGAATTCCCGATATATGGGTACAATTCACATTGCCCTTATTTAGGCATAGAAATCCAGCCCTTATTTAGGCATTGCTCTTGCTAACCAAATACAGGCATGGCTCCCTACATCCGTTCATCTACGTCACGAGTTCTTGGAAAACCAGAATCTTAAGCCTTTAGGATTCCCCTTGCTTGGATATTGATTTCTCAAAGAACTCATTTATTATGCATGAACATCTATTCCTTAGGGGTTCATTCATGATGCTCCTATGCCCGACTTTTACGTCAATACTGGCATTCCTAAACTCCTTCAGGGTATAAATATGCCTGCACTTGCCATGGCAAACTGAGGTTCGGTCCACGGTTCGACTGCCAACTTGGACAATGCGGTTCGCCGCGGCAAGTTCGGAAGGAAGTCCAGACCCCAACTGACGCACTGACCAGACGCTGCCATCCTCCTCGCCGAGAATTCAGCTCCAGTCTTTCTGACTCCCCTTGCGGGTGTTAGAGATCGAGACCCGGGAAAGAGATTCCAACCGCTCTCATTCTAAGGTATGGAGAAGACTAGAACCTAGAGGGACCCTAGGCAACTATAGTTAAACTAAACTGTAGCTAAACTAAACTATAGCTAAACAGCACCTACTTCTTCCCTCGTACTACATTTAGGTTAGGTACACTGGGGTAGGAATATTTTAGAAGCACCAGATGAGTATTTTAGCCTGTGTTATTTATGTATTTATTTTTATGAATATATGCCATAGCTACAGACCATGCTATTGCAGTATTTTACTGCTAACACTGTACGTATTATACTTCGCATTCTGTCTTACGATTGTAGCAGGTCATATCTCTTGCATGAGACATAAGACTGTTCAATAAACCCTTTTTATTGAAGCGCCCATCTATCTATTTCTGTGCAACTCTGTAGAAAAGAAGCATGCATGATTGACTGATTGAAACGGTTATCTATTGTTTCCACGACTCTGAAGAGATTGTTCCGACTCTAAGGGAAACAAAGTTGTCATGTTTATGCGGTTGTCAGAAACGAATCCCTTCTTGTTCATTCGAGAAATTTCTAGTGACCTCTGAGTTAGCTGGCACACACAAGTAATTAAGTTTAATGTACTCAATAGAGACATACTGACCTCAGTCCTATGTCAAAGCTATAGTGTATATTATTACAATGCGCAGAGCCTATCAGAGATATAGGAATTACACTACACTTCAGTACACTTTCAGACGATTGGGAATATGAAACTGTAAATAATATGTTGTCTGATTTAGATAAATCTGCTACTTTTTCTAATAATGAAATGTTAGAAGACACATCAAACTTTGAGAAAATATATCGCTATCAACATGTTGGTCATCACTTTCTGCATAAATCTAATAATCCTAGGAATGTTTTCACATATCACCAATGGGAACATTGCTCAACACCACGAAAGGCAGTTCTAAAACATTTGTACAAAAATGTACATATTTTTCAGGGTTTAACAAGTTAGACCCAGCCTCTCATTACTATAAGGTTACACCAACACCAGCACAGAAAAATATGTTGACACCAAACAGATTTACTCTGCTGCCTTTATTGCTCAGTTGTCTGAACAAGGGTTCAACTTATGAAAAGACACTGTAGACTTAAAATCGGTCTGGGGTACTAGAAACTGGCGGATCTAGGGAACAGAGGCACTATTTAGAGCATGTCTCATTCCTCAAAACATATTGTTCTTGAATAAAACAGTGCAAAAAACAACTTGTCTTAGGTTAGCTAGGAATAAAGATTTGAATACACCTCGGGTGCCAGCACCATCACACACTGAGGATAACATAACATCACACAAAGAGCTTACAGTGGATGACATTTTGCAAAACAATTGATCAGACCCCGATTGGAAGGAATGGTTGGTTTGGCCTTCTATACACCAATAACTGTCAAGAAAGAATCTTCTGTAACACTAAAGGATTTAGTATTAATATGCCAGATCCACGTTATGTGCAAAGACAACACCCAGGGTTAGTGACATCATACAGTGTTTGGAAGTTATGCCTCGACTGGCTATAAACCTTAACACCCACACACAGGTGAAACAGCACTTATACTTACTTACTGGAGAAGTGGACCTACAGGAAGATTTGGAAGATTTCACAACAGGAAACCACTGAAAGATTACGAGAAATAGATTGCATTAATCTAGAGAAAGCTCTAGCAGTGGTCGATAATGGGTTAACAACTTTAACATCCAGGACATATTCACTGGGCAACATTGTATCTTCTTGTATCGATGTACCAGAATAAGATTTGTCTATATTACAACACAGGCAATCACAGTTACTTTTTATTATGTTACTAAGCTGGGCGCTGCAATATTTGCATGCAGGCTGGGTGCCTGTCAGATCCCGATTAGCCCACAACAAGACTGTTCCTTCTGGTCCTAGATTTACTCCGCATCATGCTGTAAATACCACGTTCCCTATCTGGAGTTGGTTACAAAGAAGAGTGCGAATGGGGGCAAGGTCATTCCCGTAGTGGTTCCTGGTTGTTCCGCTACTTCATTAGGTCAGCGCTCTAGTGGTTATCACTGGCGGCCATTTCGTGACCGCTCGCGCTATCTCCTGCGCACTTCAACTGTGATTTTCTGGCGGTTAGACGCGCTCTGCCTCTCGCGTCTGGTAAATCCGCAATCTGTATTGATAATTGGACCTCCGCAAGTCTTGGAGCCTGGAACTGTTATCGCTCCAATTCTCCAGTCCTGCAGCACCTGATAATCCTGTGACACTGCTAATTCGCGTCTTGTAATTTTCTCGGCGGCTTGCTGGAGACTTCCGAAGACAGCATTTGAGAGAGTCTCTCTCAGTCAGCACCTGGTAGGAGTTTCTGTTCTAGTATCTTGACCCAACGTCTGCGGTAAGAGACTTCGTTTTCCTGTGAATATTTTGATTTGAAGACATTCGTTGCGGAGCTTTACTGTGTTGAACTCAGTCAATGGAGAACAGTTTGAGTAATTGGTTTTCCACTTTGGGCTAATGCGTAGAAGCTTTTGCTGAGGACATTTTCAGTAGGAATATTCTTCCATAACTACAACCCAGCCTCCAGTCAACTGATGCTAAGTATATAGGGGTATCTTATTCTATGCATAAAATAGATACAGTTGTATACAACCTGTAACTTTCCGGTCTGGAGTTCTAGCCCTGGAAATTCCACTTGAGTAGTTTCATTCCTGAAAAGAGACTATTCTTTCAACACAAGAACTTATTTACAGAGAGCAGCAAATTCCACACATTAATAAGGTAGGCTGAGTCTGGGAATAAACGAGAGTAGTTTGAGAAGCCAATTATGTGTAGAACTGTAGTAATGTTGTGCTTACTGTTCTAGGTGCGACTTGACCAGTTAGAAGAGTCTAGAAGGCACCAGTGTGGCAGTCTCTCTTTTGTCTATCCACTTCCCCTTTCCCTTTCATTCCTGGACTTAGAGTTCTCTGGGTTCAGGGGTGTGGGGGAGTTGGGAATTACTCTTCAGAAGATATTCATCCTTCACGTCAGCTGCTCCCACGGAATCAGAGGAATTCAGGTACCTTCTTGACAGATTGAAGTGCCCGTATTTCTTCCGACTGGGCAGCATGGCTGAAGGCTTAGATGTCAAGGCTTTAGCCTCCATTTTGGAAGGATTACAGAAACAGTTAAGTGAAACCCGGGAAGAGGTCAGGAAATCAAACCAGGAGGCAAGTTACCTTTGTCAGAGAATAGATGAACTTTCAGTCAGCCCTAGTCCGAATTTTGGGGGTCTTAAATCTCCCACCTTTGCCCCCTCTCCCTCTTCATCTTCAGCTTTGACCACTCAAGTGGTGCATGCAATGTCCCCAACCATTCCGTTGGCCCCACCAGAGAGGTTTCAAGGGGATCCTCATAAGGCCCAAGTATTTTTGACACAATGCTCTCTGCATTTTCTCTGTAAGCCCATTTTGTTTAAGGAGGATCAGTCCAAGGTGGCGTTCATGCTCTCTTACCTGAGTGGTGATGCAGCGGCTTGGTCCATGCCGTTAGTTTCCTCTAATGATCCTGTTCTGTATAAATTCGAAGACTTTAAGATGGAGTTTTTACGAATATTTGATCGCAGAACTATTTCTCAGACCACAGATAACGAATTGCTTGATTTGAAGCAGGGTAACAAGGAATTGGTGGCTTATCTGGCACAGTTCAATAAATTGATCGTGGAAACGAATTGGCCTACCGAAAAGAGAGCTGCAATATTCTATAGAGGGCTAAAGGATGAGCTTAAAGATGGATTAGCCCAAATTCCAAAGAGACCAACAAATGTTTCCGAGTTAATTGATCTGGTGCTCCAAATCGATCAGCGACAATCAGAACGGCGCAGTGAAAAGCAAAGAGATGTCAAACAGCTGCCCCCTCGTTTTGATCGAGTCAGGTCAGAAGCAGTTAAGACTATCGAAGGAAATTCTGGTGAAGAGCCTATGCAGATTGGCACAGTTAGAGGACCTCTCACGTCGGAAGAAAGAGAGAAGCGACGATTGGGAAATCTTTGTATGTATTGTGGAAAGTCTGGCCATTTTGTAAAAGATTGCACTAAGAAGTCAAAAACAAACCAGTGGGTAAAAGACAGGCCCCACCAGTAGAAGGAGTTGCTCTGGTGGGAGCGTCTCATGAGTCAACTCCCAAAGCTCAACATTTGGCAAACACTCTTCAGCCCGCCGCCCCTCATTTAATTTTATCGTGTAAGATTCAATTTGGAAAGACCCAGAATGAGGAAGTTTCCATTATGTTGGATTCAGGCGCAACGGGAAACTTTTGTGATATTCGGTTTGCTAAATCCCTTGGTATCCAATTTGAAAAGAAACTTCGACCTGAACCAGTTCGTGCAGTGGATGGCACCAGTTTATCTTCTGGACCGATTGTTTTTGACTCCGAGGTGGTCACAGTTTTGGGACCTGGAGAGCATCGAAGTTATCTTAGATTCAATTTGATTGATGCTCCCCAATTTCAGATGATTCTTGGATTACCGTGGCTCACGGAACATAACCCTCATATCGACTGGGCCAATCGCACTGTGGAAATGAACTCAACCTTTTGCCAAGAACAATGCTTCCTTGAACAGAGTGAAAAGGTGCAGTCTTCTATGCCTTTCAGTTTGGCGGATCAAACTCAGATGATTTGTGCAGTGGAACTTCCTGAGATTCCAGAGGAATATCAGGACCTTAGTGAAGTATTCAACGAGAAAGAAGCCCGGAAGTTGCCGCCTCATCGGGAATATGACTGCAAAATTGAGCTTGAGCCAGGAGCGGCGTTGCCTTGTAGTCGCATTTATGCTCTATCTGAACCAGAAAATCGGCACCTTAAGGAATACATCGAGGAGAGTTTGGCATGTGGATTCATTCGACCATCACAATCGCCTGTTTCTTCCCCCCTCTTCTTCATTCCGAAGAAGGATGGTTCCCTGAGAACTTGTATAGATTATCGAGCCTTAAATCAGGTCACCAAGAAAAACCGCTATCCGCTACCTCTCATTTCGGACCTTTTAGATCAAGTAAAAGATGCATGTGTCTACACAAAACTGGATTTGAGAGGTGCGTACCATTTGGTGCGCATGGCAGAGGGCGAGGAATGGAAGACGGCGTTCCGGACGGGACTGGGGTTGTTTGAATACCAAGTAATGCCTTTTGGGTTGTGCAACGCCCCAGCCGCCTTTCAACACTTCGTGAATGATGTCCTTCGGGAGTTTTTGGACCGTTTTGCAGTCGTGTACATCGACGACATCCTCATTTTTTCCAACAGTCTAGAAGAGCATGTGGTTCACGTCCGTGCCATTTTGGAACGATTGTTGGAACATCATCTGTTTGTAAAGTTGGAGAAATGTGTTTTCCATTCTTCTCGGGTGGAATTCTTGGGGTTCATTCTTTCTCCTGAGGGAGTTTTCATGGATGACACCAAGTTACAAGCAATCAGATCTTGGCCAGCCCCTCGCTCGGTGAAGGAAATCCAAAGCTTTTTGGGATTTGCTCATTTTTATCGGCGATTCATCCAGAACTTTTCTGAGAAGGTGAGCCCAATCACCAAACTGTTAAAGAAGAATGAGCGGTTTGTTTGGGGAAAAGATTCGGAAGAGGCTTTCCAATCTTTGAAGGAAGCTTTTGTCTCAGCACCGGTCCTGCAACATCCAGATCTGAAAGAACCATTTTTTATTGAGGCAGATGCATCGAATCGAGCCATTGGTGGAATTTTGTCCCAAAGACACAAGCAAACTGGTCAGTTACATCCGGTAGCTTATCACTCTCGGAAATTGACCCCTGCAAAAATCAACTACTCAATAGCCGATAAAGAACTGCTAGCGGTGAAAGACGCTTTTAAAGTCTGGAGACACTATTTGTTGGGAGCCCAGCATGTGGTGACAGTTTTCACGGACCATCGAAACCTGCAATTCTTGAAATCAGCTCGAACTCTCACACCTCGCCAGTTGCGATGGTCTCTTTTCTTTGCGGATTATGATTTTGTTTTAACATATGAACCAGGTTCTGCCAACAGAAAGGCTGATGCCCTCTCTCGTATCAGCACTGAAGAAGACTTTGAAGAAAAGACAGAAGGTTTTATCATTCCTCAAGAGAAGATTGTGGCCTTAGTATTGGAAGACGAATTAGGGAAAAAGATTGAAGAAAGATTCCTAGGAGAAGAATTCACCAATTGGATCTCTGAAGGTCCTGATCGAATGATTCGTGATGGGAAACCATATGTCCAAGGAAAAATGTTCGTTCCTAGTGAGGAATTACAGAAAGAAGTAATTCAGCGGCTTCATGACCACCCTTTGGCCGGGCACAAGGGAGTGTTCAAGACCTTGGAATTGGTAAAGAGGACCTATCTTTGGCCAGGTATGGAAACTCAGGTGAGACAGCATGTGGCCTCTTGTGAACAGTGTGTTAAGGGGAAAAGTTCCAGACAGTCTCCTCAGGGTTTGCTCATGCCACTACCCACTGCTCCTTCCCCGTGGCACACCATTTTGATGGATTTCATAGTTGAGTTATCCTCCAGCCAAGGCTATTCCGTGATATGGGTGGTGGTTGACCAATTCACAAAAATGAGTCACTTTGTTCCATTAAAGGGTTTACCTTCTGCTCCTCAATTGGCATCACTATTCATTCAACACATAGTTAGGCTACATGGAATTCCTAAAATTGTGATTTCAGATAGGGGGTCACAGTTTGTTTCTCGATTCTGGAGATCCTTTTTGAAAGGGCTAGGAATTGACTCTCGTCTGTCCACCAGTTTCCACCCAGAGACGGATGGGCAGACAGAAAGAGTGAATCAAGATTTGGAGCAGTATCTCCGTCTGTATTTGATGGATCAGGAAGGGGAATGGCCCTCCCTTTTGAGTACAGCGGAGTTTGCCTACAATAATTCAGTTCATTCAGCTACAGGTTTCTCTCCATTTTTTCTAAATTCAGGTAGACATCCAAATATGCTCGCTGGTTGGGTGGAGGTAGATGTTCCAGCTGCTGAAGAGGTGATTCGGAAATTGCAGAAAACATTTCAGTCTGCATCTCAGAATCTCTGGGGAAAGTCCAATCTATAAGTCAGGGGATCTGGTCTGGGTTTCCACTCGTCATATGAGATTAGTAGGGAATCGTAAGTTTCAGCCCCGATTTGTAGGCCCTTTCCCAGTTGTTCGCATGGTCAACCCAGTCAGTGTTAGATTAGCACTTCCAAAGTCTATGAAGATTCATCCAACATTTCATGTTTCCTTGATCAAACTGAATCCACCAAATCTTAGGCGTAATCTTTCTCCCACAGCTATTCAAGTTCATTCGGCTGATGAATTTGAGGTGAAAAGGATTCTGGATTCGAAATGGAGAAAGAACCGTTTGTTCTACTTGGTGGACTGGAAGGGTTTCGGTCCAGAAGATCGATCATGGGAACCTAGTTCTCAAGTTCATGCTCCTAGATTGGTGGCAGAATTTCATAAGACTCACCCGCAGAAGCCTAGGGAGGGGGCTTTGGTGGGGGGTACTGTCAGATCCCGATTAGCCCACAACAAGACTGTTCCTTCTGGTCCTAGATTTACTCCGCATCATGCTGTAAATACCACGTTCCCTATCTGGAGTTGGTTACAAAGAAGAGTGCGAATGGGGGCAAGGTCATTCCCGTAGTGGTTCCTGGTTGTTCCGCTACTTCATTAGGTCAGCGCTCTAGTGGTTATCACTGGCGGCCATTTCGTGACCGCTCGCGCTATCTCCTGCGCACTTCAACTGTGATTTTCTGGCGGTTAGACGCGCTCTGCCTCTCGCGTCTGGTAAATCCGCAATCTGTATTGATAATTGGACCTCCGCAAGTCTTGGAGCCTGGAACTGTTATCGCTCCAATTCTCCAGTCCTGCAGCACCTGATAATCCTGTGACACTGCTAATTCGCATCTTGTCATTTTCTCGGCGGCTTGCTGGAGAATTCCGAAGACAGCATTTGAGAGAGTCTCTCTCAGTCAGCACCTGGTAGGAGTTTCTGTCCTAGTATCTTGACCCAACGTCTGCGGTAAGAGACTTCGTTTTCCTGTGAATATTTTGATTTGAAGACATTCGTTGCGGAGCTGAACTGTGTTGAACTCAGTCAATGGAGAACAGTTTGAGTAATTGGTTTTCCACTTTGGGCTAATGCGTAGAAGCTTTTGCTGAGGACATTTTCAGTAGGAATATTCTTCCATAACTACAACCCAGCCTCCAGTCAACTGATGCTAAGTATATAGGGGTATCTTATTCTATGCATAAAATAGATACAGTTGTATACCACCTGTAACTTTCCGGTCTGGAGTTCTAGCCCTGGAAATTCCACTTGAGTAGTTTCATTCCTGAAAAGAGACTATTCTTTCAACACAAGAACTTATTTACAGAGAGCAGCAAATTCCACACATTAATAAGGTAGGCTGAGTCTGGGAATAAACGAGAGTAGTTTGAGAAGCCAATTATGTGTAGAACTGTAGTAATGTTGTGCTTACTGTTCTAGGTGCGACTTGACCAGTTAGAAGAGTCTAGAAGGCACCAGTGTGGCAGTCTCTCTTTTGTCTATCCACTTCCCCTTTCCCTTTCATTCCTGGACTTAGAGTTCTCTGGGTTCAGGGGTGTGGGGGAGTTGGGAATTACTCTTCAGAAGATATTCATCCTTCACGTCAGCTGCTCCCACGGAATCAGAGGAATTCAGGTACCTTCTTGACAGTGCCATGGCGTTTTATAAACAGCACGTCTCTGTTTACCTCGTACAATCTGACAGAAAAACAGATAGAAATGGCACAGAGGTGAGAAAAGTATACGATGCTGCGCATTAAAAACTGGACAGATTAACTTTCATAGAGGCAGAGCCATCATCCGCTGAATAGCTAATCCATGGCCACATAACTCTTCCAGTCACAACCATTCAATTTCAATATTGCCTAGAACAAATGCAGGCAGGCAAATATGAAGAAATGGGTGATGAATTCATCAAGGAATCTTGGAAATTGCATTACAGATTTCGCTGCCGGAGTGGGGAAAAATAAGTGTTTCTAAGCGGTACTGACCTGCGAGAATACCTTAAGTGGATCACTTAAATGCCAGGATATCATGCTTCATGGGGCGTTTAATGGTTCAGAAGCAAATTTGTCTCGTCACTTAGAAAGTGCCCCAGCTGCATTGATCACTCCAGTATTCAGACTACTTTCGAATGAGAGTTACTTGATGCTGAATGATCAAGGTTACTGTGGGATGCTTCTGGGCATTGCACGTTAGGTAACTTTAAGCTCAAGGGTTACTTGCTGTATGCAAGTATTGTTTTACCCAACACACACAGTCAGGGAGGTGCCACTATGGCATTCATTAAATATTTCACTAGTACAGTTTGATACTTTGAGCAGAATGAAAGCCATGCTTACACAGAAATCAGTGTCCTAAACCTCCCCTCGAGTGACTTTTGATCTCCAAGAAGCAAGAGCTTCAGCAGAGATACAGGCACTTATACATACAAACTGCCATTTCCATTTCGCAGAAATGATAAATCATATCTTTAACATGTCTGATACGACAGGCATTGTCCCCCTACTTAAGAACATAGGCTTCGGACTGTTAGTGTTAAGCACCTTTCTGACAGTCCTCTGAGTTATTCCAGACTGTTTACACTCCGTATTTGAAAGGATTTTTGGAGGACTGCCGCTGATTCTGTTCCTAATAGCAGGTATTGTCGTGTTTCTGCTACGCAATGGACGTCCCAGTCACCAAGGAGATGGAAACAGTACTCCTTGAGAGAAAATACTGTGATTGCATGGTACAACTTCTAGGCACACCTCGACTAAGGGAACTAAGGGCCAGATGTACGACCTTCAAAATAGTGCATCACAAATTGCAAGTCATTTGTATGCACAATAGTGTGTTTAACACTGTTTGCTATTCCCAATGGGTTCGCAAATTGCGAGGCTCATGAATATTAATGAGCCTCTCGCAATTTGCAAGCCCATTGGGAATGACAGGCCCTCCCATGGATGGTGGCCTGCTGGGCTCAGCAGACCACCATGTCTGGGACTGCTTTTTTATTAAAGCATTTTTTTTAATGCAGCCCATTTTCCTCAAAGGAAAACGGAATGCATTTAAAAAAGAAAAATTAACTTTTCAGTTTAATTTTTTTAATGACAGGCAGTGGTCTCTTGGACCACTGCCTGCTCTTAAAAAATATTTTCCAACATACTCACAAAGGGAAAGGGGTTCTCTGAGGATCCCTTCCCCTTTGTGAGGGGTTTACCACCTACTTGAAGTAGGTGGTAAACTGCAAGTGTTTTTCGGCGGCAAATGCGGTCACAAAACACTAGTACATAGCATGTTGACTCGCTATTAGGAAGAGACTCCCCTTCCTAATAGCGAGAGTCGCAAATGCTATTTTGCGAGTCAGTGACTCGCTAAATAGCATTTCTACATGCTATTAGCTTTTTTGCAGCTGCAAACAGGAGGTTCTCCCATTTGCAGCCGCAAAAAGGGGTCTTAGATTTGTCCCTTAGTGCTTCTTGGGTCTTGTCCTTTAGACTAGTCTGGATGAACTGCATCTTACCTGTCCTCCGATGCCTGTTTTGCAGAGAAGAATGCGTGTTGGATCTCTGTCTGACACTTTCATCATGTGCGCAACCGGACGATGATGTTTTACTGGACCCGATAACGACTCAGGTTTTGCAGTGTCCCCAGCGTATTCCCATGTTGATGTAAGCATTCTTAGAGCCACAACAGGTAACATCAGTGCCTGTTGGTACAGACACTGGCTCCTCCTCTGACACCCAGTCCTTGGATGGCGCACAGATTTCCACAGCACCAGCTGGGGACAATACGGAAAATCATCGGTGCTCAATAGACATAATCTGCAAGATGTTAAAGGGACCGCCAACTGCGGAAGCAAGCAACGAGAATGTTATGTTTACCAGCCAGTACACATAAACATTTGACTCATTTGGCCTGTCATGTGCTGGGAAGAAGCAGAAATCCTCGTCCTTGGAACCACCCCTTCAGCATGGGACAACACCTGGTGGCCGACTGCCCTCGGAAGCCCACCTACCCCCTCACACCATGCCAAGAACCTCGGCATCATACTCGACTCTTCACTCACCTTGAACCGACAGGTCAATGCCGTCATATCCAGCGTCTTCAACACCCTCCGCATACTTTGCAAGACCTTTAAATGATTCCCCCTGGAGGCAAGCAAGACAGTCGTCCACGCACTCATCACCAGCTGAGTGAACTGTGGAAATGCACTATACACCAGCATCAACAAGTCCCTACTTCACAAACTCCAGTCTAAACCCAACGGCCGCCAGACTCACCCTCTGCATCACTCGACACGAACACACCAGCCAACACCTACAAAAACTTCACTGGCTCCCCACGGCGAAAAGTGTCACCTTCAAAATCCTCACTCACGCCTACAAATGCCTACACAACAACTGACCCAAATACAAAATGGCAGAATCAACTTCTACGTACCCAAAACAAACTTCCGATCATCCAACGTCGCACTGGCTGAAACCCTGTACATCCAGAGAGCCAGAGCAGGTGGAAGAGCCTTCACTCACGTTGCTGCCAAGACCTGGAAAGAGCTACCGGCAGTCATCAGACGTGACCCCTCCCTGAACACCTTCAGAAAGACTCTCACGACCTGGCTCTTCAGGTAACAGACCTTCGCCCCCCACACACACACTTCCCCTCAGTGCCTTAACAATATCACAGGTGAGTAACGCGCTTACAATTCCCCAGATTGATTGATTGAAGAAATTGAGCTTTTGGCAAACAAACGAGGAAAATGTAAACTCTATATCCAAATTGACATTCCTTTCACACATATATGGCTTTCAAAATGCTTTTAGTAGTTTTGACTATACCTACCGACATATTAGAGCAGTAGCCTATCTATCGATTTCTAATAATTTCCCTTTTAACCATTTTTTTTAGATTTTTTAGAAAAACATTTTTAAACAAATGTTTTTCACACAATAACAAACTAATGTTTCGTATATTTGCATACACATATCTAGAACACCTAGTAGTATGTGTCGAATTTAAAACTATGTTGTCTATTCGGAAGAGGACTGGGTGTTATATTCCATATAGGTACTATTATCTAGGCCTCGGTAAACTTACCTTTCACCTATATTCTCTCCCTACATTACACTTGTCACGGTTTACATGGACTGGCCTTTTACCTAGATATTACACTGCATTCAGAACGCAGGTTTTCCCTAGTTCAAAATCTCATACATTATTCATGAGGGTTCTTGCAAGCACAGCAAGACTGCTATCTCCTGTATAAAATCTATGTACAAAGTTCATGCCCGATGTCATCCTTAGGCCGACACAGTAATACAGCAAGGTAGGACCCCTGGGGAGACCTATGGCTATATATACATCACATCTTGATAAGATAGCTAGAGGAGACCGAGATTTCCCGGCCGACACAGCCGACACAGTGACTAGAGACACTGAGGTTCCTGCAAGCAGATGTTCCAGCTCGCAGTAGTCTAACATCCCTCGCGGGGTGTCCAACTCGAGACCAGGACGGGGTCCCACAGTCTCACTTAAGGTAATGGGTTAAATAGATCCTGGAGGAATTCTTGGCTTAACACCTACACCCAGGCTAGGTACACGTACGTACATCTAGTTAGGGAAGGAATCATAGGAGTACGCATCTTTTATGATGTGTTTTATATACTTGAATGTATTCATGATTTTAGTAAGATGGTAGAACTATACCATCCTTTTACCTTTATAGTACTGTTAATCATTTATATCTTATACTGTCTATTGGTTTTTGCAGCACATCTATTCTGCACCAGAATAACAATTGTTCAATATAGGATTACTGAAAACGCCCAGCTTGTTTTGTTCAGTGTATCTTTCTGAGACAAGCTAAGTAAGCACGAATGACTGAGCAAAAGGTAGTATATTGTTTCCACGGTCCTAAGGGATCAGGGTTTGTCATGTTCGATGGTTGCCAAGAACTACTCTCTCCTTGGTAGGAGGAGAGTCTACTGGCACTGTGAGTTCGTTGGTACAAAAAGGGTCAAAATACCCGGTGGGGGTGATCAAAGTTCGTCTGACATCAATCCTACAGTGTATTTTGTTTAAACGTGCAGATCCTGTATATTTTCTATAGGACTTGCACGACATTCCCTGTGAAGCATGGCATATATCTGGCCCAAACTGCACCATTCTCCCAAAAATCTAATTAGATAAGATCTCTCCTTGGGGTATGTGTGTATAACCCAACCCATAGGTGTGGCTAACAACTCACTACACTTCACTTCCAACCCACCTCCTAATCTAATCAGGGGGGCTCACAACTAGCTATAGATCAAGGATGTGGTGGTGGTCTGGGTCCTGTGGCATCTGTTTTCTGCAGAGGCTCCTGACTTTGAAGCTTATCTACCCTGTCCCCTTTCTCTCCCTGGCTTCTCCAGGAAAAAGATCTTGTACCACCAAATGGCTGTATTGTTGTGGCCACAGACCTCTTCATACCTACTCAAGGAGTCAAAGGCTGACCAATCACAAGATGCTGCTACAGAGCTACTTTAGGTAACAGCAGGATAGAAAGTTCTAAAACTACTTTTCTGTAATATTTATCCTAAATCCGAACTTGCCCAGTTGTTTTGTATAAGGTAACCGTTAAATTGATACTTTGAATGATGTGTCTAGCTAGCGCCAATTAAAAGTTAGACTTTATTCAGTTGAATAAAGATTCTCTGTGTTAGGCGTTGGATCCAGCAGCACTACAACAGTGAAATACGAAGGTTGGGTTGTTTTCCCTCACCAGAGCCACCAAAACATCTTTTATATTGTTCCTGCTTTTTTTGACTATGCACCCTGTCCTTTGGGCACATAGGGGAGACATAGGGACGGCTTATAAGCAATAAAAGGCTAGATTTGGACTTCGAAGTGGTTTGAATTCCAAGGTTGAACTTGGACATAATTCTCATTTAATATTACATCAGAAACCACAGCAGTGGACACTCAAGTCCATTAGGGCCCTTGGGCTCTCTGTACCTACATGCCCTACAATATACAATATTATAACCTATTGAAAAGGAACTATTTTATAGTTATGGTGAGACCTATCTAATTAGTCAGCAAACTGTTATATTCTCTCATTCCCCAGCACATTCAGCATCAGAAAATATGTATCAACTCTCTCTTTCTTTGTCATGTTTATCCCTTGTGTCCTAGGTTTCAATTTCCAGAATTGGCAAATATCCATCTAATTTCATGTCTGCATTTCAGAGTTGTAAGTTTTTTCACATTGAAGTCAACCATCTTAGAGATTGTTGAGACTATTGGCAAGACATATTTGTTCTCCCTCAGTTCAGAACACATTTAAAGTTTACTTTCAGCTAATTCAAGCTCTCATCATGTACAACAGTACTGAATTGCCACTAACCCCTCAGAAATGAACACTGTCAGCATGCAAAAATTGCTGGCATCCTCCAGCCAAATAGTTCCAAACTCAACCTAGAACAAGCATTGATCAAACCATTTCTTTTTGAGCTTGAATACAGATTTTTTTGGTAGCATCAATGCTTTATCTGGATTTCAATGTCTGACTAGCCTGATCCTTACATTGTAGGAAAGGTATGAGAAGGGTGATTTAGAAGTTGATGTAGACCTGGACTAATTCAGAATGTTGAAATAAAACATATATGGGCAGCGAACTTCAAACGACAGCTGTATTTGCAGACCATTCATAATCCCAAAAAGCGCCCCTTCACAATTTGTATTCACGCTGCAGCAGGAAAAATCACAGCAGTTCTCTGAAGGCTTTCACCATTCCAAAGTGTTCCTTGCAGAGGTATTCATTCACATCTATTCCGAGTCATACAGTGTTCTCAATATACATACTTACATTGACCATACTGTTATCACGCAAATGCACTAGAACTCACTGCGGTATTAAGAGATAGGTAAACTGAAATAGTTGTCCAAAAATTAAGGAACTAATTTCCCCTAGCGAAGGGACTTTGGAAACCACCATATAACATCTATCATTCAAGTATGCTGTAGATCACCCACCTTTGGGTATCTACAAATCTGCTAAGACAAATAAGTAGTTTCCTTTCTCCAATTACTCCAATGCGCAAGTACGACGCCTAGACCCAAGGAGACAAACGCAGATCTTCAGGGACACCATCCCCTGCCCCCCACACCAGTTCAGCTCCCTCGACCCTACCTAGAGCTGCCTGACCCCTTCAGGGCCGCCTCTTCAGTCTTTGCATATTCCGGTACTGGGCAAATAAAGAACTTTTCCCAATCCTACTACCACACCTGGGCCCTCGCTATGCTAGCTCGAAGCCACGTCCAGAAGAGACATACGCTGATCCAATGAAGCACTGGACTCTGCCACTCACGTAAGCTCCAGCTCTCTCCACCCCTGCCAGGGCTGCCGGGCTTCAACTCGGCCGCCACACCTGACAGCTCAAAATCTTGTCTAAACTAACTTCTTTGACCAATCTCAGCAAACCTCCCTTAGGAAGGTTTATTGTGGGCCCCAGAGCGCACTCCCTCTCTTCCGATTCTAAAACTTAATCCTACCCCATTGTTTACGCCGCTCCCAGGTACCTAGCGGCCACCCCCCCCCCCCCAGCTCTACCACAATGCCTCCGTCCTTGCGCCTAGACATACACCCCGGACCAGCACTCAATCATTTATCTCCTCTTGGACGGAATACCTACGCCATTACCTTCCCACACAGCATCTCCTTCAAAGCCAAAAAACGCCTCAAACAGAATTTAATTAGACAACACCCTGAAACCCTAATCGTGGACACCTACCACTGCTCTACGAGAGGGCTGAGAAAAACGGACTTCATTTTCCATACCACCCGACCAGACGCTTGGGTCTCCACCTTTAACTCACTCCTCCCTGTCTCAAAAACCACCTTATCAGAACATAACCGGAAACTAACTATCTCCCCACTGAACCAACAGTCCCTGACCGGAGACATCTCCATCTCCATCTTCAGGAATGGCACCATTCTAATCCAGGCGAAAGATGACAACCTCGAATTCTTCGACTCCCTCTTCCACACTCTTAAGACGGCCACAGCTCTCTACCCATTACAGCCACGCCCCACCACCCCCTATGACCCTCGCCAAACTTCTATCCCGCAGAGCATATCCCATTCACCCCAACAATCCCCTCCCCTCGCTCTTAATCACGTCAACAACCATCCGTCCCTCCCAGCCCCACCCTCCTCTCTCCCACAGCCCCTAACGTCCTCCCCCCTCTCCCAAACATCCAGAACTCCCCACCCCCCTCTCTCCTACATCCCCAAACCTCCTCCCACTTCTCCCAAACACCCAGAACTCCCCCACCCTCCTACCCCTCCAACCTCCCTCCCCCCTCACCACATCTCCCACACCCCCACAGGATCTCAGTCTCCTTCCCATAGAGTTCCCAGTCCCCCCTCCGTCCATGAGTCACATCGACCTGCGCAATCCCTCACTCCCACTGCTCACTCCATCCCCCTTAGTGAAGACATCCACCTCCTCCAAAGGGACCGCAACCCTCCTCCCTCCCTACCCCCCGCCCATCCGAACTCAAAACACCAATCAGATCCTCCCATCCCAACTATTCCCCCTAATAGTAACTTGCCCCGCTGCCCCTCCAACCACCCTGCCCTTGCCCAAAAGTTTACTAAAGCTAACTCCGTGCCTCCCTCTCCCGTCTCACTTCTTAACAGTATCTCGCCCCAAACCCGCTCTCCCTCTCTAGTCCTCCCACAACCGAACTCCAACCTGGACCCTGTCCCCCATCACCGACCCCCCCCATTCGACGTCCTCCCCCACGACCCCTCCCACGCCAAACCCAACTTCACCCACTCGCCCCCCTCCTCCCCAGCACCCAAACTGACACAATGCCTGGACTTTCTAGAAGCCCAGATCGCGACTCTGATCTCTGGCCTGACGGATACCCTATCCTCCCTAGAGAAACTCCAGCTTCCCTCCCCGAACGTTCCTCCTCCTCACCCCCAGCCGCCTCCCGCCATGACTGACTCTCGTACTCACATTGGGTCCAAGCTCCCCACAGGTTCCCAGCCTCTTCTCTCCAACCCCAGGACTGAGACACGAATCGACAGTTCTAGAAGAACGGCTCCCTCCCCATCGCCACAGGAAGTGATCTCCCTCATCGCCTCCTATGAAACCCCTCCTAATCAGCCAGCCCAAACAATTCCCCCTGACCACCCACCCTTCTCCTCAATTTAAGTCATCACTGGAGTGGGAAGGGACCCGTCCCGCCGAAAAGCTGCCAGACCACCATCCTATCTCACCTCCTTACCCAGAGCTACTTCTGTCAACCATATCTCAAAGGATGACTCCCAAATCAACTGTATGCTCATCAATTGCAGATCCGCCGTCAAACATGCAACAGAATTAGCCGAAACCATTCTCTCCCATGACCTGGATGTAACCTTCATCACTGTAACATGGCTAAACACTCTATCCAGCCCCATCCTGGACACGCTGGTGCCGCCCGGTTTCTCAATTATACACAAAGACAGGCCCGTACACAAAGGTGGCGGAATAGCTATTATCCATAAAAGTGACCTCTCCATCACTGAATCTCCTTCCGTCATTTACAACTCCTTTGAATCCCTTTCGGTCAACATCAATTCACCTCACCACCCTTCACCACCCTCCAATGCCTTCTCCTCTACCATCCCCCGGGCAACACTTCCGAATTCGGCGCTCAGCTGACGGATCTGATCACGCAAACCGCTCTCAACAGTGATTTCAGAATAATTCTGGGTGACTTCAACCTAAGATGGAATGTATCAAAAATCCCGCTCATTCAATCCCTCACCACCCTTATTCATGACCACGACATGACCCAGCACTGCACAGAGGAAACCCACCACAGAGGAGCAACCCTGGATGCTATCATTGCGGATAGAAAGAAAATCTCAATTGACCACATCATCCCAGTAGACTGGTCAGACCACCACGCCATCCTCTTTCATATCAATCATCCGGCGCTGTCCGTCCCTCCCCTTCAAACCTCCCCCAAGTGGACCAGAAACTTATCGAGAGTCCCCAATGACAAGATAGAAAAGGGCCTCAGCTCACTCCTCCCGAACTCGACAGAACTCTTTTCAACCACAGAACTCACTTCGCTTTACCATTCCAACTTGGAGCTCGTCTTAGACCAGCTGGCACCGATGAAACTAAAAAAACAAAGAAACATCCCCTCCAGATCTTGGTTCTCCACTGACATTAACGATGAAAGAAGACACCTAAGATCCATGGAAAGATCCTGGAGGTCCAACCCCTCCTACCTCAACCGGGACCAGCTCAAGGCAGCCCGCAAAAGCTACTATACCCATATCAAGAACAAAAAGTCGTCCTTCTTCTGTGCGGCCCTTGACAATGCCAAAAACCGCCCCAAAGAACTTTTCAACATCATCAAGAACCAAATCTCCACTCCGGTAACAGGAGACATGGTGGCGTCCAAATCCCAATGTGACAACTTTGCCAGCTTCTTCAACAAAAAAATTGCCAAAATTGACCGATCACTCGGCACGTTGCCCTCCTCCCACCCCTCTACAACTTCCCATTTAAGACCAACATTCACATCCACTCGCTGGTCCTCCTTCCAACCTATCCAGGTTGAACTGATAAGCAATCTCATAGCCACCGCCAAACCCTCAACCCACTCCCTTGATCAGCTTCCCCCGAGATTGACAACAGACTTGAAGCTCACGCTAGCCCCTATCTGGGCCAAGATCATCAACAGCTTTCTGAGCGAGGGCTTCATCCCGGACTGCCTTAAAATAGGTCAAGTCACGCCGCTACTAAAAAAAACGGGCCTTGACCTACAGGATATGAACAACTTCAGACCAGTCTCGAACCTTCCACTCTTATCCAAAATCTTGGAAAGATGTGTGCTGTCGCAACTATCCCAGCACTTAGAGAACACGAATCTTCTCGACCCATATCAATCAGGGTTCAGAAAAGGCTGCAATACTGAAACCGCAATCCTTAATGTCCTGGACGATCTACACATGTCGCTCGACTCCAACCAATGCAGCCTTCTCATCCTCTTAGACCTATCGGCTGCATTTGACACAGTTGATCATGCCCTGCTAATCAATGTCCTAAAGGAGAGAGCAGGCCTCGAAAAGACTGTCCTAAAATGGTTCTCCTCCTTTCTCAAGAACCGCACACAAAGAATCAAAATTAAAAGCTGCGAATCAGACATTCTTCCCATCAGCAGAGGAGTTCCTCAAGGGTCAGTACTCTCTCCACAACTCTTCAACATCTACATGGAGCCCCTCACCTCAATTCTAAGGAAAGCTAACATCCCCTTCCACCTTTATGCGGATGACACGCAACTCTATGTGGAAACCACGTCGATCTCAGACATCCACAGACTGAACCGCACACTTACCGAAGTTCAACTCTGGCTCTCTTCCAACCACCTCAAACTCAATGAAGAAAAAACTGAAGTGCTCCTCATCTCAAACAAAGAAGAAAACCCCCAAATTCTTGAATGGCTCAAAGCCTTAAATGCCCTGAATGTTCCTCTTGTGCCATCGAACTCCATAAAATCCCTAGGGATCACCCTTGACCCCAAACTGGATATGAAAGAACACGTCTCAAAAACTGCCAAAAGTGCTTTCTTGAACCTGAAATTGCTCTACAAATTAAAACCATTTCTCCCCACAAAAGACTTGAAACAGGCCACGCAGGCTCTGGTTCTCTCCAGAATTGACTACGGCATTGCCAATCTGACTGGAACAGCTAAATCGCACCTGCGACCTCTGACCTCTACCCTAAATGCCGCTGCAAGAATGATCACGGGAACAAAGAAATATGAACACATCACCCCAGCTCTTAAGGATCTGAAGTGGCTCCCTATTGACCAACGAGCCAGCTTCCGCACAGCCTGCCTCACACACAAAGCCCTGCATACAGGCAAACATGAATACCTGGCCAACAAGCTCAAAAGGGCCGGTCAGTCTAGAAACCTCAGAAGCTCGAACACGCTCCTACTCATTCCTCTGAAATCCCAGAAACTTTCAACATCTAGCAAATCCTTTGCGGGCAATGCTCCCAAGATATGGAACTCCATCCCCCCACACATCAGAATGACCGCATCCTTCCCGAAATTCAAGAAGTTACTCAAAGTCCTCTTCCTCGATCGTTCCGGAACTAACTGGAACTCAACCTAGACTTTAAAGTTCCATGTTCTCGTTCACCCCAGAGCTGATTGACTTGCCTATGACTCTCCGCCCTGTTTCACGCATGGCTGCTATTGTACAGACTGTACTCACTCTTGTGCTCATTGCCTTGTTTTTTTTTGTTCGCATTGTCTGTCTAACGCCTTTATACTTGCTGTGAAGCGCTCTGATACCCTCGGGTCCAGCTAGCGCTATACAAAACTTTAATAAATAAAAAAATTTAAAAAAACAAAATGGAACCATAAAAAATGTAATGGTGGCAGGTGGAAGAGATGCAACCTTCTAGGCGATCAAAAACATAATCAATTAAGAAGTTCCTCTTCAGTAAGGGCCATCGTAGTTAATTCTGGTAGTACATTCTCCTGTGTTCTATTCAACATTGCTATACCAGTTGCTACCAATGTTATCTCACCTCTTTGGTTAACTTATTTTCAATTACGCGTCATGCTCCATGATTGATCAGAGCGGTGTAATGTATGTTTCCTCGTCTTATTGATAACGGATATTTCCTCAGTCCTTTATGTTCCTTCCTGTGCACTTCCTCACTTTCTGCTTCTGCCCAGTAAATCACATTCCTAATCCACCTAGTGATAACAGGAGGAATGGGCACATTCGAAGCAATTGTAATTGCCCATTTGACCAACAATCAGACCAGATTTTAGGCTCTTTTTCACGAACTAAGAAGACACACTTTAATGTTTCGCAAAGTAATCAGGAAGTGACATTTTGGGATGTTTCTGGGCCTGTTTCATGGTCTGCTGTGCCATTGTTACTGTTGTTTTCAATGAGATGAAGACAAGCATTGCCTGCAGCAAGCTCAAATCCATGCAGTCTTCCATACCTCGCAAAGCACTTCTATAATATGCCTTCACACGTTCAAAACTGCAACAATTTGAAAATAATGGCCACTTTTCTAGCTATCTAATTCACTAATGGGGGGCACTTTTATTTTGGTGGCTGGGACTATTTTCTGTCCCTGGCCCACCCTGCTACCCGGTATCTTAATAAGCTACCCAGATTTTTTTTATTTTGAGAAGTTCTGCATCAGGTGTGAGAAATCCGCCTGTCCTCAGATCCAGGCACCTCTGAAGATGACCCAAGGATAACTCTGGCTAATCTTGAAGAGTGTTATGTAGGCCCTATGCAGAATGCAGGAACCAATGGTCAGGAGCAAAATCTAGTATTTCCATTAATCTCCTTATATTCACAGATTTAGTTTAAACTGAAATAAATCGATTCTGATCTGAATTAATCAAATTTGGTAGTCCTGTTAACAATTTCTTTTACTAACATTTTGCACAAAAATGTAAGTCCCTATTTATGATGGAAAGGAGTCTATAGGAGTCTATGTGAAGCTACGTCCAAAGGATCACGCTTAGTTATGGGACTGAGGTATCAATGTTCAAAAGCAGCTTTATAAAAATTTAGCCAATTGGGACACAACGTGATCGCAAACATTGTAAAAATTTCAAATGGCAGGCAGTCCAAGCCCAGTGTTTTCCTGCAGTCGGACCATCAAAACGCTCTTATTTCTTGTTCTGCGATGCATGACTCCCTATCTTTACAATATTCATGGGCCACTCTCTGCAGTATTACTTTCTCTAGAAATTGGTTGATTGCCCTATCATCTGAGGCCTACTGACAGTGGCAGCTGGTGACTTTTGAAAGTAGTGGGGCATTATTGTTCTAAATAGGCTAAACTTTACGGAGGCAGAACATTGAGATCAGAACACTTGACAATGCAACATTTCATGCTCCGTGCAAAAATACATTTACCCATACTTCAACACATCGCAACCAGCACAGACTGTACTAACCATTAACCGCATCAATTTATATAATTTCTTCTACCGTCATTATTCATTATATTTAACTTAATATAAAGATCGCTTCCAGCTAACTGCCTGCAGCCCGTACCCCTGGCGCTAACCTCGGATGGCTTCACAATCAAGTGTGTATGCCGCACTCCTACTTACAAAAATCCAGATGCTTCCTTCATGCTATTTGTATAAGTGGACAGTATGACAGCAACTCCCGGATTGGTTAGAGCAGGCAGACATAACCAGGGGCGTAGGAGACACTACAATTCTGGGGGGGACAGGGACAACCTTGTGGATTTTCCATTGACCCTATACAAATCACCACCCGTTAAACAAATACATTCACATTGTTTTTAAGTGAAATATTGAGAAAAGCAGGCATGTAGTCACAGTTTGCATGTATGCTTTATTGTTGTTTACATTCACATAGTAATCAAACCAAATGTTTAAAAAAAATGTATATGAATCTTGCATCTTCATGCACCAAGCAAAAAAGGATGCTCACTTCGGGTGAGGGCGTCATGGTTGTAAGTGCATTATGGCTTGAAAAGTACCTGCTGCTGCATTCCTGGTCTCCTGAAATTTTCAGGCAACAATAAAAATGTGAAGATAACTTCGGTGATTAATGATCTTTATTGAGAGAGATCAGAGGTCTGAGTACTGGAAGTTTTGACTCATGGTAAGGTAGCCACAGTGGGGTAATATGCCCGCTACAAAGATTGTGTACCACGCAGATCACAAAATGCATATAATGTAAATAGGTCAGTGAGTTACTGCTTTTGTCTGAGAGATTCTTTTGCTATTTGCAGTTTATGAGTTAAAATCCTAACACTGAACAGTGAGCTATTAACCGTCATCAAAGAGCTGCATGAAAACTGCAAGGTATAGATTAGAACGTTATGATTTTTACCCAGTCTTTCATTATCCTAAAGTTTGAAAATGGGTTCATTAGGATGGAAATCAATTCTGATTATTAACCCCTTCAGTGCTAATGACAAGGGTAACTCGTCATGTAGGGCCCATTGATTTCAATGGAAAGTCAATGGACCTACATGCACACCCCTTAGCAGCCAAGTGGTTAAAGAGAACCCCCAACCATGGTGTTATGTTTTAAATTCTGGGTTTGTGCTTCTCTAGTGTTGCAAAGCCATCTGTGCCCTGGGCACTCCCCAACTTTTTGCTGACTGGTACTGGTGGTACCTGACTCTGACTGACCCTGGCCTCTGACTAACCAGGCCCAGGGCCAGTGCTATGTTGAAAGAGACACTTACAAATACAGTAAAAGTACCTACATACACTAGGGTGCACTATGGGTTAGGGTACCTCTATGATTGACATGACCTCTCCTATACGGCCCTAGTGCATAATAGGGCATGGGGATTGAAACTACCTTTAAGTCTCTAGTATATATTAGGGCATAGTGGTTTAGAGGCCAGAACCCCTTCCTGCTCTTGCATGTGCGTACTGCTGTAGCCTGAGGTCAGTTTAAAAGCAGACCCGTGTTGGAGGACTGCTTTTAAAATGCAAATTGTGCTCAATCTTGACTTTTGGGTTTAGGGCACTTACACATTGATAAACTACAATGTTGGGGCATATTAGGTATCCCCAGGGGTTCCCCTAGGTGTCCTAGGGGTTAGGTCAGGTATCTACAAGGGGGGCCCTTATAAAATGAGTGTTATATGCCCTGGGTTTAGTGAAATTGCACATTTCACTGCCTACATTGTAGTATAGTGCTTCCCAAAATCGGCTTTTGTGCTAGGAGCACTGTGAAGTGAAGATCTGCAATATTTTGATATAATCAGAACCCCTAAAGTCTTTCCTATGTATTCTAGGGGTGGGGGTCCTGTAGGTATAAGGAGGATCCTTATACAGGCCCTGGTATTGGAGAAATTGGCCAGTTAATTTTTCCATTGCAGATCCCCAGCCCATAGGTTAACACTGCAAGAGGTTATTAATTAATAACTGGAGAAAGGAAAGCCATACAACTAGGATTAAAGGACTCAGAAGAATGTTAATGATAAATGCAACAATGTGGTATTGCTGAATTTATTCTAAAATTTACAGACAAGAAGTTATAAGATGTTCTTGTCTGCAAGCCACAATTCAGCCCTTAGTGCCCTGCCTTGATTTGTCAGAGGTAAATGGATTGGACTGACTCTTTGAAGAGGTGATAAATGACCCCTGGAGTTAGGTGGCCTGTCTGAGAGTAGAGGTTGCTGGGCAGAGGAACGCCAGAGCCAGGGGGAGTGGTAGTAAACAATGCTCTTCAAGAGAAGGAGAGAAGCTGGAAAAATCACTTTCATTTACACCTCTCCCACAGCTGGATGGGGGGATTAAGGAGGAATTCCCAGATGTAAGGGGAGTGGACCTAGGTATATGAAGCCATCCTGTAGGCTGGTTGAGTTAGTTCTGCTCCCTCTGCTGGAAAATCAGCCCTGATAAATTTTGGAGAAATGATGTTCTCTTTGGGAAAATAATGCCCCACTTTAGAGGATGTGGTCATACCCTGGAGCATTGCCCTGCACCTCATTGGACAGGAGTGTCCTCCTTCTTGGCCCAGAGAACTTGGAGTAAGTATCTGAAAGGGACAAAGCCTCTCAGATGATGCTGCTTCAAACTTGGGAGAAGAAGGGTCCCTGCTGAGGAGTTTGATTTGAACCAACCAGGCTCTGGACTGAAGGTTGTGCCTGTTGCACAATCTGGAATTACAGTCCTATGGACTACCTTGCTTCAAAAGGACTAAAGAGTGGACTCCCTGCAAGCTGAAGGTTAACAGAGCTAACCTGGCCCACCAAGAATCCCCAGCCTGGAGAACTACCAGTGAATTTGAAAGGGTTTTGTCCAAGTGGATTGTGGTAACTGAAGTCCATTTCAAGGACCATCTTGGAGATTCCAGACCCGTGGAGTAAGTTTTGGACACTTTCAGACCCTTTGGAAAACTTCAGGAAGAAGTTCCAGAGGTTTGGAGAAGTTTGGAGCAACTTTGGTAAAAAGCTCTATAAGTGGACCGACTCACTCTGGCCAGCCAAGACGACAACCATCAACCATGAGTTGGCCTGCCACCCAGGTTCTTCTGGCTGAAAAGCTCCAGGGGTCCGACTTCCAGAGTTTGATCGGGCATAGGTAGAAACCCAAGCTGGCGAACCTTCACCGAATCCGGCCTAGTGAAAAGCACTGAGGGACCCTGCAAGAAAAAAGCTCTGCAAACATTTCTAATTCTGAACTTAGAAAAGGTCACCGGGCCAACCATAAGAGCCAAGTCACCCACCATCAACTGTGTGCCAGCCTGCATCCCTAGCTCGTACCGCTGGAAAGCTCCGCAGGTTGGACTTCCATAAGTTTGACTGGGAGTTCGTTGCAAGACAAGCTGGCGAACACTCACTGAATCAGGGGTGGCTGAGAGCTTCGACGGACCCCGTGAAGAAAAGCTCCAGAAAAGTTTCTAAGTCAGAAGGTAAACTTTGACCGAGACCTACCGCAAGGAGTAGCCCCTGCAGGGCTTTATCATGGTCAGCCTGAAACTTTGACTTTGAGCAGGTCCAGCATGACCAGATGTACCAAAAGGGGATATACGTTTCTATGTACTATATCGTGCAAAAAATGTTAAAAGTAAGATTCCCGTTTCCCGGCATTGGATTTTTTTCATTTTAAAGAAAAAATATTTATAAATTGGTGTTGAATTTTTATTGTGTTGTGTCTTAATTATTTACTGAATTGGTGTTTTTAAATGCTTTACATACCTGCTAACAGCCAAGCTAGCAAGGGTTGAGCATGAGAATAATTTTTAAAGACTGGTATAGCTATATATTGAGGTAGTGTCCTTATTGCCTGGGACAGATATACATTTGCCCCTACTATTAACCCACTTTCCAACTTCCAGACCAAGCACTCTTAAACAATACTGTCTACAAGTATGGATGACATGTGACTCCTACACCCTGTAGTTTTATTTAACATTTCCTATACACGGATTTACACACCTATGATTGACTGCCTCTGTGTAGTGTGAATGATGTAAAGTGTTGACACCCTACACTGGTATGAGTCGCGCTATATAACTAATTGAATGCTTCTGAGAGAGTAGGTATGGAGACTTGGGCAGCACTATTAAAGAGTGGTAGTGAGTGAATCTGTGTTGGAGCTGGGTTGTTGAATACCAAGGCTGTCCATCTGATTTCATCTCCTGCCTCCTTTATCCACCAACATACTCTCCCTCCACATTATCTCACTCTTCCAGGTTCTTTCTCATCTTTGCTTTCTCCTTATTCTCTGTTTTCCATATTTCCCTTCCTCCTTCTGCCAACAACTCTTGATGCCTTTCTCTTGTTCAGTTTTACAGTCTGATGGTTTAAATACTGTACCGGTCTCTAACAAAGAATACAGTTCGCCTCACCTGCAGACACCAACTTAAATTAAGCATCATTAGCTTGCAGCCCACAAAGGAAATGCCTGCTTGGCTATCCCGGCCCTTTCTGCATTGTATATCCTTCCTGAAGCAGATACACCCTTTTCTCTCCTTTCTGCAAGACACAAGGATCCTAGCCTTCTCCCTTCCCTATGGAAGGGAGAAGTGTGCGTGGCGATCGGTCTCTCCGAGTGCCAGGGAACCGCCCGCCATTGCAATATGGCCGGCAGTAATGCAGTCATCAATGGTGGTGGGACTGTCAACGACGCAGTGATGTGGCAGTCCCACCACCATTATAATCACCCCCTGAGTTTAATGTGCATGCAAATCCAACATTACCAACCCCATGTAAGTTGCACTACTAGTGCTGAAAAAGTCCAATGGAGGTACCAATGACAAGGTGGACTGGCCTCAAGGGTCTTGTGACCTCAGTGACAGAGTCACTGTCACTCTAGTGTGTGCTTCTTCGTATGCCTGCTCGCAAGACTAGAGGTGAACTGCATGGATTGTGGTGGACAGGCCTTCAAGGTTAACCCACACTTGCCACCGTTAGGGTCCACCTGCTGGTGCTAAGACACCAGGGCTTCTAAGGTCTATTGGGCCTTCTAAGGTGTAGCATCGGAATGAGCTCTGTCAGGAGTGTGGATTGGTGGACTGGTCATGAAGGCTGAAAATGGTGCTCCAGTTCCAAATTTAGCAGCTATGACCAGAGTGCCACATCCTGTCCCCCACTGAACACCATACTGCCCCACTGGGTTAAACTGGCACTGCCTTCAGCTGCAACCCAATTGTGCTGAGACTCAATTCAAATTATGCATTGGACAAGAGTAAAATGCTGCCTGAAAAAAAGTAACAACACCCTGTAAAAAGCAAACACTGAATGAAAGGATGACCAAAGCATGTGAAATGTAAGCAGGAACAACAAGGTTACCTTAAATGTTTTAAACTCATTATTCAGAAATCAGTAAGTGATTTTGCCTGAAATGTTTTGGACATGACTACAGGACTAGGAAGGGCCGTTTTAATGTCCATTGCTTATATCATTATAAAATATAAGCAGTTTGGTTTAAAAAAGAAGACCAAATCCCTCAACACAGAGCTGTGGTACACATTTTATAGGCTAAAATAATTAAAACAGTTGAAAACGCTCATATTAAAAGTTTTCCAGTCAACCCCTCAACCAGGTATTGCAGTCCCTTTAGGGATGGTGCACTTCCCCACCCTGGGAAAACAATGTGGTTCAAAGAAAGAAGATAAAAAGAAAGTAGGGCTTCACTGGAAAACTCTGTAAAGCAGCGCTAAGGTGCATGGGTGTAAATAACCATCTGGCCTATCTGCTGACCACTCTGTATTGCTTTATTTGGTTAATTAATAATTTTTCTTATTTTGATACTTTGTTCTCTCCGTCCAGAGGTTATATTTTGGAATAGAACCCTGTCAGAAAATTCGGACATTTCCAGCTAAAGTGTTCTGCTCATTTTTGGGTCCATTTCACGGGGAACAAATAAAGAAAATGAGAGGCAAGAGAGAATATGTAACAGCTGTCTTTTAAAATCTGCATATAAAGATAAGCGAGACAGGGACAGAAAGAGATGGAGGAATAAGGAGAGAGAGAGGGGGGAGGAGGGAAGCTACCAGAGGCTGAGCGGGAGAAGCGGACACTGCCCTTGCCTTCTCTGGGAATGACGGTAAAGAGACAAGAGTTTTTTCCCTTCTCTGCCCTTCCCAGACTGGCCAAGCCTTACGGCAGAATAACAAAGGGCAGAGGGCGGGTGGCCTCTTTTGACTGGGGGCAGGTGAATCACACGTCAAGTACAGGGCCATTAGGTAGCGCTTTCGCGCGCTAATGGCCCTGTGCATAACAGAAGGGAGAGGGGAAATTCTTTTGTCCCCCTCGTCCCCCCCACCCTTGTCCCCTGTGTCCCCCCCACTCCAAAATCTGGGGGGGATATGTCCCCCACGTCCCCCACAGTTCCTACGCCCATGGACATAACGTTCAGTCGGTAATCTGGAGGCTGTGTCTAGGTCCTCCTGGCTCACAGACACAGCGCCATTTACAAGAGCTGAATTACGCATGTCTAGTTGGCCGTGGTTAAAGAAAGGGCCAAACTAACCGCATACTTTATTGCACAGTGACAGGCAAGTTGGCTGTCCATCATTATGCCTGGGGAGCAGCGCACTTTTCCACCATCCAGCGACCGGAGTGTAAAGTTGCAAAAAATGAAGAAATAACCTTTCACTTTTGTGACAGCTCACTCCCACATAGTGGGTTGACGACTCTTAGACCAGCCGCCCCTGCTTGCTGACTTATGTGGAGTTCCTTTAGTGGCTATGAAATTCCACGTTAATGTCACTTTGAGTGTCAACCATGATACCCTACTTCACTCTAGCTGAAGTGATTGGAGGGCCAGATTGTTGCATCCTGATTAACCATGTTAATACCCTGACAGCTTTACCACTCTCTGCATGTGCTTTAGTCAGGTATGTTGCATATTTTGTGCGCCTGAAATGGCTCTATAGCTTAGAATGCTTCCCTCTAAAATGTTTTTACTGCTTCTTCTTCTTCTAATATTAATAGAGAATCTTCCACCATTTCTAGTTCCTGTTCTATCCATTTTTTAACCCCTACCTTGGATTGCCAACATATCTCTAAAGGCTGTATTCAACATTTACAATTCTGTTAGAGGAGAGAAGGCAGTACTTTCATTGTTATCAAATACTGTCTTTTTTATTTGTACACTTTAATGACCACTCAGTGACCTACAAACTATGTTGAGTAAGAGAAAGGGGAGTGGATAAGAGACAGGAGAAGGGCAGAGGTGAAGAGAATAGCAAAGTGAGAGAGGTGAAATAGCTTGAGAATGAAAGTAGAGATAGTGATGAGGTAGAGAGGTAGATGCGGATGGGAGAGCAGTGAGTTAGACTGGCAGAGATGGGATGCAGTGAGAGAGTACAGAGATAGAACAAAGCTACAGAGAGAGGAAGTGAGGAATGCAGCACATCAAAATAAGTTATAAAAGACATGTTAGGTACAAAAATAATGAGGTGGGGAGAAAGCTGGAGAGACGAATTAAGAGAAGATGAGCTGAAATAGAGAAGCAAGTGCAGAAAGAAATGAAAGAATGACAGGTGACAGATAGAGAAATGGGGCGCTAGACAAGTAAGCTAGAGGGAATGGTGACCATTTTGTGTTTTGTGAGGTAAAAAGAAATGCAATTCAAGAGGATAGGAAAATAGAGCGACATAGAGGGATATTTGAAGTAGAGAGAGATGAAGTAAAGAAAGAATAGGTATAAAGGGACGAGATGGACAGTAGAAGGAACAGTAGATGGAGGTAAAGAGAGAGGTAAAGAGGCCTCAGCAAGGAAGGGAGAAAGAGATGAGTGAAAGATATCGGAGTTAGAGAAAGTGGTAAATAGAAAAGAAGAGAGTGGTGATGTTTGTCACAGTTTTGTGACTTTTCCTTTAACACTTTGGTACAGAAGATGAAAGTCTATTTGCAGGACACACGTGACATACTAAACTTTATAAAAGTTACAGAGTTTGACCCCTCCAGTCAATACTTGGTGGGTTTGGATATCGAATCGCTCTACACCAATATCCCACAAAATGAAGCTTTGAGGGTTGTGGAGGATCTCCTATATGCAGAGGAATGGGCATATAAAATACCTTGACCTTCATTTTAAACCTAGCAGAGATTGCCCTCACCAGAAACTACTATGAATTCGAAGGAACCATCTACTTACCAACCCATGGTACTTCTATGGGGAGTACCTTTGCCCCCACCCTGCCAGGTCTGTATGTCGGGGCTTTTAGGAAGGAGTACATCCATAACCAAGACGGCCCACGGTTCCATCACATCAGATTATGACGTAGGTTCATTGATGATGTCCTTTCCATTTGAAGGAGAGATGAACTATCAGTACAAGTTTTTCTACATTGCCTCAATGGTCGAAATCTGCACTTCACTTTGACCATCACATGAACGGAACTGCCCTTTCTGGATCTGGTTATCGAACCCAGAGAAGGAACTCTCTCTACTCAGATTTACCACATACCACTATCTACTATCTTTTGAGAGCATCCCCCAGGACTTTAAGGGAAAACATGCCAGTGGGACAGTTTTTCCATTTATAGAGAAATTGTACAGACAAAACAGACTTCTTGGATTAATCCTATTCGTCGATGAGAAAACTCAGTGAAAGATAAAATCCAGAGAGAGTAGTAAAGAGGGCTAGGAAAAGAGCCATGAACATGCATAGTGAGAGTCTCTTGGAGAAAGTGGAAAAACTCAAGTGACCAATACAGTCTGTGTCACGACTTTTAATACAGCCTCACACAACATAAGATGCCTTATATTAAAAAACTGGCACATCTCGAACTCCAATGGCCTGAATGTGGAAAATCCCTTGTGCTAATACAGGAGGAGTGGCAACTTGAGAGACCTGCTGGTGCATACACAACCTTACATCACAGTACAAAATAGAGTTCAGGGTCCATGGGGAAATACCCCTGTGACAGGCCACACTAGTTGTGGTTTGTTTGATGTGTGCAATTTAGACAGGAACTCAAAGAGCATAGACGTGGGTCTGACCTACCCTGGATGCAAACAATTCATACACCTTGTAACTCAGAAAACGCCATATACTTGATTGAATGCCCATGCAAAAAAAATTATATAGGTATGACAACGCGCAAAGTGAAGATATGCATCATGGAGCATAGAAGCTTCAGGATGGTGTTGGATAAACAAAATGTTTATAAATCTACAGCAGACATAAAAAAAATGCTTCTCCTGAGGGAACAGAAGTGGGTGTATAGACTTCGAAGTCATGAGATTGACCTTAATGACAACATCTCATGGAATTGTCTGAACAGGAGACATCATTTTCCCTGAATGGATAAATTTCATACGGATGACTTCATATGTCTGACTGATAGATACGCTACCACGCAGGGCACATCATGTTGGTGGTTTTTAAACAAGACTATTGCCTATCGCCTTCTTGAAAGCGATTAACAACTGGGGTTTTGTGTTTTATCTTTCATTCCACATACATATGTGCAACACCAGGCTAGGTAGTTAAATTATAGGATTATGTATTAACATCTTTTGAAACCACATGGTATCCCTAGATAACCCCACTCTTATAGTCTAAGAAGTGAGTAGATGAATCGTGATATACAACACGTGCACCAGTCCAAGATGGTGCAATGTAGATGACCCAGCAGGCTGAGAAAAAAAACATAGGCAAAGAAAGGCAATCGTATATGACCACGATTGGCTGGGCTAAGTGCAGCATGAAGAAACCAACAGGTACCTCTAAAAAAACTTCCTCCAGATAGTTTTGAGAGAGGGATGATTGGAAGTGGTAATACAATGCGCACCATTCTAAGAGAGCACAATGTACATACCTCCTGAGACAAGGAGGCAGGAGTACGCATACGTCAGGTCGCTCGCTCTGGTCATGTCGTTACACCACCCCACGTAACCAGAAGAAACCCCATATAACGGAGATGCTGCCGGGTGTGACCGCTAGTTACACAGCGTGAGGAGAGCAAAGCTGGGCAGCGATTTCACCTTGAAAAAGTAAGGAGTCGGGGGAGTAGTTATGACCACCAGTGAGGGTGGGGGCTGCCCATTTCATAACAGTCTCCCTAAGGTTTGTGGAGACGGTTTTATGGAAAATGCAAACAGGCCCAGCAGAAAGAAAAACAACTTTATATAGGAAAGACAACTGCATACTAACATTACTATTTCTATACAGTGTGTGACTACAGGTTGCTACTCCTGCTCCCATGCTATTTCGAGCACACTTACTGACGAAACTCGGTAAGTGACGGAACTTGCAATAACCTAACCATTCTACAATACGAATGGCATAGGTGTACTATGTGAGGAGGTTTTTTACCTGTGCATAAACTTCTGATTGATGTATGTGCAATACATGCCTGCCATACTTTCTGGTCATTGTGATTCGAGAGATCGTAAGTGAGATTCAGCGATTTATTAAGTCCCAACCCTATGGAAATTAGACTGTGGGGTGCCAGCTGCAATCATGTACCAATGTTAGGGGTTACATGATCTTGGGATGATTAACCAAATGATACATTGATGAGGTAATTCTTTTTTCACAGATCCTTCAGGAGTGTGAGTTACTTAACCCCCTTGCAAGTAGGGAAATACCCAATAGAGAGTACATATCCAGAATAGGGCTGGAGTTTTTTTTAAAGGGGATCCAAATGGTCCTGATGATCGTCGTATTGACCCAATAATGAGGTCGAAGATGAATCTGCTGGAACATGTCAACACATTTGCAGTAAGGAGGGGTGCACTGGTCCTAATCATCTTCTTTCACCACCATCCTTCACGTTTTTAATCCTGGCTGGGTGATCCAGGAATAAAGTGGAACCAAGGATACACCGAAGCTAGTTTTAGCATTCACAAACTGCACATGCTTTGACGAACCCGCTATTTTATGTTTGTCTTCTCTTCCCCTCCATTTTGTTCCACCCCAGGCGTTGATCTGAGCAAGGGTGTCAGTTAGCAAGCCTGATGATGAAGCATGTCACAATTTGTGCGTGAGGTCAGTCTTTTCGCAACAGAGCACATGCCACCTAGACTAAATAATTGACCACAAGATATATTCCTACCTCTCTGTTGTGTAGATAGTGATGATGTTTGGGCAGGTAGAGAGACACATAATTATATGTAGAGTGAGAGAGCTAGACAAATGGACCAAGGATCGAGAGTTTGTGAGAGAAAGAGGAAGAAAGAGAGAGAGAGAGAGAGGGAGAGAGTCATCCCTGCTATCACTTTTCTAGGCGGTGTGGCTTGTGAAGTGGGGGGCCAGAACAAATGCCCATTTAGCCCATGCTTAACAGTGCTCTTTTATTTCAGCATTTTTGTATTTCGAAAATTCCTCCACAGATTAAGATCCATATTGTTTCTTTTTGCCCACACAGGCTCAAGGTACATTTCCATTTATACAAGCTTTTTGAAGAGAAGGGAAAAAGAAGTAAGATTAATCCGCAAAAACAATAGTTTGAAAGCAATGTCACCTTGTAATAAAACAATGTTTTCATTACTGTTTGAAGCAACAGTGTATTTCGTCAATTGGTTTTCAAAAGCGATGATTGCTTCCTTTTTTATAAATATATGTCCCCTCTGCTCTGAATCATTTCATTTTAGTCTTCCTGTTACATAATGTAAATGGACTATTGTGTGCTAATTATGTAATTAAAATTTTAATTAATTGTATTTGTCTCGATTTCCAAATAAGTGCATGCCGTAATGATGTGGATGAAATCCCGCTGCTGTGCTAACATATATAAAGTCGTTTCTAGGAATTCGAGTCTGATTTTAATACCATTTCCAGTTATTTAATCACATTTTGCAGGTAATATGCTTTTAATCCAGAAAGTTAATACAGCTGTATAATAGACTAAAACTAATATATTCATAGAAAGCGTGTACAGATCTGCTGCTGTCTTTGCACAAATGTAATAACCAAACATCAAGAAACAGCATTATGACTGTCAATTACAAAATACAGGACACGTGTTTATTGATTGTAGCACTCAAGACCCAAAGAACAGAAGCAATATTTTATATTGCATTAAACTGATTGCATTGTATTTGTTAGGTCATTCTGTTGCTATACAGTGTGAAACATTCTGACATCAACTAGTGAGGAAAACGAATTACCTTTCTTGTTCTTGGAAGACAAATTAAAACTTTCACATGTCTCTGGTTGCAGCCACATACATGTTGTAGATTTTCTTATGTCCACGTAGATGCAAGTTACAATAGCCGGTCCATAAAACTTTTTTAAAAGCTTACAAATCACAACTGATATTTACAGGTAGAAAATTATCAGCATAATGGGCCAGATGTTTTACACGTTTTTATGGATGAAAACAGTTTGAAGCTTTATTTGATGCCTCAGAAACAATTTTCCAGTATACAAATGGCATTTTTAGAGTCAGTATTTTTTTTACTTAATATTGGGTTGCCAAATATGTATTTGGGAGGGGCGTGTAGGTGTCCCTTTCAGATAATGTTGTGTTCTGAGATGTATCATTCTCTATTTTTGTTACCGAAATCCTGTTACAATACAATGGAAAATGACTAACTTCTGAGTTAGGTTCGGTAAGCCCGTCCCAAAATGAGAGCTGTTCTGTTGAGAATGTATAAAGGATTTGGTGGGGAGTAGAACGTGTTACACGGGACCACTGACAACTATAACACAAATGCTTTTTTTCTTTTAAAGTTAACTGTGTTTTTTCAGCACTTTTTCATTCCCCTTAAGGAAAACAAGCTGCATTTACAAAAAAAGTTTACCTTATTGAAAGGCAATCACAGACATGGTGATGTGCTGACCCCAGCAGGCCATCACCATCCTTGAGATGACCACCAAACAGAGTGAGCCTCAATTTGCCATCTACCTCATTAATGTTCATGAGATAGATCAGATTGCGACCCACTCCAAATTTAAATTTTTCAAGCCAACAAATTAGTACATCATTTTTTTAGTAAAAGTCTTTGCTGATCACAAAAATACTGGTAGCAAATTGTGAGTAGTTTTTTTAAACCTGTGTTTAGTACATCAGGTGCAACATCTCTTTTAGGTATGACTTGATTCTTGCATAAAATAGCTTTTTCTGAAACAGAATCTGATTCTGTTAACACTTAAAGAGTCTTATAATGGTGCATGTATGCACATTAGCTCACTATTTGCTCATATGGATATTCAATAAACATGCACACAAAGCTGCTCACTGTTATTAAAGCTAAGTGCAAGACATAGTTTTGAATTTCAGGAACCCAGCAGAACTGAATAATATGTTTGTTATTGTCAATTTCCCCTATTAGCATTAATGTGATATACACGCAATGGTTGTATATTTCTTGAGATAAAAGATGCAGTGATGCATCTAACCTAGTAATGTGCCACTGAAATTGAAGAATACCATAACATTTTTTCCAAATATGGCTAAATGGAATAGGACCAATTCCCCTAAAAATACCAACTGGTGTTGTACAGAAGCGGACACAGTGTACATGCTAGAAACAATAAATACATTTGTTCTAAGTCGACAATTAGGAGCATCCCACCCTTATTAGATGGATGAATTTGCTATAGTCAGGCAAAAAAGAAGGAAGGTAGTTCTATGCACATAACCCTCTACTCAGTAATCCTTCTGCAAAAAATGGCTAGAGGCCTAGTTAGCCTAGTGTAATAGGCCAAAACACAGAGGTTACATTTGAACAACAGCTCAATGATAATTTTGTTCGATGTAAGGTGCACACCAAAATGACTAATTGGTTATCCTTCATCATAATTATTTAGAAGATATCTCATATTTCTTAGATAACTGTATAACTATTCAAAAAAACACCAAGGGTGCCGAATAGTTCAAAATGTTAAGTGCATTGAACCTACCTATTTTTTTTATTCGGATTCAAATCTGGAATTATAGCAGAACTCTGTGTAGATGTGTGTTTAAGATTGCTGAGACCAGCAGGATTGTTTTTTGCCCAAAAAATTATTTATTTGAATTTATACGAGAAAATACAGTACATGCATTGATCATCTCATACATGTATATCCTCTACAGAGTATGGCGATGACAGTTAAAGTATTGGAAATAAGACTTAACAGTTGCAATCCACTCTACATTTTACTAGTCTTTGCTAGTGCCTTTTCATTATATTCAGCATAATCTCAACGATATGTGGCTAACATTTCCAAGCACAAGAAGTAAACATTGATTAAATCTACCCAATGAGATCCATATAAAAGGACGAAAGAGAATGCAAAAGAACAAAGTATTATTAGAAAACTGGTGTATATATCAACACGACTATAGGGATCGCGTTCTCTCTTAGCTAAATTGAGTCAGAATCTAGCTGAATATGGTCCATTTAAAATAAGTCAATGGGGTTAAGACCCCAAGATAAGAACCTCTTTTCTAAAATACCTGCATAAAGGGGTATTTAGCGGCATGATGTGTTTACGTAAATTCCCATGTTATCAATAATCTATATGCAAATTTCAAGACGGTCTTTGGACCCAATATGTTGTGGTGATTTCCAGTAAGGGCTCTTATATTTGCCTAACTGTATTTGGATTATCGTTCATAGTATATACCACTCTGTCATGTAAAGTCACTCTCATAAACTCAGATACCTATTCCTCTAAAAAATGGTGCTGATGTTTATCTCCAGTGTCTCAATGTGCAGTTTTGATCTGAAGCTAATGAGGTCACTAACCATCTATTGGTATGACCCATTGTTTGCTCTACCTCTGACAAATCGTATAATATTTGAATTAAATGTTTGGATGATAGCAACTTTGGTAATAAAAATCATCACCGTCTAGACCATAGTCCATTATAAAGAGATAATTAGGCAATGCCATAGAAGATGTATCAGGTCGCATTTGGTTTGATTACGTCTCCAACAAGTGGAGTGTGAAATATGTCCAGTCTTATATAGTGAAAGGCACTGAGGTTAAAAAGCACATGATACAGGAGCATACAGATTCATTCTTTACAATACAAACGGTTTTTAAACATGTAATCATTGCCTTCACTATGCCTCTTACATGAAGAGTCAAATCGTGGCTTTTAGTGCCCAAGTTCCTGTGATTCCAACTTACATTTAAATGCCGTTGTCTGTTAAAGTTTATTCAATACCTGGATTTTGCCCTTCAAAGTACTCTTGAGATAGATCAGACGCACTTTTTAGTATTGTCGGCCAGCTTATTGTAGTTTCTTTTTAGTGGGTAAAATTTCCCAGAGGTCCTCCCGAAACAAAATAGGAAAATCTTGGTAGAAGGCAATGGCTGCCAAGTCGGGTAGGTGCACCATTTTGAAGCAAAATCAGGTTCAGAAGACTTTGTAAATATGGTTTTGCATAAAAAAAACATGGGTGGATCTATTGGAATGCCCATGTTGCACCCATTTAATGCCTATCCAAAGTCGGGCACTAGTTCTTACTCACTCAGGTGCCAGGGCTCCCTGTGGCCTCACAGTGCTCATGAGTAGCTCCAGAGCAAGTCTGAGTAGATAGTGATCAACCAAGTGGCCGTTCTGGAATTCCCCTAGCCCCTAAAGATTCTCAGGTGCCTCGCACTGTCACCACACAGTAGGGGGCACATCAAGGACCAGATAAAGAACACACAATGCAACAGGTAAGCCACCCCATCCTCACAAGATGTGGCTATCACAACAATGACCATGCCATATTCACAATGCAGCAACATAATTGGCCATCTGGACAATGCAGAGTTCCTTCAATGACCTGTTGCCAATTGGTATTAGGCACAATGAAGTCTCCAGAGAATGACAGTGATCACACAGTCAATGCATGGCTTTAGGGCCTAGAACAGAAGAATGTGCACAGTGCAACATGCACTCAGCCTTCACTCAAATCATGTCCCAGTGTGTGGTAAATGGAGGTAACGTTCACCTACCAGATGCCCATGTAGGTATTAATGGAGTCAACTCCAATCAGCTCTGAGAGCTCCAGCGGACTTAACGATGTCAGTCCACAAACAACAAAGATGCAGTGGTGCACAGGGTTATTCAATGATCACACAGCAACTCTATAATATAAGTTATACAGTATACTGTGGATGAGGAAGCCTCACCCACACTTTTGTTGCATGCTTCATCACAGACAATATCATCCTGCTCTGATGAGATGATACTATCAAGGCAGACTCAACCTCAGTTTGAGGGAGTTCTTGAAAAAATATACTGGATATGGAATGGCAGTATCCAGATTATTATAAAAATACATTGATGTAAACTCAAAGGAAATAACTGTACCCCTGCTTATCTCTGGTATGATTAAAACAAAAATTGGGTGTATTGGTTCATTTATCCTTGATGGTGTCAAGATGTTTTAGCTTCCACAATGAGTTTAAATACACCCCAGGTATAGGATGCTATAGTGCTCTGATCTGGGCAGAAGGAGACACCCTCTGTAGTCCTAAAATTGCCAAGAGGTGTTCCAAATAATTACATCTACTATGCCCTCTGCCCAGATAAGAGTGTCATAAGGACCGTTAGCTAGGGTGTATTTACACACATTGAGTAGGTAGATTTTATTTTTTCACATGAACTAATGCTTTGATAAGCTCTACAAAAAGGGATCTCTCTAGCCCTAATGAAAGCCCGTGATCAACTATTGCCACTTGAATGGACTGAAACATGATCGTAAAGTATTGCGGCCACAGCCACCTCTCACTGGGTTACTACTTGGAATCGAGTTTGTTTGTGGAGGTGCAGCATGATATGTTACTGCCTAAACTCGAGGAGTCTGCTCGATGTTTGTTACTTGTCCAAGGAGCCTCATGTGGTTGAAGCTATCTTAAGCCAAGCACTCTGTTGCTCCCTGTACAGATGGACAAACATGTACTGTAGTCATCATTTAATCTACTCATATATCTTCCAGCTATATTGCACTCTATAGACAATAGCAATAAATCCCATGAAGTCAATTAGCATAGTTGCACTGCAATCCCTTTGTGCTGGTAATATTAGCAAACAGCCTCATCTTATAACCCTTATACTACATTCATTGGTCTCACAATCGAAATTCAGAAACCTAAAATATCCTAGTCATAGTTAAATACCTTTTTTTAAGAATGAAAAACAACATCATGCCTGTTACACTGCTTTTGTTCACAAGCCCAAGGTTGCCACCCCCGAATACTCCTTCCATAACCAAACTCTATTTTGAAGGAATACTCCCAGCATTTTATTAGAACCAGAGCTTTACATAAATATAACCCATATGTATGTGGCAACTGAAAACCTGGGATTATCACACAAAATCATTAGATGAGCCATATTCCAATTGAGTAAATGTTGATCATAGTCTAATTCCATCTTGGTATGAATGCATAGAACTAATGAATCCAAAATTCACAGATCAAGAAATTAAACATCCCATCCATGTCCTAGCAACATGTAGGAAAGAAATGAAAACCGGCAAACGTGAAATTGAGACACGTGTGTCTTAAGACACATGTGTGAAATAAGACACAATTCTCATGTGAAATCACACAGCCCTTATCAACAGTAAATCCCTAGTGCATGTGATGGATGGTGTTAAGACAACCCCTATCTTCTCCATCCTCTTTTATAGTAATGAGGGTGGAAATGCCACCTGACCACATCCCAAATGAGCTCTTCAATTCAAACCTGGAAGTCTGGGTCCCATACATGACTCATCTCTCAAATTCCATTCTGAGGGGGATAAAGATTCCGGCCAGCTGCCACACTGAGGAGATTATGCCAATCCACAAGAAGGAAAACAAACAATTGCTGGACATAATGCAGAACAATGACATGCACTCACCCCAGTACAGAGATCTGGGTCTAAATCCATAGTTTTTTTGCTCACCATGTCATTCCAGTTTGGACCCAGACATATGCAAATCAGTCTTGACCCTGCACCCAACGGGAACAGTCCAGCCCGAACTGCCAGGCCTGGTCCTCCCTGGACTGGAAACAAGCATCCTAGGACTGGTTGCTGTTAGCCCGAAACCGGTCCCAGGATGCTTGTTTCAGGTTCAGGGAAGACATGGTTTGGCAGTTCGGGCTGGACTGTTCCCATGAGGCACAGGGTCAAGACTGATTTGCATATAGCTGTGTCTGAACTGGGGTGGCACAGTGAGCTAAAGAATGATGATGGATTCAATCCAGATCTGCGACTGGGGGTGAGTGTCTAAAAAGTTTCAGCACTCCGTCTATCATCTCCTTGTGTTTGCTTTGTTTGCCCTAAGTTGGCTGGGTATGCCCAAACGTGGTTCCCTTGATAACTTTGCCACTGGATTCAAGCTAGCCTGGCTGATGAGGGCTGTTAGCCCAAAACCAGTCCCAGGATGCTTGTTTCTGGTTCAGCGAAGATATGGCTTAGCAGTTCGAGCTGTACTGTTCCCATGAGGCACAGGGTCAAGACTAATTTGCATATAGCTCTGTCTGAACTAGGATGGCGAAGTGAGCTAAAGAATGATGGTGGATTCAACCCAGATCTGTGACTGGAAGTGGGTGTCTGAAAAGTTTCAGCGTTCTGTCCAACATCTCCTTGTTCTTGCTTTGTTCACCCTTTCTTCTTGTGCTTGCTTTGTTCGCTCTAAGTTGGCAGGGTATGCCCAGACGTGGGTCCCTTGCTCACTTTGCCACTGGATGCAAGCTAGCCTGGCTGATGAGGGTAGTTAGCCCAAGACCGGTCCCCAGGATGCTTGTTTTCGGTTCAGGGAAGACATGGCTTGGAAGTTCAGGCTGGACTGTCCCCATGAGGCACAGGGTCACGACTGATTTGCATATAGATGTGTCTGAACTGGGGTGGCAAAGTGAGCTAAAGAATGATGATGGATTCAACTCAGATCTGTGACTAGGGGTGAGTGTCTGAAAAGTTTCAGCGCTCCGTCCATCATCTCCTTGTGTTTGCTTAATCCACAAGAAGGGCCATCCTAGTACCCCAGGCAACTATCGACTGATTAGTTTGATCGAGGCCTCACAGAAAAACTGCTGTAGGCAAGTCCTGGTGAATCTTTTGGACTGAATTGAGGACAACAACGTAGTAACAGAATTCCAGGTGGTTTTCAGAAGTGACACTAGCACGATCAATCAGAACTTCTGATTTTTTTTTTTTTTTTTAGAAGACTGCAGCAGTCAACTGTACACCCTTCAAACTAACCCCTAGGTCAATGCTTTGGTCGACTTTGGACATGATGGCCATCCCACAAAATCTACTGGCTATGTTCGCTCGGTTTTATGAAAACAAAGGTGCAAGGGTTAGGTTGGGGGTCAGGGGCAACTCGCAGACGCTATAACAATCAGGATGGGGGTCAGGCAGGGTTGTGTCCCAGCCCCCACATTATTCTCATTGTAGATAAGTGATGTGGTGGTCAGGCTTGTCAGGGATGGCAGCGGCTCTCCTAAAGTGGAAGGTAAGAGAGTGCCCGCTCTGCTTTTTGCAGACGACACTGCTGATCTCGAAATCGCTCAGCAACTTGCAATAGCTTCTTAACAATCAAGTTTTTTAATTAACATGGTTGAAGCTCAATATCACCAAAACAAAGTTGATGACCTTTAATCCTGCAAAGGGTAAAGGTTATAAGTGTATGCTGAATGCTAGCAATGAACATGTTTACCACTTGGACTATCTAGTGATAAGGCTTTTATCAAACAGGATCTGGTCTATGCAGGTCCAAAAATCCCGTTGCTCACTGCTACATTATACTACACGATTGACAAAGATTTTTAACAAAACCTGGTCATACAGAGGCACCCCAGCACTTGAGATATATCATGTAATGGCTCTGGGTGCAGTTTCGTATGGCTCTGAGATTTGAGGTGATGCTGACTGATGCCATTGTTTATTGATTTGCCTATTAGGAAGATCTCCTGCTTTATTGGCATAGACACTGGACCTTCGCCTGTTCTAGAAGCTAATAGGGAAACCTTTAGGGATCTTCAGGCTAACCTAGGTGCCTACAAACTACCAAGGCTAACCTTCGGTCAGAACCTCACTGAGGAGATTGGGGCTGGAAAAGAATTGGGATAGGCCGGAGTAATCAAATTCTGTCTCTAAAATGGCTATTAAATCTGCCTATTGGGAGTTTGTATTGGTTCAAACTTTATGCAGGTTCAAAGGCACCCTAACCACCAATGTCCTCTATTTCAAAATGCTACCTGGGTATAAAAAGAAGCTTGATGAAATTGACCTCCCTCTGGCTCGAAAACTGTTCCTACAGTTTAGGTACTAGTCCCTTCCCACCTAACTATTTGGCATAAAATGGGCTGGCGAAAGAAATAAGGGTGATGGGTGACCAGCGTGCAAAGGACGGTCAGAGACCATCGCCACATCTTATTCTTCTGTTCTGCCTTCGACTGTCAGAGAAAAAATGGCTTTGCCCTTGTGTAGGACCTTGGGCATCAGAAAGGATGTGGAGGCCCTTAGAATCATTGGGGCTGATGGCTCTAGGTTGGTGGTTTTTGCAGTTTCTAGATTTCCTATGGCTGCTTGGCTTTGGCAATCAAAATATATCCATGCTAGTGACTCTCAACTATTAGGATAATCATGCGGGAGGACCTGGCACGGGATTGTATTAAATGCTGCTATACCCCATGGTAATTGTATTGCTATGAGTTTTACATTTTGTACTTATTTGTGCTTTTTTAATTGCACTTTTATTCATTTTCAATTCTGCTTTTTACTTATGTTTTAAATCAATCTACTGGTATTTCTTGCACAAAGACACATTATGTGGCTAATGTGTTCTCATAGTTTTACGCAAACCATAGGTGTTGTAAGCACAGCTACTACAAAAATCACACTGGTCTTGCAACCCGTGATAGGGAGAATGTGGGAATTTCCATTAATCATTATATGAATTATAGTGGATCAATGAGTTTAAAGTGTGTTCTTTTGAGGTTTTTATTTGTATAGTATCTATGGATTTGGATTGGCTGGCTTTAAATGTGATCTTCTTGTATGTGTGCTTTTTTGATCCTTGGCTAGCGAATAAAGTCTTTGAAAGAAGATATTCATGGTTTTTACACTGGTTGTTAAAGTTGGAATGATGGTCTTTTACAGAACGTCTTAGTTCCTGGCTATGCTTGAACACTGAGCTTCTTGAAAGTTTATTAATATAGTAGTAAGCTTGCTGATGGATTTTTAACCTTTTTATTACTGAAAATGAATCAACTTTCAAGTTATACTTGTTTCATGGGTTTCAAATATTACATGGAACAAGCATTTACGAATTGGTTAATGATGAAAATGATATGAATGGGATGGAAATCTACTAACTGCTCTACGACTATATCATAGACTTAATTACATATCGTATCTCACACACAAGTATGCCTAGTCTGAAGTGTCTATCATAGGATGGACATCATTTTACACTTTCCAGGTAAGGTCTAATTGATAGTAATAAATACTTGGTCAATTATTTCTCAAATAAACTAACGGTGTAAGTCTCAGTTCTTTTTCTGTACAATCTACGCTTTGAAACTCGATTTAGTTTTTTGCGAAAAGGTCTAATTGAGGTTCTTTCACTTTACAAAGGAGGATCATTTTGTAAATTGGATGCAGGAGTTGTGATTCAAAGCTAGGTAAAGCTTAAACTTAAACTTGCAATGTGATGGTATGTGTCTTCCAAAATACTGGAAAAAATTATTAATTTGCAGTTATCAGCATAGTTGGAGCAGTTTAATGTATTGCATTCTTCACAATCTGGATTCCAGGCTCGTCATTGCAAGGAGATGGTACTTGTGGAGATGATGACTCTATTACGCTATTGTTAGGCTGCCCTGATCTTATCAGATTTATCTGCATCTGCACCATTTGACATGGTGTTGCACACTATCCTCCTTCAATGCTTAGAGAATATTGGAATTTGGGCCTCGGCACTAGCTTGGATCTAATCTTTTTCAGACAAAAAGGACAGACCTGTCTGGATGGCCCCGCTCTCTTCTGACACAAAAGCCCTCAGATGTGGAGTACCATAGGGCTCAGGTTTGAGCCCAGCATTATTTAAAATCTATATTTTCTTGTTGGCTTCTCTAGTGCAATCCTTTACTGTGAGGATAGTTTCCTATGCTGATGACACACAGTTGTATCTATTAATAGAAAAGGATACCGCCAAGGGGCAAGACGTTTTTAAGAATTGTCTGTGGGAAGTCTGTGTGTGAATGTCTTCAATACAATGCGGATAAGACCGAAAAATGGTTGTTTAGTTCTCTTTCACTTTAGTGGGAGGTGAACTGTTGGCTGGACTTTATGCACTCCCTGTTTGCAATTTGGGTTTAGCTGGATCAGTTGGATCAGCAATTGACCTTAGGGCAACATATGGCGGCAGTGGTAGGCTTGTGTTTTGTCTTACTGTCCTCTCACAAAATTTGTGTTTTCACTTTACTCTCAGATGAAGAAAATAGAGATTCATGTGCTTATTACATATCACCTTAAATTTTACAATCTTGACAGATTGTGGCACATGATTAAGGGGCTACCAGTGGTACAGAATGCAGCAGCTCAGCTTCTACTTAGGACCTTGCGGCGGTCATTGATCTCTCCTTATTTATAGGAGCTGCATTGGCTGTCGATAAAGGAGAGGATTTTCCTTAAAACCCATGTCTTGGCACATAAACTTATTATGGTCCTAGCCATCTATAGCTTTTTAATAAACTTACCCACTATTGACCTGCCAGGGCTCTTCGATCCTCAGATGCAGGATAGCTTTGTATTCCAGAAATTATATGCAAGAAGTGGGGGCTCTCCTTTTTCGTTTTTGGCAGCAAATGCCTGGAATTGCCTCTGGCTTTGAGGTAAGCCTATTGAATATGACTTTGCTCTGGTTTCTGTTTGATGTATAGTGGGGGTCCGGTTTTGCAGCACCAGGCTGCTCCTTGGAGTAGCTGCTCTCTTTAGAAATCTGTTGGCTGGTTGATTGATCAGTTCTTGAAGTAATAAACTAAGTTCATTACATAATGATGTCCTTTTACAGAAGTATTAACTGCAAGGACATTTCACTATATTTGACATTGTTTACATTTATGGAATGAAAGATATTCAGTTACTAAAACTGGTGCAATAGAATGATGAATTGGCAACCAGAAATTGACTCTGCCATTAACATTGATTCAAGTAGAAATGTTTATGCATCTGCCTTAAAAATCAAAGAAAGAAAATGTTCAAATATAAGTGCTCTTTGTATGTACAATAATTCTACGTACCAATAAAAAGATTTAAAACATCAAAGAAAAAAACAATGTAGTAAGTGGTGGACGCTGTCCTCAATTCACAAATATGTGGACACAAGCCTAATCCTGAGAGACATGTGAATATCAACACTAACATTGAATAAATATGCAAAGATTGACAGCGAAATGACAGCAAAATGATCAAAAAATTATTTCATAAACATAAAATGTGCCCAGATATCTCTTAATGAAATTGGAAAACATTCTATGAAAAAGCATTATTGGCCAGATTAAAATGTCGGACGGAAAGCCTCCGACCGCAACATCTAAGGTTTACAGTCCGACCACCTTATTATAATGAAGGTGGTCAGAGTGTATTAAACCTGCCCGTCATTCCGGCTGGCTCTTGAAGGGCTCAAGAAGCCCGTTCACCATTCGGAACTACAACATAACCCCTTAAATACAGCATTTCTGCCAAAAGGGATTACGATGTCGGTTTGTGACAGGCTTTTCATGTTGGGCTTTCTGACAAGAAAAACCTGTCAGAAAGGGACTTTAGGGGCCCTTAGCTGGGCCCTCATGCCCGCAAATCCTCCGGTTGAGCACCTGTTAATACCTGCGCCATGCAGCGCAGGGATGAACAGAAACTCCCATTTCTCTATGGTAGCTTGTGCTGAGGCCAGTTTTGAACTGCAGCACAAGCTCCCATAGAAAAGCATTGTAATTGAGGTCAGTCAGTCCAGAGACTGCAGAGACGTCGGTCCGAGGCAACTCCGACAGACATCGTGAGGGCATTGTAATGATGCCCTCAGGGTTAAATTGGATCTCACAACAGCCATAAAAATCATGACTTGCATCCCAAATACTATGTTAATGACCTCACCCTTGATGTGACACATGCAATAAAAAATGACCATCTTCCAAGTTAGGTTATGTATCAGATTACTATTAACACTAATAACGAGATGATTGTGAACCTAGAATTTTTTATAGTTTTCAGAATCTGTTAATCTTTAATTACATTGTACTATTAGTAATAACCTTTGCATTTATAATAGGATTTCTTTTTTCAACCTTGAAAAAATGGCCCTGTTCAGTGAAACACATTCTAGCTGTATGGAAAGAAATAAGAAATTATTCTGTAAGCGTTTAAAATACAGTACAGAATGGATTATCAGTCATATATATAAAGACAATAAATTCAATGATCACTATTATCTATGGACTATTGTGAGAATGTATCCGTGTTGATATCAGTGCCTCCGAAAAAGTATATTTAATTGAAAATAGGACCCTACTTGTTACTTACATTGTAAATGATCCAGAAATATATCTCTGGCCTTTGCTTTTTATTAAGTACTTATTTCAATTCAATTCAGTTCAATTCAAACAGATTTATTAAGTGCATGGCTACCTAGGTGGGCTTCCTAGTGCTGAGGTCTACTAGGCTCAAGTACAATGATCTTATGCAAACAGATAGGTTTTGAGTTGTTTCCTAAAGCTAACTAAATTATCATTCCACCTGAGGGGTTAAAGGTAAGACATTCCACCAGTTTGGGGGCAAGGTAGGCAAAAGAGCACCCACCGTATCTGTAGTCTTTCACCCTGGGAATGGAGAGAAGACTGAGGTGACTATAACGTAGCTCTCTTTTGGTACAATAAGGGCTGATCAGGTGATGGAGAATACAAGGCCCTTTCTTTTGCTTCACAAGGTGGACCATGCTGAGCATTTTAAATTGAATCCTCTTGATTACGGGCGCACAATGTAGAGTGACAAGTGCCGAGGAGGTTGTTTGGAATTTGTGAATACCCAAAACGATTCATGCCGCACCATTCTGTACCCACCTGAAGTTTTTTTGCAACAGAGAATGTACTGCCCAAATATAAAGAGTTTCCATAGTCAAGACGAGATGGAATTAGACCTTGAATCACAGTTCTCCGGATAGAAACTGGTAACCAGCTAAGCATCTTCCTGATGTCTCTTAGGATGCCAAAGCTGCTCTGATTGACCTGCCGTAGTGAATTTTCTGTCCAGTTTGACACCCAGGCTTTTCACATCTGGCTTGGGGGACAGACGGTCTCCCAGTTACTCGCTACCTATGTCCCTATGTCTTCGTCATACAAGTACAATATGAATATGTGCATACTTAACATATATATATACGTACATAAATGCAGACAAGCCCATACACATACATATTTATCAAGTGAGCAGAGGGCTGCAATATCAAAAAGCTATAGTTGAGGTCGTGATGCTGCAATAAATGATAGGTCTGGGGGGCAGCTGTTTGCAAGAGGGTGCGTCCAAAAGTGCCACTTTTTCATCAAAGAAGAAATTATCACTGCAGGCAGAAAAGCAAACTCTTCAAATTGTGGGACATTACTACTTTGACTGTATCGGCAGTCTGCACTGCTTCTGCCTCACCAGATCTAGCAGAGAAATGGATGACGCAAACGGCATCCTGGACCAGGAACAACTGTGGACACTTTCTAAAAAATATCTTTTTACTTCACTCATGAAAGAAATTAGCAAACTGTGATTAGAATATAACTTGAAGGGGGCGGGATCTGAGGGCCAGGAGGTGCTCATATGTTTTCAATTTGACAAAAACTGCTCCCTTACTATTTTTTAAAAGGCAACCGTCCCAAAACACTGGTATTTGAGATGCCTCAGTTCAAGTGGAAGGGGCGAGAGTTCCTGTGTTGTGAAGCAGAAGGTTGCACAGACTGCTGAATAAGAAACAAACGTTCTTTTCCAGGATGTCTACTGCCTGAAAGAAATGTAAATGAGCACATTTGGTAATCTGCAAACGTTAAGGCTGCTTAGAAGCCAGTATTGTCTTTAGTTGATGGAGTCACTTGTATTCTGTTTGAAAAGTATTGTAAGGTGACCAGATGATCGGTGGTGTGTGTGCTTTCAATGGACAGTTATGAAAAATGTTTGCACTAGATACAGTCTGCATATTACTCAGATCTATATTTTGGAAGCCCTTTTTTCATAAACCTAAATCTTTTTGTGCACTTTGTGGCAGCCTATCTTATTACTGTTGGTAATGCAAATTTAAATTAATAGCATACATATTTACAGTAATTTCAGTCTCATGCTGGGACCTTGTAATGCTAAAAACACACTATTCGGCACTGCACCCACCATAATGTATTGCTGTGACTCTCTGGGTACACACACAGATATCTACAGTGATAACATAAACCAATAGAGGATTCACAACATGAAATAATGCACCTCCCACTGAATAGTTTAACTTGCTTTAATTTTACATTTATTATGAGTGTTATTTTATATGCAGTAATTTCAAGGTGAAAGACCAACAAAATAGTTGCAGAATGTTTTGTTCTTTTTAACCATGCCTTAGGTCCTGCCCCACATTCACCAACCTCACCTTCATTGCACTCAGAATCATAGTTTTTACTTTGACAGCTGGATTACAGTAGCAGTCCACATAGAGCTGAATACATTCACCAGTTACTAAACTGTGTCCTGAACCTGAAGGGCACCTGACTCCAAGTTCTATTTTAAAGAAACAACCTGGGGAGTAATTGATTTCTGCTGTGATGCCATTGCTACCTGAAGCTGTGAAATTGACAAGGAGAATGGCATGGATCCAATGAATTATGTTACGATTGAATTCTTGATACACTAACTGAGGGGTAGAAACATCTATTCCCAGAGTTATTATTATTCGACTCAAAGCAATGCAGCAACACAACTTGCTGCTCTGCGTTGCATCAAATGGAAGGGCAGGAATGCACCATATCTATCATTCCAGCTCTGTTCCTGCGCAGCCTAGCTCCAACACAGACAATCATGTGTCATGGTGCAAGGGTGCCTCTTTTGCAGGCACGTTTGCTTTGTGCAAGAAGGAACACCTTCTTGCACAAAAAAAATCCTCTGAGGCTTTAAGCACACATAGCAATAGGTAACAATTAGGAGAAATAAAGATATTTCTCCTCACTATGCCTCTATTGGGAAGGCATAGCAGTTTGACGCAATCACAGGTTTATCAGTCTTGATAAATCTGGGAACGCATCAAAATCGATGGGAGGGTGTGTGGGAACACCCACAGTCCAACTATGGAATGTCTTACCAGGGCAGAGTAACGCAAAGCAGCAACGTGCGCTGCCTTACATTATTCTAGATTTACCAAGTTACTCAGGGCCATGCAAGGTGGCCTTGCATTGCTTTCAAAATCTGACTTAAGTTTTGCTTTACCCTTGCTACACCATATGTGATGCAAGTGCAGCGCAATTCAATGAAAAGTCTGGGCCCTAGTTTCCTGTGTGAATAGGGAAACCAGTTACATTCTTGTGAGGTGGCCTCTTTTTCATTAATTGAAGTAACTTGTCCAACTCCACCTCCTCTGTGGGACTGTATCATTCTGATTGTGACAAGTATCACATCCCCTATTGTTTGAATAAAGAATATGGTGCATTTTGAAAGATTAAAATAGTTTTTGTAGACTGAGGGGTTAATTTTCTATAGCAATGGGGATATGTCACAACTTTGGGTTCTCACATCATAATCATAGAAAACCATGTCAAACCTACTTCAGGAGTAGGAGATAATTGACCTGCAACAAATGTTCCACCAACAATATGTTAATCCTTCACACTAGCCATCCTGGAAGGGTATTTAAAAAAACACACTGGACCCGCTATTTAATAGCTGTTTAATAATGACCAGGAAATGAAGAATTGTAATGGCTTGAGTACAGCTGAACAAAATGAAAACTTGGACACATGTGCCATCCCTGTTGACATTTTCTAGACCTTGTGCATTATTGAGAGTGGAAAACTTCCTGGCTAATATTTATTAAGGTGTCACCCTGCATGGTTTGATAAATCTAGAGTAACGCAAGGCTGTGCAAATTGCTGGAGGGGTTCCATTGGTGGAGTGTGGGTGTTCCTGTGCTATGCCTCCAAAGGTGAGGAGTAAGAGGATAAATATCTTTATTTTTCCACTTTTATTTCCTCATTCTATTGCAGCACGTATTGAAAGAGGAAAATGCCACTCAGGATTGTTTTTGTGCAGGAAGGCATCCCTTCCTGCACAAATACAACCCTGCCTACAACGCAGGCACCCTTGCACCATGACACAAGGGTGCCTGCATTGGCACTAGGCAGCCAAAAGTGTGCCATCGCTAGGAATTGGCTGGAATGTGCTGTATATTGTTAAGTAAGGTGTATTCCTGAACTTTTCTTTTTAGTCAGCGCAGCACAGCAAAGTGGCTTGTTGCGTTGCATGAAAGATAGATACATCTGTCCCGTTTGTGATAATTCATGGCTTTACCATTTTACTATGCCTGTGTATAATTTAACAGAAAAATGGTTAATCCGAATTGACAGCTTTGGAAGGAACACATTAAGGTGCTTATCTGACACAACAGACACTACACATTGATAGAGAAATATATTCCCCAAGAAAGGAGCAGGAACTCAGTGAGGAGGAATCAAATCATTCTCTTTGCAGCTTTGTTGGTGGAAAGGATACTTTGGGTAGTTACTAGTCTGAAACCGACACAGTAAAAAGGCAAGTATTGGGGAATCAAGAAACATGATTTGGAAGCAGCAAGGCTAGTGCAGATATTAAAAAATGTTAATGTATATATTGTATGTTCTAGCTGAGAGAGACTGGATACTGAGGGTGGTTAACAGTCTTTTAATCTTTTAGGGAAATGCCCCTGGATTAGAACAATTAAAGTCATAGATCTAAATTAAAACCCAATTTTGGGTCAAAACAACCCCAGGATGTGAATTCTGCACAGGGTTTTAGGGTAGCAGGAGAGTGGCGCTCGTGCAGGTAACCTTGTCTGGTGTGGAGAAAAGGAGAACAAAAGCATATGGTGCTGCCAGGTCAGAGGTAGTCCCCAAGAGGTGACCATTACAAGTAAAATGAACTTGATGGACTTGGCTGGTGGTATTATACTAGGTTCTGGCGCCACATAGGAATGTACACCTTATCTATTTCTAGCTAACTCTTTTTTAGTTGATAACGGTGCTACAAGGAGAAGAGAACCACACTTCCTCTTCTGGGTTAGGCTTGAGCCACAAAGTACTTGATACTCCTTAGCACACGTTTTTATATTGTACTTCAAGTTATATACATGTGTTTCCACCATACATCAGTCATGCATTCATTAATAATTGAGATCCTTGTCATTCAGGGTTGTCGATTGGTGTTGTTTTATTTCTGGAGACGTCACAGCCAACACGTGTTTCGTTGTTAGGGAATGTAACCCTCGACTTTCTCAAGTCTATTCTCCGGAATGTCACGTGTGCTAAGGAGTATCAAGTGAAATGAACTTGAACTGGCAAAGAGTGATGCTGAAAGCTGGAGATTGGTGTTGTAGTGAGGAAATGGGTTTAACTGCAGACATTGCTAAATTAGCATAAATTAGTATAAGCTTGGCGGCCATGCTGCCGCTTTTGCACACGTTACTATATGCCTTTGTTTTTGAGAATACTCTGCTTGTGCGTTTTCATATGAGAACTGACTGCCTTTCACACTTTTGTTGTACTCGGTGGTCTTCATCTTCACATAATGCTCAAGGTCAAAAAACAATGTCCCTTGTTAATCTGCTTTGGTCAGCCCCACGTACGTAGACACAATACAAGAGCACAGCTGCACTACTGAAAATCAAGTGCTTTTAATATTGCATTGCATGCATGTTAAAGCACTTGGGAAAATCCTTTCCAGAGAAGAAGAGCTGCACTTGTCCGGAGATGTAAACCTTTGCATCTAGACTCGGAAGTATGGGGTTCCCCATGACAAAGTCCAGAGGTCTTCTATAATTATAATTAACTATCTCCTAGCACGGGGAGGGTGGTAAGGCACATTAGTTCTTCTTCCACTATATTTATAACATGATATCCCCATTTGTATGCTATGGAATTGTAACAATGCTCACTATATTATGTTTATACATTTTGCTGCTAGTATTGGCTTGAGTACTGCATTATAGAGCACGTTAGTTAAAATAAACATTTTAAACTATACTGTGTCTCTGATTACTCATGTTGTGGTCAAGTGTTAGAGAGTATGCGAAAGAGTGTTCCTGTTCATGCAATTTCTGAGAGGGACGGAGCGACATGATTTAGAATGTCTAATCATTGGTAGCTTTGCTGTAGTACGGAGAATGAATGAGACACTATAGCGCACCTAACGTTTGGTCTGGTTCTTATTTGCGAGACACTTGAGTGGTGCTTGTGCTTGTCCACAAATCCCACGCTTCTGTTTCCGGAAACAGCTGTGATGGTTTAACCTACCTATATTGATGTTTTTATAGTTTATTTTCAAACTTGATATAAATGAAATTTTTTTTGTTGTGTTGTTAATCCTTTATTGTGCTGCCACGCATTTAGGTTGTTATTATTTCTCTTTCTTCGTGGCTGGATGTTGCGGCACATAGCGGGTGTCGACCTTATCTTTGTGGTTGAAACTGATCCAGCTTACTGCTTTGAGGTTTTTTAATTTTGGGTCACCTTTTCAGCTGTGGATGGAATGGGCACTTTGTTTCATGTATATACAGCATGGCAACACCACATTTGGTTTAATGGTGCCCTCCCCCACCCAGTGACTCCAGTCCGATTAAGCTCTTTATCTATTGATGTGGCCATTTGGCCAGTTTTGGCCAGGTACACACCACATCTGCGTTATCTAGCAGTTCCAATCATGGAGCTTCACGTATTGCACACCTCCTTAGTTCGTGTGCATAGGGCTGTTGTACAATATGTCTCACGCCACTTCCAGATCGGATCACCTGGAGTTGCGGCGCAACCAGCTGGACCTGGCGGAGTGACTATTAGTCCCGTCATGGTTAATACGATTATGGGAAAGCACCCACAGAATAAGGATGATTTACCTTATTGGCTTGCTGAGAAATGTGATCAGTTGGAGGCGGTATTTCCGAATACAACCCCATGTGTAAAAACACAGGATTTGGACTATCAGTTTGTAGAAAACTTAATTCCAGATTTAACTGATTGTAACAATTGGGGTACGGTGTTCGCAGCAGTATATGCGAAGTGTTTCGGCACTCCCTCAATGACCATACTCACCTCTGTAATTAAGCATGTACAGGATGACCTCAGCCCTGCAGCAGCAATTGAATTGGGGATGAGGTTGGTGGGAGTGTTCGACGCAGTTGCTGATCTCATCCTTGCAAATGTGAAGGGAGAAGAAGAAAACTATCAAGTTGCTAATGCTTTGGCTTTCGTCCCAGAGGGTAAGAAGCAACATGAACTGCCAAAAACTATTGCACAGGCTAATAAAACCATTGGCCACAATAGTTTGGGTATTAAGCCTTTTGCTAAAATACCCCCACAAAGGCAAACACAACTGAAGTCTCAGTCTGATAAAGACGAGCCTCCGTTCTTTTAAAAAAAGAATTGGGAAAATGAGAAACAGGGAAAGCAGCAACAGAAACAGGAGTCATGTGCTGCATCACTAGCACCCGACTCTTCTCAGTGCACTGATTTAGGCGACCGCGTGAGAATAAGGTCTCCTGACAAGTTTCAGGTTTCTGATCAGCGTTCTCCTCATTCTTTACGGGAAACATCAGGCTCACAAGCCAGTGGAGGTGATCGCCAGGATCGCAGCAGAGTTTGGGGTGCACCGCTAGTACGTAATCAGCCTTGTCAGTCGGACGGCAAGGTAAAACAAGACGACTTTTCTAGTCAGCGTCCACAGTTTCAGAAAAAGGAAGTTGCAGCTTTAAGAGCGAGATATGCCACAGACGGTGAGAACCCAGCTCCAGACTCTAACATAGGCAGTGACTCTGCTTGACAGCGCGGCGGAGGTTACCATAGTGCGGCAAGCACTGCATCCATTTCTGGATGCGAGAGCAACTGACACTTACATTACTGCTAAAACAGCAGACACTCGAGTTGCTCCCCCTGACAGACTATATAACCTAGTTCTTTTAATTGAAGGTGACGTACAGTGTGTCATTAAAGGGATTTTTGGGGGAAAATCGAAATTCTTAAAATGACATTTTATTAGCGGAGACTGATTGGCCCCCACCTTTTGTTCTTGCAGCTCCTGAAGGAGAGGAGGTGATACTTCCGAGTTTTTCTAGGAACGTCTCCAAGGAGCATGTGGAGGACTTTGCAGAAGAGTGGGCATTTTTGCTTGCACCGGCACTGTACCGTACTCATGTGGGCTGGGATAAAGATTCTCCACCGCATGAGATACCATTGCGGTCTATGCCACAGTCTCAACCCCAATATCCTCTCCAGCGGGTAGCGAAAGGTCCTGCTTCAGAGATTCTCACTCAATTAGAGTATCAAGGAATGATTGAGACATGCGTGTCACCAATGAATTACCCTCTTTTTACATTGCAAAACCCGATGGGTCATATTGCATAGTTTTGGATTACCGGCTTTTGAACTCTCCTTGTCGCACTTTTGCTGTACAAAATACCCACAGTTCTGCTCTTGTAGACAGTCTTGTTCGTAAAAAATATAAAACTACCAATGACATTTCTAATGGCTTTTTTAGTCACAATTTATCTCCGGCTTCCAGTCAATGGACCGCATTCACAACCGGTGGTAAAGAAAAACAACATAGGCGATTAGCTTGGGGCTACAACAACAGCCCCGGAGTTTTCGCTGCCCGCGTTGCCTCTTTGCTAGACAGCATAGACCCAGATCCGTACTCGTACATTGATGATATTTATCTCACAGAGGATGAATTATGGACCATCTGTGCCGCATTGACCGCTCATTATTTTGTTTGCAGACTATGGTTACAAATTTAACTTTGCTAAATCACACATTGCTGAGTATAGAGTGTTGTTTCTAGGACTGTAACATAATAGAATGATTATCTATGTCAAAAGTTGCAGCATCTGCCGCCATGTCCAGTCCATCAAGGTCTGGCACAAACATGTTCATGCCAAAGAGCATTTTGTATGGGGATGCCCACCCAGAGAGAATATTTAGTGCATGTTGCATGCAAAATAAGTGGGCTTGCCAGTGTTAAGGATTGCTTTCCCAAAACTAAATTGCCCTCAGGCCTGTATGGAGAGAAGAATTTAACTAGCACCCCCTAAGACCGCATTGCATCCTTGTACGCCTTCGAGGCGAATGTCGGACCTTGGTCAGAATGGAAGGTGAAACATGCAAAAATTCCCACAAAGACACACAAATCCCTAATGACATTTCAAGCCTCAGCACTGCGTTTTGGCCTAACCCACACAAAGCATGTGCACAAATCAACTGCAACTAAGATGTATTTATAAGCAGTATCTGAAGAAAATGGACCACAGTGGTCAAGATACACACAACCCAAAGGCTTATTAGAGATGCAGAGCTGAGATTGTGATGGACGTGCAAACGTAGATGGTTTGATCTGCTGACAAATGTCACAAGAAAGTTCATAATTATGGGTTAGTTTATATAAACCATGCCACCAGAAAGGTTGCTGCAAGATAGAAACAGTCACAGACAAGCAAGCATGGGCCGAAGCCAAGCCTTCTTGTGCGACTGTGATCAAAGAAAGTCTGCGGTCTGCGTTGGGAATTATTCTGTTGCCAACGTTATTAATTCGCACTCTATCTGGACTTAAATGATTAGATTACTTCAAAGGGAACCCTTGCGGGTACTTACCTCCCTTCTCAGTCGCAGCAATAGCTGCCAAAATGTCTCTCAAACTGAGGCATGGATCTTGTAACAGCTGCAACTGAACACGTGGCTACTGCTGATTTGGGTGCTTCATCAGCCAAACTATTACTAACAGCGTGTGCCCCCATGCGCTGGTGGCCAGGAGTGTGAATCACTTTTGTGAGAGGCAGCCGTTCTTTAAGAACTGCCACTCGAACCCATAGCAACTTATGCTTGATTGCGCTGCCTTTGGAATCATGATAGTCATTCCAAGACCAAAAGATTAAGTTGTCATTGAAAGACTGAACACAGTAGTAGGAATCACTTAGAATTAGTGAAGTCGCATTAGGTTCTGCAAACTAGAGGGATAGCACCAAAGCATGCAGCTCGGTCAATTGGGCGGTGCAGTCACCTAGTGCCTGCGTATGAACAACATTGAACTTTAACTCACAATTCACTTTAGAACTCGCCACAATAGCACAGGCCGCAAAATAAGCATGCTTAGACCCGGTGGCTGGTTGCGCTGAGCCATCGGTGTAAATGATACAATGGTACTCCTCAAGCGGGCGTAAAGACAGTAGAGGAGGATAAACAAACTCATACTGCAAAAATTTCTGTGTCTGAAGAGATGAGTCATCTGGAGATGTCAAAGTAGTAGCCCATCGGATCCAACGGGGATGTAAAGCTTTTGAGTTTGGTACACTTGTCCTTGTCACCGCTTCAAGTGCAGGGTATGGTGTCACCACCAAAATTTGTTTTCCCTGTGCCAGTGCGCGTTCCTTCAGGATCACCATCTGCACAGCTGTCAAGACTTTTTCAACTGTGGAAAACTGCAACTCGGCAGAAGTGTACAAATGTGACTTGTAAGCAATAGGTACTGTGTCACCTTCAATAAAGGTCAAGTAAGTGAAACCCACCGCACCCGACACAATTCTTATCACCAGGTTTGTGTGGTTATCACGTGTTATCAAGTACTTAGATTCAAGTAAATCAAACTGCAACAATTGCAGAATAGCTGACTGTTCCGAAGCTCATTGTAACCATTGGGTCATTTTTCTATCCACTGTGTGTCAACCTCCGGAGCAAAGGAAAGCGCCCGCTTACACCACACGCTGCTAATCTGCATTCACGGGGCGACGGGGGAGGAAGAAGTCCACATTCCCCAGGTGCCCTAGCGGCATGACTGCCTCCGACGGAGCCAGAACGCGCCAGGAGGTGCTTAAGAGGCCGTCGCTTGTCTTTGGACCCGGCATTGTTACAATCTCGTATGCCATTGTATGACCCCAACTCAACGATTACATCACATACCTCCCATGAAAAGGTTATAGAGAGCCACCCAGAATCTTCAGAGCCTGTCTCTTCCACCCAGGATATACCTGTTACGGCTGTTACAACTGCTACAGCAGCGCCTCGTATTAATACTAGGGCGCAGGTGGCTAAAGCCAGTGGGAATGCAAAGGCGAAAGCTTAAAAAAAAATGGAAACGACCTGAGAACATTCAGAAAACATCAAAACGATGGATTTAGGCCCAGATCTCTGTACTGGGATGAATGTATGACATTGTTCTGCATTCTGTCCATCAACTGTTGTTTTTGCATTTGTCACCCCGAGTGGGACGGGTATGCTTAGACGTGAGTCCCGTGCTCTCCATGCCACTGGAATCAAGCTATCTTGGCTGAAGACGGCTGATAGTCAGAAACCAGTCCAAGGATGCTTGATTCCGGTCCAGGGAAAACATGGCTTGGCAGTTCAGGCTGGACTGTTCCCATGAGGTACAGGGTCAAGGCTGATTTGCATATGGCCATGTCTGAACTGGGGTGGTGTGGTGAGCAAAAAAACAATGGATTCAGGCCCAGATCCCTGTACTGGGGTGAATGTATGACATTGTTCTGCATTCTGTCCATCAACTGTTGTTTTTGGATTTGTATTGTTACCATCATCTGGACACCATTCTCTGCATAGAGCTAATACCTTCAGAAATATTGTTAATTATACACAGTGGGAACATTGCCCGACTCCAATGGAAGGCAGTTCAAAAACCCTGTTAAATACATTTACGCATTTTACCGATTTTGATAGGTCCAACCCAGAATCATTCTGTTTTATCAGATCACAAGGTAATGTTAACCCACACTAAAGTATTGTACTCCAATGCCTTTATCGATAAATTGTCGGTTGGTGGCTATGAGCATTGGAAAGCCACAATTGATTTGAAATCTGTTTGGGGTTCTAGACCCTGGCAGGTACTGGGCACAGAAGCTTTACATTGCGCGTTCTTATCCCGTCACAAATTCTTTTTTTGACCAAATTAGTTTATCACTTGTTTTGGCTTGGCTTCTGTGAAACAGATGAATGTCCCTACCATTTCTGCTCTGGCAACATATCCCAACTGGAGCCTGCATGCCAATTATTCCATTTATGAATTGCAAACATTGTTTGAAAATATTAATTTTAATATGTCTAATTTAAACCCACTGGGATGGTTGGTTTGGCAGTCAAGTTCTGATGCCTGCCAATTATGTTTCCATTACAGGGCCCCTTGACTACACACAGTATAGACCTGATCCAGGTTTTTCTAACACATATTTGGTTAGCAGCTATTCTGTTGGAAAGTTATGTCATAATTTGTTACAGCACTCCTCTCTATCGTCTTTAAAACAACATTTGTCTTTGTTATCCAGTAACGTTGATTTAACCAACTTTATAAAAGGACCTAGAGGTCCAAGATCAAAAAGATTTTCTTGTTCCTGTGATTCTTGAGAGGAACGGAGTGACATGTTCTAGGATGTTTAATCATTGGTAGCTTTGCTGTAGTACGGAGAACGAAGGAAGCACTATAGTTAGACGGATTGGGGTTCCGGGCACTGAGGCAGGTTGTTGGAACACCACTATACACAGAGGTCCTGGCTTCCTGTGCATAGTTCTGTATATGTGCATAATTCCTGCAACAGTGTTTGTATTACACTGCCTCATTGACGCATTCAATGGGTGGAGCGTGGGCTTTCCCACACATCCACCTATGGATTCTTTGTTTGTGGGTATGCCTTCTTTTTGGTTGTTGTTGTTCTGACCATGTGCCTGGTGGCGACTTTGTATAGCCAGCCAGTGTACTATTGCCATAGGCCTGCATGCTTTCTTTGTTTGTTTGTGGCTATTCCTTCTTGCTGGTCAATGATGTTCTGACCATGTGGCTGATGGCCATTTTGCGTTTCTAGTCAGTGTGCTTTTGCCTTAGGCCTGTATGTCTTATTTGTTTGTGGCCATGTCTCCTTGTTGGATGTTGTTTATTTTGCATTGAATTTTTCTTCTTTTGAAAAGGAAAATGTTGCACAATTTACTACATGTTCTCCATGTTTTTAATACATTTTCAAGATTAATTTAATTCACTATGTGGCCTAGTCTCCAGCCAGTAGGACTTGTACTAATTATGGGTGCACCCTGATCTATTTTGCGTGGGTAAAGCAAAAGATATCTTCAGGTCTTAGCCCGGAAAAAAGTTTTAAGAGTCCTAGAATTTGGTTTGTTCCCATGGACAATGGCAGTGACATAGTAAAAGGCCATATCAGACGGAGGCTATTTCAGGGTCCTGTGTTTGACCCATTGCATCAACCTGGTGTTGCAAGAAGTCTTCAAAAAGAAAGACATTGCCCTGTCTTTTAGGATCGTCCCGTCATGTATACCCCATTCTTTACATACATTGTCCCATCCACACAAAAATAGTGATTCTAAAGAGGTGACCTTTTACCTAGTAGCTTGCTCCTGTCTTTTCAACACCAGGCTCTAAGTATTCTATCATAATCCCTGTACCTGACATACATAAACATGTCCCCAAGCACGGCAAAATTGTTCTGCATAAGGGTCACCACTTTTTCATCCTTGGCCAACCGCCAGCTGTGCACAATCACTCTTGTTTAGAAAAGCATTGCTGATTGTTTTCAAAAGATTTAAGATTGTTTTCAAAACATCCATGATTGTTTAAAAAACATATTGATTCTAGAAAAAAACACCGAATTGACTACTTACAAATTGGAGGAGATTTCCTTACGAACTGAGGCGGGGTTCTGCATGCTGAATCTTCAACACGCAGCTATCTGACGTCACTTGTGGGGTGTCATCCTCGATGCAGAGACAGGGTCCTTCGTTCTTAATCATCAGGTGAGTGGGCTGGTTCAACCTGAGCGGTTTCTTGGCTACAGATACACAAAGCCATACGCACATACACCTTCACATCCAGGCTATACTCTGATATACTCTGTGTATTGGGCGGAGGTTTAAACAAGCTTGTAAAGATAAAAGGTTACCTGTGTTGAGCAAAACTCTACCTCTTAAACTTTTCTTTTCTTTTGAAAAATGACTGACCCCGCGAGTAGTACGGGGAAGAAGAAATGGCTAATGCTCTTAACATCACAGGCTGTGTTGCTTTCGTTATTGAGGCACACAAGGTGTTTCGATCAGAGGTATTCTATTCTTGGGTTCAGTTCCCACCTGCAGGTGACTAATTTATTTCACACATACATAGTAGTTAAACCACCGGAAGAATACATTCCATGCAAAGACATTGAAGTCCCATTAATGTCTCAGCAACACAGAAACTGGTTTAAAGGTGCCCTCCTACACACAACATCTTTCGTGAGACTCGGTCTGCTCAGCATAGAAGAAGCGACCTGGCCGGTTGTAGCCACATACACTCCACATCCCGAAATAGATACACTACCAGTGGATGAAGTCCATGCAATATACAAAGACATAGTCAGGCTATACAGACACATTGTCCAGTTTGTCACGTGAATATTGGCAGTCCAACCTGCGAGAAATGCTCTAGCTGGTCCACATTAGACTGCACCTCTAAGTAACCCACAAACACTAAAATCAGTACTAGGGACAATTCCTTCCAAAGAGGAGCAAATTCCGCTCTGGATTGCCCAAAAATTGTACAGCTGGAAGCAGTATTTCCCCATATGGGTCCACAGGAAAAACATAGAATGCTAACCACTTGCTTGCCAATGGGGATGGTTCCCTCGATTGAGGATTGTACCACTTAGGGAACAATCTTTTCTGCCGTTTATGTCAGAGTACACAGTACCCCTTCCTTAACAGTTGTTCCTGATGTATTGAAACAGATACAGAACGGAACGAGTACGGGGCAGGACCTGATGGTTAATTTTTCCCAAGTCTCTGTAATCATGCTGAGCAACGTAAAGGGGGAGGCAGCAGCAGTTGCCATACACAGCCGCCTAAGGGAAACAGCTCAACAGGTGAGAATTACCAGAAATTATTTAAGAAACCTATGATGCATTCGGTAGAGATAATTTGGAAACTAAAGCCGGGAAGCGACAAATGGCGGGTAGTCCAGAAAAAGACAACTCGATGCCAGCACCTGCTTTTTCTAAAAGAAATGGGAAAACAAAAGTTCAATAAATACTAATTCAGAAAAGAATTCATGATCAAGGGGTGGGTCTTCCCAACCTGAGTCTTGAGAAAAGAGGTACAACCTTAGAAATCGTGATAACATTAGGAAACCTCATAGGTATCAGGACACAGATACACATTCCTTTCGTTCCTTTCAGGGTTCATCCAAAAACTCAGAGAGGGACGGGCGACTGGAAAAAAGCAAGAAGATCGATCAAAGAAAAAAGAGGAAACTCATAGTAATTTAGATAACATTATCAAACAGGAAGGGCACCCAAAGCAAAACCTAAATTCAAAAAGAAGAAAGTAGCTGGCTTAAAAATTACACATGCCCAGGTTACTGAGGACTCAGATTCTGAATGGGGAATGGGCTCTGATGATGCTAGACAGTGTGGCAGAAGTAACAATAGCTTGCCAGAACCTGAAGGATGATCTGGTGACAGCAGTATTGAATGAACACATCATTGTGGAAACACCTGATACCAGAGTTAGTGTCCCACATAGACTGTATGAAATTACACTTCAAATGGAGGGGGACATCTCAAGAAAAGGTTAAAGGTCTCTTTTGGGAGAACTTAACATATGGATATGACATACTGCTAGCAGAGATTGGCCTCCTGAGTTTGTAATGGAGTGCCAAAAAGGGGAAAGCGTCATTTTACCTGCTTTATCCGACCTCTTTCCAGAATCTTTGAAACACTCATCCGCGCAGGTGTGGGCGCTAGAGCTAGCTCCGGCATTATACCGCAACCATGTAGGGTGGGATGTGGAGTCTATCCACCACGAAATCCCATTAAAAGCTACACCAAATCCACAGAGACAGTACCCTATAAAAAATTAAGCAAACCGACAGGTCAAATAGATCTTAGACCTGCTCAAATGCCAAGGTGTAATAAAGACTTGCACCTCCCCAATGAATAATCCTTTGTTTCCTGTAATGAAACCTGACAACACATATTGTCTAATTTTAGATTACTGACATTTAAACACATGCACACGAACATTTGCAGTAGAAAATGCACATAGTGCTACATTCATTGATAATTTAGTGCGGAAAAAATACAAAATAACATTAGCCATCCCAAATGAATTCTTTTGCCAACTATAGCTGCAGAAAGCAGATATTTGACAGCTTTTTCTGCTCTCGGCATTCAGTGTCACTTCCATCATTTGCCTGAAGGGTATAAGAACAGCCCAAGGCTATTCACGACAAGAGTGTCAGAAATATCACAAACATGCGATGAGGAGGCAGTGTCCAATGTAGAAGACATCTATCTGACAGACGATGAATTACTTGAACACTTGAGCAGTCTGAACAACATAATTGTGAGATTTGCCAATTTGGGCTACAAATCTAATTTAAAAAACATGAAGGCAAGCGCTTGGCAGCTACCTTTTTAGAAATGTGTGCATTGCTCCAACCTCCAAAGAATCTCAAAGGTTTGCAACCCATTTTACGATTATTAAATTCTGGCAGAACATACATTCTAGATTATACTGAAAGAGTAAAACCTTTCTACGACTTAATCAGACCTGATTTCACACACAGACACTCTCCGTTCAGTTTAGCCTGACATGATAGCTTCTAAACCTTTACACACACGTATGAATACCACTTACTTGGTGATCCGGGTCATCCAGGGTTTATCAGTATATACTTACATCACTTTCAATGTAGGTGAGACAGTTCCAATTGCAAACAAATTACATTTCTACACAAATGCTGAAATTAGATTTCCAGCAACTGAAAAAAATACTGACAGCAGTACAGACTGCTGTAGTGAGAGAAAGAGCACTAGCACCGGAGAAATGCATTATCATTGTAACCCCGGTATCAACTACAGAAGCTGTTACAAAAGCGTGCATTCCAAATGCAAAAACACTACATGCACGATGGATACAATGGGCTAATTCTCTCACTGCAACAGATGTAGATTACAGATATGATTCTACATTAAAAATGCAAGCGTTCCTGCAGTACAAACAAGAATACCCTCTCCCGAATGAAATCTTGCCTCTAGAGAAATATGAAAACATAATTGATACTGATGGATCCACTCAGCCTGCCATAGGAAGTAAACAACAGTATAGCACAGCATGTGCTATAGTAAAGGGACGTATGCGGGACAGTAATTTCCATCCCAGCAATACGAATACACAATCTCTAGGAGATTGTATAGCACAGTTGCCCTGATATTGGCACTACAGCATACCGATTGGGAATTCCCCACACTGATAGGGTGTGATTGGTTTTACTGTGTGGAGTCTTACAATGAGTATCTTCATTACTGGGACAGAATGGGTTTATAGATTCAAGGGGTTGCACAATTAAACATAAATTGTTATGGGAACAAGTGGCAAAGCTGAAAGCATGCCTGCCACAGTCTCAAGTTAGTCACACTATGAGTCACCAACGTGTTGGCATACACATTGAAGGGAATTCACTGGCTGATGCAATCAATTGTGTCAGAGACATTCTGATAGCTGTCAATGCCTGGAAGAATGGCTCTGCATTCCGAAAGGGCTTTGCACTCAGATATTCAAATAATTTAAATGTGCTAAACACAGTATGCTCAAATTCCAGGAGCGAGGGTTGAGTTATACCAATCATGGATCGCCTATTAGATTTAATACAAGATGCACATGAGGGTCTGGGCTCTGCACATGCAGGAGTCATTGCCATTGTTTCATTACTAAAGTGGCAATTCTGGTAGCCAAGTTTGTCAAAACAACAAAGCCTTATGTCTTAAAGTGTGACATCTGTCAGCAGATGAAATGTTCCACCGTAGCACGGCCACCACAAACACCATTACTCATTTCAGACAGACCTCTCACATGTGTCTATTTGGATCACTGCGGTCCCTTAAAATCAGGCGGGGCTTACAAGTAAATCTTGGTGACAGTAGATACATGCTCTAGTTTTATATGGGTTTGGCCTCAGCGCTCAGCTGACGCTCAAACTGTTGTAAAGGATTTGTGCTGTTTTGTTGGCACACACGCAATTGGCATGTTACATTCCATTGTGGCCCTTTGTTTAGCTCTCGGGCTTACAAGGAAGCCATGGAAAGTATGGGTGTGGACTTGCCGTACTCCTCCCCATACCATCCTGAGGGAAATTTGGTGGTGAAGCGGAAAAACTGGGACCTAAAACAGTCCTTAATAGAAAGGGCATTAGGTGCGGGCTGTAGTTGGGTCAATCACATATATGGGAGCCAGAGAGCACTAAACAATATGCCAAGAAACTCTTTGGGAGGGCGTACTCCCTATGAGATCCTGTTTTGGACCAGAATGTGGGTACCTGACCTCGATTATGCCAGCACAGTGGCGGATATAAAACCATTTGAATTGAATGATCGTTTGGCTGTTTTACAGGTACTCAATCATTTCCTGTATCATCCAAAGCAACGTCTAAGTAAAATGCACCGACACTGGGGTAGTGAAAATGTTTCCGGCAAGAACTGTCTGTGTCCCAAAGATTGGGGATCTGGTCTGAGAAAAGATCATGGACAAGAAGGAGTTTGAGCCATCCTACAGAATACATGTTACTGTCCTGGCGGTTTAAGGAACAAGAACAGTACTTATTCCGCCTCTTGCGGGCAAAAAAGAAAGAAGATTTGTCTCCATTGATATGATCAAACCACACTGTGTGGCTGATTCTCAACAGCAGGCGACATGGAGTCCTGAGTAGCTGTCGATCTCCTCTCCCTACTATATAAGAAGTTCAGATAAATAGACTAATAACATTTCAAGACTACTCTGCGCAAGACACTGGAGTAGCCAATAACAGAGTACGTATTACACCGTTTGAAATTGAACAACATTCAATTGAAACTGAAACGCAAATTGCAATTTGGCCCCTTAAGGAAGTTTACATCAATGTGCCTTCACAAGAAGCAACTGCCAGTTCTACAAACACTGCTAAGCTCCCAAAGATAGATCAAACTGCATCTGGCTACTTCATCAACCTTCAGATCCAAGTGAACAATAGCAAACGCCACCCATCTCTAAAAAAGAACAACTTCGACAATTCTATCTCTGGGTGGAAAAACGTACATTATGTACCCTTGACTGCATCTATCATTTGCATTAGGGACCCTGTTCATTTGGGTTGGTATTGTAACTGTCTTTTTCCTACTACTGAATGGACATTACCTTGCACAACGCTCTGCAGTACAAACAGTGAACTAGGTCTAGGAACCACATATGTCATAACACCGTGAACAAAGAGACTAGCCCTCAGTGAAGATTTCAGCAGTTCCAGTACCATATAGTATAGTTCAAAATATAAGCACAAATGGTTCCTTGATAAATCGCAACTAAAACATAAATTACTGGGATTATTATTTGATGATAAAAGAACTTTCAACTAACATAAGATTGATATCCAAAGGAAAGCAAACACCCTGTTAACTGCATTTAGAATCTTGCAGAAGTCATCAGGAGGGCTCAGTTATCGATCATTTAAAAGTAATATACGTACGGTAGTGAAGCACTGTATGGAAACGACTCTGTAGTCATCAATAATGATGTGACACAAACTTTTAAAACTCTTTTTTATCTCCCACACAATGCATCGCCTGCACAGATGAGATTGGAATTTGGGTTAACTAACCAGTTACTTGCACGAAAAGGCCAATTTATAAAAGTGTGGAAAAGAATAAAAATGGGTAATGAAAATCAAATGTTCAAACTATTATGGCACGAAATAAACGCAAACTGGAAATCCCAGGCTTAGAAGTACCTACACGCTGCATTAGACGAATACTCATCAAATCTGATCTGGGATATGCCTTTAACTTAATTTAAAAAAATCTATTAATAAAATAGCAAAAAAATCTATCACTGCTTTTTGTAAAAAGAAAGTATGCATGGTCACTAATGAATGGTTACACAAAGGTGAAAGCCCAATCATATCTTGAAACCCCATGTTCCCAGAAGCATAAACATATTTTTATAGAAGCTCGTTTTGGTGTTTTCCCTGGTTTATGTCATATAATGCCGTGGCTACGATCAGGGGAATTGACACTCTGTCACTTATGTAAACTTGTAGAAGAGAACATTATTCACTTGCTGTGTTTATGCTCGAAATTGAAAATTGAAAACTGAAAGAAAATCTATACTTAAGAGGCATTTTAGCGCACAAGGAATACGGACTTGTAGACAAGCATTGATAAGTTATCTACATACTGATCAAATAATATAGACCTCAGCTTTTGTAAAGTTTGTATTAATATTAAGAACAGAGTTAGACCAGCAAAATCAAATTGACATGTAATATGGGATGTATATAATATGTATTTATTCATGCTTTTATTTCCTTTTACCCCTTCGACGCTCATGACGAGCTGGGCTCGTCATGAGGTAGCCTCCTCGCACGCTCATGACGAGCCCAGCTCGTCATGAAACATGGGAATGAGTAGATCCCAGCGTACGGGCGGAATTCCGCCCGCACGCATGCGGTTAAAACTGGACTTTTTTAGTAGGAAGTATTGTCACTATAGTGTAAGATTTTAATTAATTAAACAATAAATAATTAATTGAATTGAATAGTATGCTATATTAAATTGAATAGTATGCTATAGTTTGGGATAGAGTTTCACATGTTGTATTTGGTCCTTCTGATCATTTGAAAATTCCACATGTATTCAAAATTTCAATGAATGACTTCATTACCCTGACTGAGTACACTCTCTGAATATTGGGACATTGAGAGGGTAAATACTATGCTCTCAGAGTTAGAACAGTCTGCTGCATTTTATTATAGGGAATTCTATGAATATACACCTGACTTCAACAGTATGTATTGCTCCCAGCACTCTGGTTATCAGTTTTTGCACAGAGCTAGTGTTCCACACACTGTAAAGACTTACCATCAATGGAACAGTTCTGCCACATTCGCACAGAAATGTGCATACTTTTCAGGGTTCAATAAATCAGGCCCAAAGTCATACTACTATAAGTTAGTACAGACTAATGCAACTCCGAAGAAAAGGAACAATGCTGACCAATACCAAGCTCATATATTCAGTACCCTTTATTTCCTAGCTGTCTATACAAGGTTTCGACTACTTAAATGGACACGATATTCTATTTCTCTACTTGTTCTTCAACAACTGTGCATTCCACATTTATCTTGCTAAGGACATGATCATGATGACTGGTCTGGGACGGAGTTACTCAGAGTCAGAACGAGGTTCATGGAAGAACTCCGGGTGGGAGCAGCAGGACTACCTCATCCACAGCCAGGAGCAAGAAGTTAAGTTTCGGCTTCAGTTCAAAGGTAAACCAGGAGTCTGAGGGCCAGTGCTCAGCTATATGGAATAAAGAGAGATGTGTATGTAAAATTCTGCTCTGTGTGTTTGTTTGTGTGTGTGTTGGACTTACGGCAAAAGTAAAACTCTAAGTCCCCCTCTTGTTTTTTATGCTCTGCCTCGGAACTTTCTTGATACACTCCTGATGAAGCTTACCTTCCTTCTGTCCTTCTCCTTAACTTTAAAATACAGTTTCTCTTTAACGATACACTGGCCTTCTTCTAGTCTCCATCACAAGCAAAAGGCGAAAGCTAGCTGAGCTCAACAACACTCCTGCTTACATACCAGACCAGTCCAGACAATCACCAAAGAGAGGACATTCCAGTAGAGAATGCAGATACACCACCACATTTTTGCAATACAGTATATTTTTTCTTTTAACAATCATAATAAGAGAATTGCGTGGGTGGATGCACTCCCCAACCTAGATCACAGATCATTTAGATATCTGATAACTTGGGTCTCTGGGGCAGAACGACTGTTTGCAATGTAGTTATCTGTATTCTATCACACTCATTACTTTATTTCCTTCTAACAACACATTGATGGCAAATGATGTGCGGCTGCTCATTGCCCAGATGAATGTTGTCCTTGTGTTGTAGTGTTTGTCTTTGTCAAACCTTTCCCCAAATCTCCTTTCCTATCCACTCATCAAACCCCTAAACCTCTTCCCCTGGGCTGTGTGATTTAATGAGATGTGGCTTAATTTACACCATCAATGGCTCACACACTTGGTAGAGTGGACGTGGTAAAGGCAACACCAACTTACTGCAGGATCTTCTAAGCAATAGCCCACACCAGGCCATTACCCACATGTGCACAAAAAATTATCCATACATTATAGATATAGAATCAAGAAGATCAGTTGTTAGCATCATCATTCAGGTCTTGTATTGTGTAAACATAAACTCCTATCCTAAGCTTGTCCACTCCAGACTTTTAGTCAATTTTTTATAACTTGAGCATTCCACAAATTATACTATTAGCTCCACATTAGCCAAAACTTAATAGTATTGCTATGTTTGTATTTTAGAACAAACAGGCATTCTCGTTGTGTCATCATGTAGTACTTATGTGGTGTTTATACTCTGTCAATCCTTGATAACTATATCACCCACTAACTCAGTGTTTCTATTTCCATTTAGTTGCCTGCAATAGATAATTAATTAATCATTCAGATTAATCCTACAGTTGGAGCTCGCCTAGGTGGGACTACAAGTGGGACCTTGCTTGTGAAGTTTTGATGGCTTCACTGTTATATCTTTCTCTATAATTAAATAAGACAACTAGTATGGATGAAATCTAACTCAGTAAGCAAGTAACTAACTGCTACTGTTGCTTTTCTAGTTTATTTTACACAATATAGGTCATCATGGCAACATTCCCCCTAATTGTCAAGACAGATAGAGAAGTATAACTCTGTAAATAAGTGCTACACTCTCTCTTCCAAGTTCCAAGCACATAAACAGGCTGCATAAAACTGCTTGAAGGCAGCAGTGCAAAGTAAAAGATACTATTTTAGGAATAAATTTAGATTGTATAAAATTGATTCCCACTTTATCTATTTACAAAGAAACCCACCCTCTCCGCCCAACCAACATTCCAACAATTCTCCCCAAACAAAAGTGACCCAAGCCCCAAAACTCAAAATATCCAAGGAAAACGTCTCTCCAATCCCACCTCCTTTCCCATCCTCTCCACCCAGCCCCAAAAAGCAACAAGTCACTCTCACCAAAACAAAATCTTTTTTAAAAAGGGCTAGAAGAGGGCATTATGGATATCGGTCAGGAAATGGTCTAGGCTCGGCTCCATCGTGGTGAGAGGACCCTATATGGTGTTCAACTGCTGCAGGATGTGCCGCAGCAATGGCATGTTCGCAGTGGGTAGGATGTGGCATCATTTGGCTGGTGGCAGCACCAGAGATGGGATGGCTGAGAGGCTGTAGGCTGAGGGGGACCGGCTGCACTGGGGCCCAGCTGTTGTGCGTTCATTTCTCCCTCTTCCTCTTCCAGGACCACAACCACCGCTATTCCAGCTGGGTACACTCCAGCCTCTACCACTGCAAACAGGCCGATAGCTACTGCCTATTGGGAGGTCAGGCTGGACTAGCAGGAACAGCTATTTTGAGAAAAACAAAAAAGACAAATTCCGAATAATGCTCAGTACAAACAATTGCTTTAACTTATTGGGTGGTGCAGTAGCAGTACATTGCTGGTCCCTTAAGGACATTGGAATGTATTTGATGTGATTATGATTAGGAGAGTTACAAGGCCAATTTATTTGTTTTACCCACACATGCCAAACATGAAAAAGCACTGAGTGTGTGGCAGTGGGAATGGTACAAGGATTAGTAAGGGAGTTTATAGCTTTTTTAATATATATAATAGAGTGGCCACTACACTGATCATCAGTTCATCATCTTTGGCTCATTCAGTCACTGTACAATTCGAAAGGGGAACATCTGAACAAGTGTAAAATGAATCTATTATGAGAAAACACGAAATATATTCTGGAATATCTTCACTTCACATGGTTATAGAATTAAATGTACCACATGGCAAGAATGGATTTTCCAATTTTGTAGGCTGGGACGGAAGAATTTAGGAAATATTAAAAGAGTGAAGTACTAAGAGGTGACTGAGTGGTCAAAGAGAAACAACACGCTTGATTGTGAAGGGTTAAGAAGCAGGTTGAATTAATTAATTTATGAGCCATTTATATGGGACATAGTTGACCATAAGATGTTCCAACGCTGAAATAACTAGATGGTGGACAATGCATCGAACACTACTAAGTATCATGAATTAGCCAAATCCTGTGAGGGGGTGATAGCCATGGAGCTTCTGTGCAGGCATGTAAACTATTTGGTGATAGTCAAGATTTCTCTGGTGGAGTTCTTGCACAGGATGAAAGGGCTAGGCATTTGGAGTTTTGAAGCATTGATGGCAAGTCCTGAGGGCCAATTTGAAGGAGGCTCTGCCTGCGTTGTTGCTCATGAGGGGCCATTGTTTCTCTAGTTGTTTATAGTGGTGTTTCATCAATCAGAGAGCTTCAGTGAAAAAGCTACCTTTGAATGTGGTCCTGCAATGGAAGTTGAGTTGGACCAGGCCCAGGGAGTCGGCATAGGTGGTGACCCGGTAGTTGAATTTAGACATGGTATGATTTAGTTGGTGAGCCTAAGGGTGCTGTGGGCAAGGAGTTCAGATTTTCAGCTGCCATAATCAATTTTGTTCCATTGATGGTGGATGGTCCGGAAGCTGTTGGTATTAGCCTGGTTGGGTAGTTGGATGTTTAATTGGATGAGGTAGTGGTAGGTCCAGGTGAGAGGGGTGGTGGTATCCACCACAATATTGGAAAAGTTGGTGAAGATTGAGCTGTGGATGTGATCCGCTGACCATGTGGTGCCATTAACTCATTGGTAGGGGAGGCAGAACTCATGAAGTTTCACTAAATTAAATCCACAGAATTATATAAAAACTCAGCAAGTTTCCACAGATTTCCAACTACGGGCAGAAAATATGCAAATCACGCTGTTTGCCCTGCAATTTAGTACCAGTAGTAGAATATATACTTTAGCAGCAATAAATCTACTTGAGAAGCAGCCCTCTGACAAGGACAGCTCACAACCGCTGTGTAAGGAAATGGCACTGGGGGTTCTGAATTTCACTCGCATTCTGGGATCCTCGCAGGAAACAATTCTGCAACGCATTGAATGGCGATATTTCCACATTACAAGAGTAACGTAGAGTAGCCAAATTCCACCACCTCAGTGGGTGGAATGAAACATTCCACCCACCCCTACTTATTGGGTAAGGATCAGCATGCTGAGGGCTCATGGGATTTTGGCATAATTGGTGTGTCCCCAGTCGTCAAGGTGAAAATTGAGGTAACTGAGCAAGGCATTAGATTCTAGCATCTACGGGGCAATGAGATAGGTGAGGGCAAGGCCAAAGTGGTTTTGGGCCCTGGCAGTCAACATAGGAGAACACCACCAATTGTGGTGGTGGTGGGGATTCTGATTTTGAAGGAAATGTATTCTAGTCAGTTATTGATGTCAGCAGTGGTGACAATGCATTTGATGCTTTCCCCATGATTGATGCTATGCTGCCTCTGTATGTCTTGGCTCAGTAGTGGTTGGTAATTTTTTAGCCAGGGAGTAGCAATGACTATGTCTGTGGTTCAGGGGATCAGTTAAAGCTGTTAGAGTTGTGGGAGGAGAAGTTATGGTTAATGCAGAAGCAATGGCCCAACGTGCCAATAATACAAGATTAGCTTTAACGCTACAGATGCAACATGAGATGTGTGGAAATTGAACTGCAAAATAATTGGAATAGGAATACATTTAACTGCATCTAATATAATAGATTGCAGGTGGATATTTGCAACATGTTAGAGTGTGAAGCACATCTGTAAATAGATACTAAGAGCTACCTCTTAGCTGGAGGGAAGTCAATTGGTTGTCTCGACTCATATAATGTACCACTTATTGTTTGCTCATTCTGAGCAGTAATATATAGGCAAAATATAAGCAGCCTTGAATGGAAGGAATACACTTCTTTGATGAATTGCAAAAAAAATGTAATTTGTGTTAGCCATTTTCCAGTATTGCTGAGCTCCACTGGAATAAACATATTAGAAAATTGAGCATGTGTAATTGAAATATAACTTAATTGTTGGTGCATTGAATTGCATGCGCCACAATACATTGAATTTGGGCTGGTGTTTCATGTGAGAGTGTGACCACCCCTGTGAACAATATATAGTTACTGTTTAAAATTCTCCTTAGTGACTTACCGAACAACTGTGTCTGCCATTACTTCACGAATATTCAAATGCAAACGCAGATTTGAAACATTAATATCTTTTAAATGCAAGTGGTGATTAGTTGCATTTTGGCAAGTCTGGATTTTGGATTTGAGATCATAAGATTCAAATATCTATATTCCTGTATGATAAGAAAGAGAAGCTTCATATCTGCACCTGACCTGGGCTCTAGTTGTCTACATGTCGTAATGTTACCAGATAACACATTGTCAAATGCTATCAACAAAAACAGTCTATGGGATAATCTGCCATGCTTATGACACTGCTCACCCCTACCCTCCGGAGTTACTATTATAGTTGTGGCACTTTCTCCAAGAAGGATGTTGTCAAAAATCCCCATTCTCAATGAGAAACAGCATTTATAATGGAGGTAGCCTGGAAGTGCTTCCACCTTCCTTTGTGGTTATAGTACGGCAGTAATAATACTCACCTAGAATGAATGAATCAATCAAATAATCTATAGAGCACAATAGCGCCACCGAATAGTCTCCCAGTGTGAAAAGATTGCAAACTCTTCACCCTAACTACAGGGAGGCGACATGCTAAAAATCCCCAGTCGACTAGCCAGGTCTTAACTGATACTCTTGCCATTCCAGGTTTTGTCCATGAGGTAAGAGAATGACACCACTCCCAATTTCTTCCTTATCCTTGGGACATGTAGCAGACTGGCATTAGCTGGAATAAGGGTGCTGGTCAGCTGACAGTGTCATAATCTACCAGAAAGGAAGTGGGGACCAATACCATAAAAAGCTCTGTGAGTAAGAACTAATGTCTTGAACCAGATCTTCTCATTGACTGGTAGCCAATGGAGTTCCTTCAAGTAGGGAGAGATTGATGACTGTCTGGGGATCTTCAAGAGTAACATGCCAGCTGCAGGTTGTTCGGGTCACAAAGGAAGTGCCAGGAGTAGCAGGAAGCAAGCTAGAGGCCACAACTGTGACCCCTGACTACCTCCAAATGACATCAATGCTGTGCTGTGGTCTAAAATCTGGTTGCGGAGGATGCAATAAGTTGCAGTATTCCAAATAGGAGGACAGCTGCGTGTTAGTCAGTTTTTCAAGAATCTTCGATGTGGCAGGAAGTAAAGAAATTGGTCTACAATTGACTAAAAGGGTCCTGTCCACCAATGTTTTTAGAGGAACCAACTGACCTCTTTCAAGTATAAACATTAATCAATAGATTAAAAAATTGGTTGCACATGGGACTGATCATCTCAACAACAGCTGCAAGGATTTTCAAGTCAAATACAGCAATTGGCATTTTATGCACTGCATATGTTTAGTGAGAACATATCTGCAACCTCTCCATTGTGGAGCAACACCAATGCACAGTGCGCAAGTGCTTTGGTAGACAATTTTGGCTTTTCAGGAGCATGACCGTTGACATTTCACAAAGCCTATTTGCCCAAAAATAATATATCCCAACCAGCATGCAGTGCAAATTCCCTAATTGATATTTACCTACTACTATCAAAGCCAGTAGAATAGCATGGTTCTGTTCATAAGTGGGGTTTGAAATAGTGGACAGGCCTTCAGTACATATTCAGGCAACACTCATGCTGGTGTGTCCATTGTTTGGGCCTCGAGCCAGCACCAGGAATTAACAGGAAAGAATTCTGATGGAGAAATTGATACTGTCTAAATAATGAACAGGTTTCACAGACTAGAAGGTGAGTTAGGTCTTTAGCAAGATGAAACATATTCTAGATGAAGGAGCAGATTAACCATGATAGTCTGATAGCAGACATTGAAAAGAAAAGGCAAAGACAAAATGTATTGGTTGGAGCATCAAACAAACCAGTCACTGCTAGGGCCTTGTAAACCATGCACATTAAAACATGGTTGTAGGGAATGGCCGTCTTTTGTGAGGTGTACCCCCAAGAATTTTGCCCTCTATTATTTTTTATGTCTGTAAAGCCCTTGCAGTTTACCCCTGTTAACCAGTGGTTAAGACCCTGTGCTCCTCTTATTACCATGGAAGAATTAGCATAACCCCAATTGGCATATTTAATTTACCTATAGGTCCCTAGTAATTGTACAGTGTGTACCCATGATCTATAAGCTAGCTGCCATGAGTGAACTACAATACATATTGTGCCATCTATAACAGTGGCAGTGCAAAGATGACTACAGGCCTACCTTTTTAGCCTGACTGGAGCAGTTTCGAAACTGCAGATCGACCTGTTAAAATAAACATTATTAACAGGTCTAAACCTTCCTTTTAAATATTAATAAGTCACCCCTATGTTGGCCGTATAGCCCATGAGGCAGAGTGCATGTCATTTAAAAGTAGTGTATGTAGACATGTCATGCTAAACAGGCACTTACAGTGACTAGCTCCCAAAATCCACTTTCACTGTAACAAGGTTGGCTGATCCATAGAAAAACACCAGGATGCACTATTACATGTAATAATGCTATCTTTGGATAGGAAACACCCAACATATAATTTTGGGGGCCTTTGTAATATTTATAAAAGCCCAATCCACTAGTGAATTTTGATTTTTTATAAACATTAATTAAAAAGGTGTGTTTTGAAAATATAATTTTTTTCCTGCCTAAAGCCTCTCAAGGCTAAGTTACATTAGCCTCCACAATGTGCATTCTGAACGAGGTGAGAAAACTGCTCCCAGAGCAGAGACAGTTTGAACCTTTTGGCAGTGTCCAGGAACTTAATTTATTTCAAAGAGCCATCCCCTGTCACAGGCAGATGTCAGAATGAGACTTGGACAGGCCCCTTCTTTTGTTCCCCCAGTCAGGCAGGTACCACTCCCACTGCCAAAATAGTTTGAATTAACTACAGAGGAAAGTGTGCTCATTTCTCTACCCACACCTTTGGGATGGAACACAGGTTCTGCACAAAGGGAGACATGTTTCACAATCTTGGATTTAGGAAGCGAGGCGCTCTGATTATTGTTTGTAAAAGAGCAAACAGAAAATGCTTCAAATGTGGGCAGGATAACCCCTCAGGAACTGTTATCCCATTGGATAGGGAGAAGCCATGGGTCACCCCCACCAACAAGCTGTCACCAGGCATAACTGTGGCATCCTCCGCTCCCTTCTTAAAACTCTACTGGATCTGAGAAAGGTTATAAGAGGACAGAAACTGCTGTCTGAGACCTGAGAAGAACCCTGATGAACTGGACCTGTTTTATCTTGCACTCAGGACAAAGAAGTGACCATTAAGGTTCATACTGCTGACCTCCTGTTCAATGTACAGAGACACAACAAGATTTAAGAGTCGGTTTAAGAGATTTAAGAATTACAACTTTCTAGCTGATCAATTCCAGTTGGATTTGCCCTGGAATTTCCTATTGGCCTGTGCTGGAGTGAGTACTGACTCCAGAGTGCTCGTCCCGGCATCCTGGAACCCTTGCTTTGTCTTGGCTGGACTTCTCCTATCACCCCTAAAAACCTGGGACATACAAACAATTTGGCTCCAAGACCTCCAGAGGACATGGACAAACCTGCTAAGCCAATATTGCCTCTGGTTGAAGTTTCAGGCTTCCCCTTTCTGAGCTTTTTCACAACAGCAGATCCTTGTCTGTGGGACATCATGGAGAAGGTATCTGGCCTTGTGGAGCCCCTTTTGGTACAGCTTCTAGCCTTGCATGTTGGAGGAATCTGAGCTGCAAAACAGTGAAAATTGCAAATTAAGAAATCTTGATCGGGCAAGAAAGCCAAAGGTATCTGGGCGGTTAGGAACTTTCCCCTGTTCTGAGCATTCCTGCCAAAACCCAACAGCTTCACAAAGACCTTGTTCTAAGGCTATCTCACCATATGGAGACAGCCTCAGCTACAGCCTGCTGCCTTGCCCTACTGAAGACTTTGGACTTTCATTTTTGAGACTAAGGGGGAGATTTACTACTTTCTCACGCAGTGCAGCAGCCATAAATGCTCTGCTACATGAAAAGGAGAGAGGAGGAGAATGACAAATTTACTGAAATTAGGCACTCTACTCCCCTCTCCCTAGTTCCGGTCTGAAAACAGCTGCTGTGTGCCAGGATGCAAGGGTTTCTCCGTGATTTTAGCGTAGGTTTTGTACTGGAAGGGTACCCTTCCAATACAGAATCCTATGCCAAGACACAATTCAAACCCTTTACCTCTTTGTATGTGTGCTGTACAGTGCAGCACATATGTAAAGTTGGAAAAGGAAGAAGATATTAAGCATTTCTACTTCCTTGCACCTACTTTAAAAGGGCACCATTTTCTAACACTAAACCCAGTCTGCTTTGGTTAGTAAATTGGGTTTAGCGACAGAAACCTTGGGTGGTTGCATGGAAATGCCCATGCTCCACCCATGGTACGCTCCCTTGATGCTAAGTAATACTAAGCCTGTCTGCTCTGTGCCATAGCTACCAGGGGGTGGAGCTCAGGTTAATTTAGAGACTATGGTGGTACACTCTGACTAGGATTGTGCTTGTTACGTAAGGTGGACAGTCATTTCTCTTAACTAAAATCCCAGTTTCTTGCAATGGTGATCCAATTCCCCTATGACACTGAGAGATGACTATATGAAGAAATTTAGCATTGCTTTCTTCACATGGCACATTTTTGATGCAGAGTAGGAAGGTGGTGCATCCATTGCTGTCCAATACACCCCTGGCACACAGATACATTGGCACAGTAGGACGGCCTGGTGGAGTCGTGTACTTATTGAATTTTGTGCATATTGAACACTTGAGGCGGGCAGGGAAATGCAATTACAGTAGATCCACCAAGGTTCACATCCATGTCCTGCCTCATTATTCAAGCTACCTTATTGCTTACCTGCACGCAAGGTTGGACTTACCATTAGGCCACTCTGCCATTTACCAAATAGACTACAGACTAGGTGCTGCCTTCAGAGCAACATAGGCTACCTTGGCCTAACCATCTTTCCATATTAGTTGAGGTACCCTGCAGCCTGTAGCTGGTTTGTTCAGTTTTATTGGCACTGATATTTTTTTCATGTAAACCGTGCCCACACATACACACACATACACGAGCGTAAATTGGACCACTTAAAAGTGTAATCCATGCAAAGATTGAGATGATCCTAATAAAGGATATTACAAATCTTTATCATTGAAACTTTAATATTAATTACCTGATTTGACAAGAGATTCTCATTCAAGCAATAAAACTAAAGGTAAACATTTCCTGATAGCAAATTGGCTCCTGCTCCTAAGAGGACTCACAAGCGTGCAACACCATCTTCAATTAGATGCCAGGTTTCTAAGCATGAATGCACTTACCATACCACCATAATTTGAATTACCGAATTACATCATCTTGGAAATTGCTATAAAAATACTTTTGACTCAATTTCATAATTGCACATTGTTAGCAGTGCGTTTAATAGTAAAGTGGAACCACCTCCGTCTAATCCTCTAAGGATCAAAGCTCTTACTTTCATCTATCTGCTCGCAGGTAATTTATCTTTTATTTTCCCTTTACTTTTTAATAGCTTTCCAGACTTTGATAGTTGTTTGACTAGCATTGTTAAGCCATCCGTCTCTTTTAAAGTATTAAATACAAGCCTAGAAACAATTAAATGTAGGGGGCACCATTACAAGTGCAATAAATCCTTCGTTTGTTCATATTGAATTGCAATAGTTCCCCGACGTACAGCCACCTGAATACCACACTCATTAATCATATTTAATGCTGTTTAATGTAGTCTAAGGAGAGTGAGCATAGTATGATATTGTTATTGGAATTACAATGTAAAGCTATTGATTGTGATGTGGAAATAAGACGACAATTCGTTGAGCCTATAAAACCTGCTGATGCAGGCATGCACTGATCAGAAAATGGAGAGTGCCCAAGTCAAAGGTGGGCTAAATCACTATTTGAGCTTCATCTAGTAGGGAGAGTCACCAATCAGCATACTGCAGTGTCTCAGGGCTACCAACACTAAGAGAGATATTTACTGGAATGGTGCCGCAGGCCAGCACAGCAAGCTACAGAATGCAGCACACATATAGATAGGAAAAAGCAAACAGAAGTAAAGATATTTCTCCATGTTATGCCTCACCTAGGGAGGCATACGATTTTGATGCGTTCTCATGTTTGCAGGTCCTCATAAATCTGGGAATGTGTCGAAAACCATTGGAGTTGCTTGGTGACACCCACTGCATCGCCCATGGAACGCTTCCCTTGCGCGGAGAAAGGCAACAACGCGATTTGCTCCGCATTGCATTACTCTTTATTTGTGGCGCCAGTCAAAGCCATGCACAGCGGCTTTGCGTGGCTTCAATAATATTACTTGTGGCTTTGAGGCAAGTATGTAACATGTTTTTTTATGCAAGCATGACGCAAAGCCCTTATAAATATGCCCCTTAGTGATTTTTTCAGATGCAGCAGCTATTCTTAGTGACTGTACACATTCAATATGACACTGGCACAAAGAAAAGTGGGTGTCTATTTGCCAGAGGCAAATAAATGGATAATTAATAAAGGAGAGGACATCTATTACCAGAAGATGCAAATTAATTGAAATTATCACTTAAAACATTTTTGAGCCTGAATTGAATGGGCTTTCACTATTTTATAAGAAACGAATGGCTTGTGTTGCTTTGAATCTTTTCCAAATATGTTTTTTCACTTTAAGGGCCTGCTTCCCATGGAGGTGTTTATCCAATTTCGGGTATAAACTCCTCAGACAGTCTGAAATCTTTCAAAAGTCACTTAAATCTCCAAGATAGAAGTGTGGTTCAGAATGAGAGACAAGTTGTGCCCTCACTAATTACAGCACACTGAGGTAGCGATGATTAATTTGCAGAAGTTCAATTAGCATCCTTGATTTACGGCCCATTGTAGGGCATTAGTGATGCAGAGTTTGCATCAAGTTTCTCTAATGCAAACAGGGATGGCCTTTCTTGTGATAAAGTTGGGATACCTCATTTTTGATTTATTGAGAATGGTGTAGCAAGTTATGTATTTACCAAACAACATGACATTTTTGGAAAAATACATTAAATCATGTGTAATTACAAAAAATACAAAACTGAAATTTGGTTCTATATTTTAGAGCGTCCACTTTCGATATGAGGGTGCATTGTAAACTAAAAAAAATAGCGCAAAACATACAAATGTAACAAGCAGTAGTCACTACCATTCTAGTTATTCGTGTTGTTCACATGCATGGGTGCTCTTTTTTGCCATGAAGGACAGGTATCTGTGTGACAAGATGTAATAACTCAATTTCGGGACAAGCGTAACCCAAAATGATCGAAGTTATGTGAGATCATATAGAAAACTGCATGTTGTTGTATTAGGGTAAAAGGCCATTTATTAGGACAGGGCTGCTAACATCCTATTAAACTTTATTAACATGAACAATATCACAACATTAATTCATGCATCTTAACATATACCCGGACAATTCCATTCTCCCTGCACCATTCACACTCACCCGTTTTCAATTCCCCAGATTGTCCATGTCCTTTGCTTCATTCTTCCCCATTTCACTCACTGACCTAGTTTCATATATCCAGTCACTCCTTCACTTGCCCTACATACATCCTCCCTTGAAGACCCTTCCCTTGGTTGTTGCATCCTTCGCATTGCCATCAGTCACCTGTGCTCCCTTCCTTCCCCCGAGGGATGGATATGGCTGCATGTGAATCACTCCCTCTCCCCAAAATACTGCTGACACCCTGCAACCAGTCCTAAACTGGCAATGCTCGGAATCAACCACCACCAACAGCCTCATACAACCTGTAGGGTGGGTGGGTGGACATCAAAACCTCTCCCCTAATTCTGGTGGTGCTTGGTGTCAAAAGAGGCTGGATACGCCTCCCTTGATGCCTATATAGCACCCTCAATAACCCACCCCTTCCCCCTATGCTAGCCTATCCCCACCCTGTTTTGTGGCCAGCAAGAAGCACCCTGGAGGAAGGCTCACCTGCGACCTTCACTTTCCCCAGAGGCCGACATTGTGCAACAACTATACTCCACATTGTTGTATTAACATAACATGCCATTTATTAGGACAGGGTTGCTGACATTTTATTAAACTTTATTAGCATTAACACTATCACAACATTTCGCATTTTGACATATAACAGGACAGTTCCATTCTGCCTGCACCATTCAAACTCATTAACTTTCAATTACCCGGATACTCCATGTCCCTTGCTTCATTCTTCCCCTTTCTACTCACTGACCTCGTTCCATATACCCGGTCACTCCTTCACTTGCCCTACAAACATCCTCCCTTGAAGACCCTTCCCTTGGTCATCTCATCCCACACACCACCATCAGTCACCTGTGCTCCCTTTCTCTCCAAGGGATGAATATGCCCACATATGACTCACCACCCCCCCCAAAATACTACCAACCAGGAAAACCTCATAGAGCAGTTTTCTGCCCCACCAGAAACACATGTACCTTTCGCCTCTCAGCAATATGATCTGTGGCACTAAATCAACTCATTTCATAAGGCACTCACCACATCGCTCATTTCCATCATGTAATAAGCATTTCCCAAGTGCGAAAGGTTCACCCCCTCATGTCTGAACAGACCCGTCCCTTCTCCTTGAGCCCACTATGTGCAATTCCCTGAATGTCATGAGCCTGGCAGAAAACCCTCATCACCCTGTTTAACTTCCTCCGGGCCTTATCTATTCCTGCATGTTTACAGGGTGCCTGCCATATCCTGCGTGCACTAGCTCAGTCCAGACCACACATGTTCCTGAACAGTTCCTTTTGAATGCCTCCAAATCCCTTTGCATATGTTGGAGTAAGGACAGTCCTGACATTTGACCCAAGTCATTTTACCCTAGTTGAATCAGAAGCATATCCAGGCAGCCCCTCTGTGGAACCAACTCTGTCAGCCAATGTAACAAGGTACCCCAACGCATTCCCTCTTTACCCCACCTAAGCACCTCATGGTGGCTGCTCTGCCTGCCCAGGTTTTGTCCATAAACTTGTTGGCCCACATACTTCTCTGCCCAGTGCTCAAATTATTGTCCAAGGGTCCAAATTTGTACAACTCGTGACAGACTCTAAATCAGGGCTAAATTGCATTCCATATTAAACAATATTTGAGAAAAGGTTAACAGTTTTTTTTCATTCTACATTTTTTTCAGTGCTCTTCTAATCCTAAAATAAAAGCAGTGTCTGTATGAAAGTGTGCAATCATTCAGAGGGTCGATTCTCCATAGGCCCTTAGGATGTACCCTAACACATGTTCCTTTGCACTGATCCCTGCAGTGGATGTCTGAGTTTCAAGGAATACCTGTGATTTCATTTACAATTGAGGGGAAACTACTAGAAGAGAGGAAGAACAATCTAATATGCATGTTAAAGTGGTTACACCCCAACTTCATGACACATGAGATTCTATTTCCATCTCTGGCTTCCAGATAAGAAGGCAGTGTTAAGACTATGGACGAGAAATGAGACTACACAATCAGCAGTCAGGAGGGATGTTAAATTTGCATGTGCCATGAATTAGAGAGACGAAAGCACAGGACGCCCATCTCCTAGACATGTGGCAATGAGCTAGAGCAGCTAGCATAATTCCTATGATCTTATGACAGGGTAGAGGTGCACAATATTACTGTTACATTGGTGGGCCAAGAAGGGGCCAACTAAGAACTATGCATGCCTATGCTGATGAGCAAGTTATATGCAGACAATATTTAAATGATGAGTTAGTATTTAGGGACTCCTATGGGCTCTATGATAGACTTCCAAATCTTTTTTTCTTTTACCTGATTTTTGGACTTTATTGAGGTCTTACATTTTGATTCCTTCTTCGGCTCTTATGTGGTTTATATAGATGGTAAACAATGTCTTTGCACATCACATTGGAGTGCATCCTACCTCAGGTTAGTCCAACTGCTAGATATGTAGGAACTCCTAAGATGCCTGAAACTTAACATTCACTTCAACCTTAACAGTGTACAATATATGTGCCTATCCTGGATCATGGATTGGAACCTGGGTTATACATTGTAGTGAGTATGTTAATACTTTAAATAAATACCAATCAGTGCTTTAGAGTGATGAAATTCACACAAAGAGACATAAGGATCTGCATGTGGGCAAAGTTTTATCTAGGGCCACTGGAATAGTAGGTCAGGGAGGACCAATTTATGCAGCTGGGTTGACGGAATTATGTTGTAAGAAAAGGCATATTAGGTGGCTCTGGTTTCCAGTTTTAAATTCAAACCGATTTTAAGCAATAAGCAATAACGCACCACCAAAAGGTGTATTAGCTTATCAGTAGCAACCGGAACACACCACATTTTGCTCACTTTTAATGCCTTTGTGCCCTCTGCATTGCCGGCTTTACCTATAAGTATTTTTTCTGTGATAGTTGATTCTCCTTTGACTATTTTGTGCCATGGTATGCCAATTAATGTGTCCCTTGACTCCCTGAAACTGCTCCCACATCCACTTTTGGAGCATGGCTCAACTTTCATGGGTCCAGCTCACTGTTCACAGCACATTGTTGTTTAGTGGTCGGCAGGCTCACAGCTGAATTATAAACATGCTTCAGTCCAGAGAAAAAGGCAACACCATGACGTAATCCTCTTTCAGTGAGAGCATTATGAAGCTTTGCGTTCTTAATGCTTGGGTATGAAGAATGTGTCAACAAAGATCACTGTGGATATAAATGGTGATGGTTTGAAAACCCTTCCTATATAAGCTACATCCCTTCATGCAGAAGGACAAGGATGATTTCATGAACATTGCCAGCAACCGAGAACAGACTCAGTAAAGGTCCATGCATTGGTTTTGCTGGAACTAAGCTACAAACAGTGCCTACGTTAAATCAGGCAAACTATAATTTAATGTATAAATTACAAACAGTGCAATTTAGAAACACAGAGCAATGGCTGCCTGTTCATGTTTCTAAGTATTAGATACAGACAGCAAAATCTGAGCAAAATAGGTGCATGGACCCATTCTGAGACTGCATACTGAAGTAGCACATGTTCATGATACAGCCCTAGGATCACCAATCATCTGGCTTGGCCACAGCAGCCAGAGACAATTATGGATGTCCCATGATCCAACACCCTAATCACTGATTCACATCATGTTAACTCATAGAACCATAATGCTGTAGAGGTTGCTACATGGGCTCACCCTGAAACAGTGTACTACCTGTAACACAAGCTCCAAAAGCAGTTCCATCTAGTGACTACATCCATCACCATTGATTATAGGTCAAGATGGTTGATTGATTATAAGCAGCTTCATCTAGTTCAACCAAGCCACATCACAAATGGGTATTCTATCATAGCCATAATATTGAATACCAAAATATCACTGTTAAGATATACATGGGTAGGTGAAAATGTACTATAATTAAGAACAACAATAAATACCTTGAGAATATATATGTATAAGTCCTAGGTACATGAGTGTGGTCGTAAGAATAGTAAATCAGTACGTTCACAATATTATGGTAGTAGATATTTTGACTATTACATTTAGGAAGAACACGATTTTTGTACTTGATATTCTGACATAAAACTACTCGAAACAAACAAAGTTAGCTGTCCTAGCAACTGTTCCATCTCAGCACTGCACTTTTGTCTGCCTGTAAAAACATTTTTATTTTTATTCTATCACAAAATGCTTCTCTACCAAAGAGAATCATGAAGAACAATGTTTTAGGAGCCCCATCCCATAATTGTGCCTACACTTGCCTATGTTGATTTCTTGTACCAGCAGAGTCACTTTCACATACATTCCACACATACATCAGTCACATGCTACCTCAGGAGCTGTAGACTGGACACCAGACAAATGTTATTAGTCTTCTAAAGTGAGGGAGTCTTTTTAGGGTTACCACTGTGACCACCGATACATCTGCTGACAGTACGACCTCTCAACACAGCTGTCAAATGTTGGAAATTGGGTTGACTGGGGTGTGAGCCTTGCTCAAGCAACAGAAACAATCCCGTGCAGGGTGAAAGCCACTAACTTAATCTGTACTTAACCCTGGGTAGCTTGGCACAAAACGCAATCAGGCATAACTCAGAGGCAAAGTGTAAAGTGTTTATATGCAGCACACAATTCAGTAATAAAGTGAAAACCTAACACAATGATAATTCCCAACCAATTTAGACAAACAGAGTAAATGTTAGCATATTATTTGACACCAAAACAACAACAATCCAGTCAGGAGAACAAGAGTTATATATTTTCAAAGTTTTTATTGAAACTAGCACCTAAAAGATCAATGCTCCAACTGTGGACATCTAATCAGCGAGACCAGGTCAAAGATGAAAAATATGGCCTTCCGCAATGGAGCGTTTTTCAGATACTTGATGTGGATTGGGGTTGTTCAGTGCTTACCTTTGGACTTAGAAGACTCTCTCAGAATTTTTTTCTGAAGAGGTAAAGCTCAGTGGGGCAACGCTGTAGGTGGTATCCAAGGAGGGAGCGTTGTCGTCGGATTGCCTTGGGTTGAAGCAGCGGTGATGATGTTTATGTTCGGACTTAGTCTCTGAAAGATACCAGCTCCCATTTCTAAATTGCAGCTAATTAAATGTAATAATGAATCTTCAATGCTATGCTATGGGAGGGGTTGGCGTCACTGTAGTGAAAAACACGTTTTGGAGTTTTTCACTACCAGGACATGCAAAACTTAAAGGTACATTCCCAGCCTTGTAATTACACAGCACCCTTTCTATGGGCTACCTTGGGAGCTTAAGGCTTGGCACGGGGGATTCAATGGCAAGTTGACATTGGCAGTTTAAAACTGCATTCAGGCCACAACTAGGCCTCGGACATGTTTTAAAGTGCTACTAAAGCGAGTAGCACAATAAGTACTGCAGGCCAACTTAATACAATTTAATTTACAGGCCCTGGGTATAAAACTGTACAAGGGACTTACAAGAAAATTAAATATGTCAAATGGATATAAGCCAATGTAACCATGGTTAAAGGAGAAAACACAAACACTTAAGCACTTGTTAGCTGTGGAAAAGTGCACAGATTAGTAAAGCCAACAAAAACCAATTCAGCAAAACGTGGAGGCTAATGGCAAACGGTTTGGGGTGATCCAGTAGAAAGGGCCAGGTACAAGGATGCCCAGACTCTAAATGCTACAATACTTGACATGCATATTCAACTAGGGCTGGTTCCAGAAGTTTGCAACATCACTGACATTCACACCAATATCATTGTTACAAAGAGTAAATCGGTCTGTCAAAGCTCCTGGTAATCCTACTGTTATCCAAGGCACTGGGATTTGAAGGAAGGTTCTCTGTTTTGAGTCCCATGCCTTAGATGTTCTAATTCTTTTAGAGGCTTGTTCTTATGCTATGGAGACTTTTGATGAATACCCTGAACCACTTGGATGTGCAGACTGCTCTTTATTTGTAGTTCTACCACCTGGAATTTATGGTGCTAGTCTCAGGACCTAAATCATAACTCAGATTGTCTGTGAAGTCATTATCCATTGTGTTCTGTTCTCACCGAGGAAGGAAGCCCCCATGCAAATGACATGGCATATAACCCACTTGTAAGATGGGAGATTCAAATTATGATCATATCTACAAAATGATGTTATGTAAATTGTGAGGTCACCATGACATCAAACTAATAAAATTGTATTTCTGTCTGCATCAAAAAAAGATCCAGCAGACGACTGCAAGAAGTGTTGGCCAAGAACGGGTCTTCAAAGTCACAAACATTGGTTGGATCTTCAACAGTTTACCCTGCTCATCTCCTTAAACTAACTGTAAAGGCCCTCCAGCAGACAAAGCCAGTGCAATGATCGCTGACCCACATGATATGGCACTGACTTACCGTGATGGAAGGTGAAATGAAGGCCATAGACCTGCGACAATGGAGTAAGCTTAATCACTTAACAATGTATGTTATTTTGACCCCTCTTTAACATTTTGAGGTTGGATTAGTATGTCACAAACTTGACTGATATACTGTTGTCCGTAGTACAAATGCCATAGTATATAATAGACTTTCAACTCAGGGTGATGGTATATTCATCACATTAGTCACTGAGTAACCCAAAATAAATCTTTAAATCAAACCCTGTGTGTCGCCACAATGGTTCCAGTGTCTGTACTAGCAATGCTTTACTGAATTTGAGTCCGTAGGTTTCCATCCTAACATGGATTGACATTAACATATTTACTAACATATGTGTGTGTGGACTATCTAACAAGCAGAATTTAAGAAATAAAATATTATTTGATAATGTTTTGGGTATGTGATTCTCCACAAACATGAAGGATATGCCATTAGTTGGCATATGAGTAACAATGGTAATAATGTAATTGGAACATTGCAGCTGGGATATCGGTCAGATTACTGATTGAGAACACCCTCCAACAAACTTGAAATCAGGCTGTTCAGCAAGTGGTTCATGAGACTTATACTCTTGTGGCACATCTAAAAGTATTGGTCATGCTCAGATCTCTATTAAACATGATGTGTTGGTACTATCAATCAATCAATAACATTTGTAAAGCGCGCTACTCACCCGCTAGGGTCTCAAGGTGCTGGGGGGTGGGGGGGGCTGCTACTGCTCGAAAAGCCAGGTCTTGAGTTGCTTCCTGAAGGAGAGATGGTCCTGGGTGAGTCGTAGGTGGGTGGGGAGGGTGTTCCAGGTCTTGGCTGCCAGGTAGGTGAAGGGTCTTCCTCCGGTGGTGGTTCTGCGGATCCGTGGGATGGTGGCGAGGGCGAGGCTGGCGGAGCGGAGCTGGCGGGTTGGCGTGTAGAACGTGAGGTGGTTGTTGAGGTATTCGGGGCCCAAGTCGTGGAGAGCCTTGTGTGCATGAGTGAGGAGTCTGAACGTGATCCTCTTGCTGACAGGGAGCCAGTGCAGGTCCCTCAGGTGGGCAGAGATGTGGCTGTGTCGGGGGATGTCCAAGACGAGTTGTGCTGAGGCGTTCTGGATGTGCTGGAGTTTTTTTCTGTAGTTTGGCGGTGGTCCCAGCATAGAGGGCGTTCCCGTAGTCCAGACGGCTGGTAACGAGGGCCTGGGTGACCGTTTTCCTGGTTCCAGTGGGGATCCAGCGGAAGATCGTACGGAGCATACGGAGTGTGTTGAAGCAGGAGGAGGTAACGGCGTTAACTTGCCTGGCCATCGTGAGGGAGGAGTCAAGGATGAAGCCCAGGTTGCGTGCGTGGTCCGTGGGCTTGGGTGGGGGGCCCAGAGCAGGGGGCCACCAGGAGTTGTCCCAGGCGGAGATGGATGGGCCGAGGATGAGGACTTCCATCTTGTTTGAGTTCAGTTTCAGGCGGCTGAGCTTCATCCAGTCTGCGATGTCTTTCATTCCGTCCTGGAAGCTGGCTCTGGCAGAGGTGGGGTCGTTGGTGAGGGAGAGGATCAGTTGGGTATCGTCGGCGTAGGAGATGATGTTGAGGTTGTGCTTGTGTGCGATGGCTGCGAGGGGGCTCATGTAGTCGTTGAAGAGGGTGGATTGAGCGAGGAGCCTTGAGGTACGCCGCAGATTATCTTGGTGGCTTCTGCGAGGAAGGGCGGGAGACGGACTCTTTGGGTTCTGTCGGAGAGGAAGGGGGTGATCCATTCCAGGGCCTTTCCTTGGATCCCGGCGTGGCGGTGGCGGGTTGTCAGGGTGCGGTGGCAGACCGTGTCAAACGCGGCCGAAAGGTCAAGCAGGATGAGGGTGGCGGTTTCTCCGTTGTCCAGCAGGGTCCGGATGTCGTCGGTGGCCGCAATGAGGGCAGTCTAGATGCTGTGGTTCGCTCGGAATCCAGACTGCAATGGGTCGAGGGAGCCGTTCGTCTCCAGGAAGGCTGTCAGCTGTTTGTTGATGGTTTTCTCGATGACTTTTGCAGGGAAGGGGAGGAGCGAGATTGGGGCGGAAGTTCTTGAGGTCTGAGGGGTCTGCAGTGGGTTTCTTCAGGAGGGCGCTGATCTCTGCGTGCTTCCAGCTCTCCGGGAAGGTGGCGGATATGAAGGAGTTGTTGATGATGTCCCGAAGTTTGGGTGCGATGATGGAGTAGGCCTTGTTTAAGATGTGGTGTGGGCAGGGATCAGCTGGTGAGCCCGAGTGGATCGTGTTCATCGTGTGGGTGGTATCTTCCGTGCTGACCTGAGTCCAGGCGCACAGGGTGGTGGTGGGGGGTGTAGGTTCGGTGGTGGGGTACAAGTTCTGAGCGCCGAAGCTGTCGTGTATGTCAACGATCTTGCGGTGAAAAAAGGTGGCCAGAGAGTTGCAGAGGTCTTGAGAAGGCGTGACGTCGTTGTTGCTGGCGTTGGGGTTGGAGAGCTCTGTCACGACGTTGAAGAGTTCCTTGCTGTTGTGGGTGTTGTTGTCCAGTCGTTCTCTGAAGGATGACCTTTTGGTGGTGCGGATCAGCTGGTGGTGTTTGCGGGTGGCGTTCTTGAGGGCTGTCATGTTTTCCGTTGACTGGTTGTGGTGCCAGGCTTTCTCGAGGTCACGGCAGGATTTCTCGGAGTCTTTGAGATCATTGGTGAACCACGTGGCTTTCTTGCTGTTGAGGTTGCTGGGAGGGTTTTTCAGTGAAGCAAGGGTGTCGGCGCAGTCGGTGATCCACTGTGTGAGGTTGCGGGCTCCTTCGTTGGGGTCCGTGGTGTTGGTGAGAGGGTTTAGGCTCAAGGAGGTGGTGAGTCGGTCGGTGGTGATCTTGCTCCAGCATCTTCGGGGGGGTTTGTTGAGGGCGTGGTGGGTCGTTGTTTTCCTGAAGTTGAAGTGTACGCAGCTGTGGTCGGTCCAGTGGAGCCCGGTGGTGTGGCTGAAGGGGCTGTGGTTGCTGGAGGAGAAGACGGGGTCAAGCCTGTGGCCGGCGTAATGGGTGGGTGTGTTGACCAGTTGCTTGAATCCGAGGTTGGCGAGGTTGTCTAGTAGGGTGGTGATGTTGTTGTCCTGGTCGTTCTCCAGGTGGAAGTTGAGGTCTCCTAGGAGGATGTAGTCGGGGGAGGCGAGGGCAAGTGGGCTGATGAAGTCTGCGATGGCCTCTCTGAAGTGTGAGCGTGGTCCCGGGGGTCTGTAGATGAGGGTTCCTCTGAGGCTGGTCTTGGGGTCGGTGTGAATCTGGAAGTGCAGGTGCTCTGCGGTGGCGAGGGTGTCGTTGGTGTTGGTTGTGATGCGGATAGTGTTTCTGTGGGCGATGGCGATGCCTCCTCCGGTCTGGTTGATGCAGTCCCTCCGGATGATCTTGTAGCCGTCCGGGATGGCAATGGCGATGTCGGGGGCTGAGGAGGCGTTCATCCAGGTTTCCGTGAAGAAGGCGACGTCTGGTGCCGTTCTGTCCAGGAGGTCCCATAGTTCGACATCGTGCCTGTGGAAGGAGTGGGTCTTGAGCAGAATGCACTTGAGGTGGTTGTTGTTGGCGGCTGTTTTGGCTGGCGCGGTGCAGGACTGAGTGCAGGTGAAGTAGCAGGCGTGGCAGGTAAAGGCTCCGTGGGTGCGTTTCGGGTGGCTTGGTAGCAGGCTGGATGTCGGCCGGTGTTGAGTGCATGGAGGGTGGCGGCGTCGTAGCTCAGTTGGGTTGGCTGGCTCTGGCGGGGTCCAGGGGTTCTGGTGCTGGGTGCGGTCCAGGCGTGGATGGGCGTCGACGGGCTTGCCTTTGGCGTGCATTCGGCGCGCCCGCTGCGTGTGGCCGCTGCGCGTACGCGCAGTCCCCGCCATTTATGGCGAAGTGGGAGGGAGGAGCAGCTGGGAGGCGGGAGCGGGGCGGCGAATGGGGAGCGGGAGACAGGAGAAGGGGGCGGGGCCACAGGAGAGCAGCGGTGGGGAGCAGAGGGGGGGTAGGAAAGAGCGGGAAAGCGGAGCCGGGAGAGCGAGAGCAAGCCTGGGCAAGCCTGGAGAGCAAGGGCAAGCCTGGGCAAGCCTGGAGAGCGAGGGCAAGCCTGGAGAGCAGGGGCCCTAAGGAGAGGTGGCAGCAAGAGGGCCAAGCAGGCAGCGGCAGCAGAATCCGGGCACACGGGGGCCGTGCGGTAGTGGAGTGACCGGGTCAGGGGTACTAATGAACTAAGCAACATACTCTGTGAAATGGATTGTATTTCTTGGTCCCTGGGTGAAGTTTGTAGTGTGCATCCACGTCCTGGACGTCACAAAGGCTGGCTTGGCCTATACACATAGGGTTCAATTGAGATTAGATGCATATATTCCAGTAAGTATGATAGCAGATAATTACAAATGGGAATGCTGGGCATGGCCTAGGAACCTACACCATGCATGGAATATTTTTGTCAACAAGGTATTTTTAAAAACAAAGTACAATATGTGCTAATGACATATTAATCAGCGGAGGCACAGCGAGGCAGTACCTCTAGCGAGTGAGTGACCTTGATGACTGTGTGACTAGAGGCGCTCCTCCCCTCCCGTGAACAGGCGCATAGGGCATTAGTAGGGTATAAATAATTCAGGTTTAAAAAAAAGCATACCTATTAGGGTATAGTATCCAGTCCTTGTCATATTTTTATATGCAAAGTATTCCTCTAAATTGAATAGCAGATCACTTTTCTGTTTAGCAATAAGGGTGGTAAAAGGATCCGTTAAGGTCCTGAGGAGAAGCCAGGGAGATAGCTTCGAAACATGTCGACAAAAGAGGTGTTAGCCTATTGTAGCATATAACCTCTGTTTTTCCCATTTTTAACAATACCAGCTAGAAGGAACATTACAATTTATTTTTCCACACAGCCAGGGATTTTTTTTAGCTATTTCACTATTGCACGTCTGACCCTTCCACTCTCACTTCTACATTATACATAGTATTCACTACCAAGTGCTCCTGCGTCTTCGTTGGTCGTAGCACACCTGTCCCGCAACGGGCGGGAAGAACCCGATGATGAAGCATGCTACCAAGGGTCCTTTTGCTGGGTGAGGGTTATTTAACAAAGCTGTGTGCTTCCCCCAACAATAGGCAAGACATGCAACTCATACTCTGGAAGGATACCTTCATTTCATCCCAAAAAGGATGGATTGCTTTTGTTTACTTTATATTAATCTTTGGTGCAATATAGGAGGAACACATCTAGAGAGATTAGAACAAGCAGGATTGACCTTAAAGGAAAACAAATGCAATTTGAACAGGGGGACATTATATATTTAGGCTACGCCATAGCTGAGAGAGCCATTAAACCAAAGAAAGATTTGGTGGAATCAACCTGTATCCTTGAAGACCTCTCTTACAAAGAAGAAGTTCTATCATTCTTGGGAATGTCGACTTTTACAGTTGATTCATCCCCAACCTTGTCCAAAAAATGATTGCCTTGAGAGAGTTGTGCTGAAAGCTTAAAGAATTTGCATGGCATTACTAATGTCAAGAATCATTTTTGGTCCTAAAAAAGAGCCAACAATTGCTACAAATTTAAAAGCCTTTGAACCTGGAAACATCATTGTAACTACTGATGCCTGTAGAAACGGTCTTGATGCTGTTCTTTTGCAAGAAGACATAGAGGGTGAGAAAGGAACCTATTTTGCAGCCAGTATGCTTATAGGAGCCAAACTCAACAGTTATAGAGAGAGTGGCCTTAGATGTGAGTTGGGCAGTTAAGAAATTTAGAGTTTGGGGAATGACATTAATTATCCATTCAGACCGCAAGCACATTAAAGAGATTTCCACAAAATAAAAACCTTGTACTTTTTCAGCTTGTGTTACAAAATGGTTTGTAGAGTTGCAGGAACATATCTTCTATTTTAAATATATTCTAGACAAAACAAATTGTGTAGCTGACTGTTAAAGTTGTTAAACTTTGAGACATAATCTGATGTTAATATCACAAATGACAAAGTTTGGTTTGGTGAAATTGTTTGCTTGGCTATGCAGGGTGCTTTTCAGGAACAGGAGTGGAGAACTGAAAATGAACAAGATCCTATTTTTGAGAAATGTAGGAGTTTTCACAGGTTAAATGGCCAGAGACGAAATTAATTAATAATTTAGTGCCTTATATGCAACAAAGTATGAATCGACCGAAAGGGAAAAATTATTGTTTAGGAGGACCAGATTAGTTGCACCTGTTCAGCTAAGAAAGGTAGTTTAGGACATTGCCCATGAAGGACACTTCATGGTCACTAAAACTAAAGAGCTCATCTGAGCTGATTTTTGGTGGCCAGGTGTTGACTTAGAGTGGAGAAATTCATCACAAGTTGCAAGGAATGTATCACTAGTGATAAACCCTGGCAAACATGCCTCTGGAAATGATTTGCAGAGATCTTCCAAACTGTCCTTTGGAAGAAATTTCTTTAGATATTGTAGAGCCTTTCAAGGGTGAGAGCAATACTCCCTATCTAACTGTAGCTATGGATATGTTCTCTAGATGGCCAGTGGTTTCTTGTATAAGAGACGTTATGTGTAGCACTGTCATCAAATTCCATAAAGTTTCCAGAGTGCTGCTTTTCATAGGCTATTGCTTACTGAAAATGGGGTACAAACATGTTCAAGGGGAGTTGAATGTTTATTAAAATGCTGATCATTACACTGGAAAAAACTCTACAAGAAAGGTTAGTTTCTTATACGCTGTCACCCCTCTCTGCGACCAACAAAGCTCATTTAGAACTGTTCTGGGGCAGAAGACCATACAAAAATTTAGTAACAGGGTGAATGAACTGGAGAAAAGGTTATGTTGATGTTTCAGTGGAATATGTTTGGTGAGACAAAGAAAGAGACAAACATTTTTAAAGCAAACAAATGTTTTTACGAGTCTAAAAATGTGAAACTCTTAGATTTTCAAGTTGGTGATTTTGTTTAAATTCATCCACCCAGGCTCTTGTTGTGTTCATAAGTTTACTAAGCAGAGAGAAATTGTCAAAGCTTTAAGAGATGGTTGCATTTGGAATACGAAAACGTTTTTTTTTAAAAACAATATTGAAAAAAATCAGTTGAAGTTGCACAGGTAGAAATCTCAGAATCAATAAGGGGCAATGCCGACAGACCATCTTTTAAGAATCCACATAATTCTATTTTTGGAACTAACAATGCACAAAAATGACCATTTTTCTTGGAGAGTTACAAAATATAGAGTTAATATTTTTTCAGAAACCACCGCAATGGAGCGCACACCGCTAGCCCCTCCTCCGGATCGCCCCTCGGGATTCTGGTACTTGTAGTTCAATAGTGGATCACCCAGGTGGGTGCAAGTCGGTACTTGTTGGACTGATGAATCTCTAATGGTTAGGGGTGGAGGAGAAGGCCGCCAAACAACCGTCAATGGCCTCGATGCCCGAACCGGCACGCAGGGCAGCATCCAGGAGCCCGTCGGCTCAAAGCTCAAGGGAGCCAATTAATAGAAACCACCGCAATGGAGCGCATACCGCTAGCCCCTCCTCCGGATCGCCCCTCGGGATTCTGGTACTTGTAGTTCAATAGTGGATCACCCAGGTGGGTGCAAGTCGGTACTTGTTGGACTGATGAATCTCTAATGGTTAGGGGTGGAGGAGAAGGCCGCCAAACAACCGTCAATGGCCTCGATGCCCGAACCGGCACGCAGGGCAGCATCCAGGAGCCCGTCGGCTCAAAGCTCAAGGGAGCCAATTAATAGAAACCACCGCAATGGAGCGCACACCGCTAGCCCCTCCTCCGGATCGCCCCTCGGGATTCTGGTACTTGTAGTTCAATAGTGGATCACCCAGGTGGGTGCAAGTCGGTACTTGTTGGACTGATGAATCTCTAATGGTTAGGGGTGGAGGAGAAGGCCGCCAAACAACCGTCAATGGCCTCGATGCCCGAACCGGCACGCAGGGCAGCATCCAGGAGCCCGTCGGCTCAAAGCTCAAGGGAGCCAATTAATAGAAACCACCGCAATGGAGCGCACACCGCTAGCCCCTCCTCCGGATCGCCCCTCGGGATTCTGGTACTTGTAGTTCAATAGTGGATCACCCAGGTGGGTGCAAGTCGGTACTTGTTGGACTGATGAATCTCTAATGGTTAGGGGTGGAGGAGAAGGCCGCCAAACAACCGTCAATGGCCTCGATGCCTGAACCGGCACGCAGGGCAGCATCCAGGAGCCCGTCGGCTCAAAGCTCAAGGGAGCCAATTAATAGAAACCACCGCAATGGAGCGCACACCGCTAGCCCCTCCTCCGGATCGCCCCTCGGGATTCTGGTACTTGTAGTTCAATAGTGGATCACCCAGGTGGGTGCAAGTCGGTACTTGTTGGACTGATGAATCTCTAATGGTTAGGGGTGGAGGAGAAGGCCGCCAAACAACCGTCAATGGCCTCGATGCCCGAACCGGCACGCAGGGCAGCATCCAGGAGCCCGTCGGCTCAAAGCTCAAGGGAGCCAATTAATAGAAACCACCGCAATGGAGCGCACACCGCTAGCCCCTCCTCCGGATCGCCCCTCGGGATTCTGGTACTTGTAGTTCAATAGTGGATCACCCAGGTGGGTGCAAGTCGGTACTTGTTGGACTGATGAATCTCTAATGGTTAGGGGTGGAGGAGAAGGCCGCCAAACAACCGTCAATGGCCTCGATGCCCGAACCGGCACGCAGGGCAGCATCCAGGAGCCCGTCGGCTCAAAGCTCAAGGGAGCCAATTAATAGAAACCACCGCAATGGAGCGCACACCGCTAGCCCCTCCTCCGGATCGCCCCTCGGGATTCTGGTACTTGTAGTTCAATAGTGGATCACCCAGGTGGGTGCAAGTCGGTACTTGTTGGACTGATGAATCTCTAATGGTTAGGGGTGGAGGAGAAGGCCGCCAAACAACCGTCAATGGCCTCGATGCCCGAACCGGCACGCAGGGCAGCATCCAGGAGCCCGTCGGCTCAAAGCTCAAGGGAGCCAATTAATAGAAACCACCGCAATGGAGCGCACACTGCTAGCCCCTCCTCCGGATCGCCCCTTGGGATTCTGGTACTTGTAGTTCAATAGTGGATCACCCAGGTGGGTGCAAGTCGGTACTTGTTGGACTGATGAATCTCTAATGGTTAGGGGTGGAGGAGAAGGCCGCCAAACAACCGTCAATGGCCTCGATGCCCGAACCGGCACGCAGGGCAGCATCCAGGAGCCCGTCGGCTCAAAGCTCAAGGGAGCCAATTAATAAAAACCACCGCAATGGAGCGCACACCGCTAGCCCCTCCTCCGGATCGCCCCTCGGGATTCTGGTACTTGTAGTTCAATAGTGGATCACCCAGGTGGGTGCAAGTCGGTACTTGTTGGACTGATGAATCTCTAATGGTTAGGGGTGGAGGAGAAGGCCGCCAAACAACCGTCAATGGCCTCGATGCCCGAACCAGCACGCAGGGCAGCATCCAGGAGCCCGTCGGCTCAAAGCTCAAGGGAGCCAATTAATAGAAACCACCGCAATGGAGCGCACACCGCTAGCCCCTCCTCCGGATCGCCCCTCGGGATTCTGGTACTTGTAGTTCAATAGTGGATCACCCAGGTGGGTGCAAGTCGGTACTTGTTGGACTGATGAATCTCTAATGGTTAGGGGTGGAGGAGAAGGCCGCCAAACAACCGTCAATGGCCTCGATGCCCGAACCGGCACGCAGGGCAGCATCCAGGAGCCCGTCGGCTCAAAGCTCAAGGGAGCCAATTAATAGAAACCACCGCAATGGAGCGCACACCGCTAGCCCCTCCTCCGGATCGCCCCTCGGGATTCTGGTACTTGTAGTTCAATAGTGGATCACCCAGGTGGGTGCAAGTCGGTACTTGTTGGACTGATGAATCTCTAATGGTTAGGGGTGGAGGAGAAGGCCGCCAAACAACCGTCAATGGCCTCGATGCCCGAACCGGCACGCAGGGCAGCATCCAGGAGCCCGTCGGCTCAAAGCTCAAGGGAGCCAATTAATAGAAACCACCGCAATGGAGCGCACACCGCTAGCCCCTCCTCCGGATCGCCCCTCGGGATTCTGGTACTTGTAGTTCAATAGTGGATCACCCAGGTGGGTGCAAGTCGGTACTTGTTGGACTGATGAATCTCTAATGGTTAGGGGTGGAGGAGAAGGCCGCCAAACAACCGTCAATGGCCTCGATGCCCGAACCGGCACGCAGGGCAGCATCCAGGAGCCCGTCGGCTCAAAGCTCAAGGGAGCCAATTAATAGAAACCACCGCAATGGAGCGCACACCGCTAGCCCCTCCTCCGGATCGCCCCTCGGGATTCTGGTACTTGTAGTTCAATAGTGGATCACCCAGGTGGGTGCAAGTCGGTACTTGTTGGACTGATGAATCTCTAATGGTTAGGGGTGGAGGAGAAGGCCGCAAAAAAACCGTCAATGGCCTCGATGCCCGAACCGGCACGCAGGGCAGCATCCAGGAGCCCGTCGGCTCAAAGCTCAAGGGAGCCAATTAATAGAAACCACCGCAATGGAGCGCACACCGCTAGCCCCTCCTCCGGATCACCCCTCGGGATTCTGGTACTTGTAGTTCAATAGTGGATCACCCAGGTGGGTGCAAGTCGGTACTTGTTGGACTGATGAATCTCTAATGGTTAGGGGTGGAGGAGAAGGCCGCCAAACAACCGTCAATGGCCTCGATGCCCGAACCGGCACGCAGGGCAGCATCCAGGAGCCCGTCGGCTCAAAGCTCAAGGGAGCCAATTAATAGAAACCACCGCAATGGAGCGCACACCGCTAGCCCCCCCTCCGGATCGCCCCTCGGGATTCTGGTACTTGTAGTTCAATAGTGGATCACCCAGGTGGGTGCAAGTCGGTACTTGTTGGACTGATGAATCTCTAATGGTTAGGGGTGGAGGAGAAGGCCGCCAAACAACCGTCAATGGCCTCGATGCCCGAACCGGCACGCAGGGCAGCATCCAGGAGCCCGTCGGCTCAAAGCTCAAGGGAGCCAATTAATAGAAACCACCGCAATGGAGCGCACACCGCTAGCCCCTCCTCCGGATCGCCCCTCGGGATTCTGGTACTTGTAGTTCAATAGTGGATCACCCAGGTGGGTGCAAGTCGGTACTTGTTGGACTGATGAATCTCTAATGGTTAGGGGTGGAGGAGAAGGCCGCCAAACAACCGTCAATGGCCTCGATGCCCGAACCGGCACGCAGGGCAGCATCCAGGAGTCCGTCGGCTCAAAGCTCAAGGGAGCCAATTAATAGAAACCACCGCAATGGAGCGCACACCGCTAGCCCCTCCTCCGGATCGCCCCTCGGGATTCTGGTACTTGTAGTTCAATAGTGGATCACCCAGGTGGGTGCAAGTCGGTACTTGTTGGACTGATGAATCTCTAATGGTTAGGGGTGGAGGAGAAGGCCGCCAAACAACCGTCAATGGCCTCGATGCCCGAACCGGCACGCAGGGCAGCATCCAGGAGCCCGTCGGCTCAAAGCTCAAGGGAGCCAATTAATAGAAACCACCGCAATGGAGCGCACACCGCTAGCCCCTCCTCCGGATCGCCCCTCGGGATTCTGGTACTTGTAGTTCAATAGTGGATCACCCAGGTGGGTGCAAGTCGGTACTTGTTGGACTGATGAATCTCTAATGGTTAGGGGTGGAGGAGAAGGCCGCCAAACAACCGTCAATGGCCTCGATGCCCGAACCGGCACGCAGGGCAGCATCCAGGAGCCCGTCGGCTCAAAGCTCAAGGGAGCCAATTAATAGAAACCACCGCAATGGAGCGCACACCGCTAGCCCCTCCTCCGGATCGCCCCTCGGGATTCTGGTACTTGTAGTTCAATAGTGGATCACCCAGGTGGGTGCAAGTCGGTACTTGTTGGACTGATGAATCTCTAATGGTTAGGGGTGGAGGAGAAGGCCGCCAAACAACCGTCAATGGCCTCGATGCCCGAACCGGCACGCAGGGCAGCATCCAGGAGCCCGTCGGCTCAAAGCTCAAGGGAGCCAATTAATAGAAACCACCGCAATGGAGCGCACACCGCTAGCCCCTCCTCCGGATCGCCCCTCGGGATTCTGGTACTTGTAGTTCAATAGTGGATCACCCAGGTGGGTGCAAGTCGGTACTTGTTGGACTGATGAATCTCTAATGGTTAGGGGTGGAGGAGAAGGCCGCCAAACAACCGTCAATGGCCTCGATGCCCGAACCGGCACGCAGGACAGCATCCAGGAGCCCGTCGGCTCAAAGCTCAAGGGAGCCAATTAATAGAAACCACCGCAATGGAGCGCACACCGCTAGCCCCTCCTCCGGATCGCCCCTCGGGATTCTGGTACTTGTAGTTCAATAGTGGGTCACCCAGGTGGGTGCAAGTCGGTACTTGTTGGACTGATGAATCTCTAATGGTTAGGGGTGGAGGAGAAGGCCGCCAAACAACCGTCAATGGCCTCGATGCCCGAACCGGCACGCAGGGCAGCATCCAGGAGCCCGTCGGCTCAAAGCTCAAGGGAGCCAATTAATAGAAACCACCGCAATGGAGCGCACACCGCTAGCCCCTCCTCCGGATCGCCCCTTGGGATTCTGGTACTTGTAGTTCAATAGTGGATCACCCAGGTGGGTGCAAGTCGGTACTTGTTGGACTGATGAATCTCTAATGGTTAGGGGTGGAGGAGAAGGCCGCCAAACAACCGTCAATGGCCTCGATGCCCGAACCGGCAGGCAGGGCAGCATCCAGGAGGCCGTCGGCTCAAAGCTCAAGGGAGCCAATTAATAGAAACCACCGCAATGGAGCGCACACCGCTAGCCCCTCCTCCGGATCGCCCCTCGGGATTCTGGTACTTGTAGTTCAATAGTGGATCACGGAGGAGGGGCTAGCGGTGTGCGCTCCATTGCGGTGGTTTCTATTAATTGGCTCCCTTGAGTTTTGAGCCGACGGGCTCCTGGATGTTGCCCTGCGTGCCGGTTCGGGCATCGAGGCCATTGACGGTTGTTTGGCGGCCTTCTCCTCCACCCCTAACCATTTCTCTACTGATGAGGGAAGTTATCCCGAAACCCGAGCCATGTCTCGGGCGATACCCAAAAACCCGGGACATGTATCGGGTCTAGAGATTCATCAGTCCAACAAGTACCGACTTGCACCCACCTGGGTGATCCACTATTGAACTACAAGTACCAGAATCCCGAGGGGCGATCCGGAGGAGGGGCTAGCGGTGTGCGCTCCATTGCGGTGGTTTCTATTAATTGGCTCCCTTGAGCTTTGAGCCGACGGGCTCCTGGATGCTGCCCTGCGTGCCGGTTCGGGCATCGAGGCCATTGACGGTTGTTTGGCGGCCTTCTCCTCCACCCCTAACCATTTCTCTACTGATGAGGGAAGTTATCCCGAAACCCGAGCCATGTCTCGGGCGATACCCAAAAACCCGGGACATGTATCGGGTCTAGAGATTCATCAGTCCAACAAGTACCGACTTGCACCCACCTGGGTGATCCACTATTGAACTACAAGTACCAGAATCCCGAGGGTCGATCCGGAGGAGGGGCTAGCGGTGTGCGCTCCATTGCGGTGGTTTCTATTAATTGGCTCCCTTGAGCTTTGAGCCGACGGGCTCCTGGATGCTGCCCTGCGTGCCGGTTCGGGCATCGAGGCCATTGACGGTTGTTTGGCGGCCTTCTCCTCCACCCCTAACCATTTCTCTACTGATGAGGGAAGTTATCCCGAAACCCGAGCCATGTCTCGGGCGATACCCAAAAACCCGGGACATGTATCGGGTCTAGAGATTCATCAGTCCAACAAGTACCGACTTGCACCCACCTGGGTGATCCACTATTGAACTACAAGTACCAGAATCCCGAGGGGCGATCCGGAGGAGGGGCTAGCGGTGTGCGCTCCATTGCGGTGGTTTCTATTAATTGGCTCCCTTGAGCTTTGAGCCGACGGGCTCCTGGATGCTGCCCTGCGTGCCGGTTCGGGCATCGAGGCCATTGACGGTTGTTTGGCGGCCTTCTCCTCCACCCCTAACCATTTCTCTACTGATGAGGGAAGTTATCCCGAAACCCGAGCCATGTCTCGGGCGATACCCAAAAACCCGGGACATGTATAGGGTCTAGAGATTCATCAGTCCAACAAGTACCGACTTGCACCCACCTGGGTGATCCACTATTGAACTACAAGTACCAGAATCCCGAGGGGCGATCCGGAGGAGGGGCTAGCGGTGTGCGCTCCATTGCGGTGGTTTCTATTAATTGGCTCCCTTGAGCTTTGAGCCGACGGGCTCCTGGATGCTGCCCTGCGTGCCGGTTCGGGCATCGAGGCCATTGACGGTTGTTTGGCGGCCTTCTCCTCCACCCCTAACCATTTCTCTACTGATGAGGGAAGTTATCCCGAAACCCGAGCCATGTCTCGGGCGATACCCAAAAACCCGGGACATGTATCGGGTCTAGAGATTCATCAGTCCAACAAGAACCGACTTGCACCCACCTGGGTATCCACTATTGAACTACAAGTACCAGAATCCCGAGGGGCGATCCGGAGGAGGGGCTAGCGGTGTGCGCTCCATTGCGGTGGTTTCTATTAATTGGCTCCCTTGAGCTTTGAGCCGACGGGCTCCTGGATGCTGCCCTGCGTGCCGGTTCGGGCATCGAGGCCATTGACGGTTGTTTGGCGGCCTTCTCCTCCACCCCTAACCATTTCTCTACTGATGAGGGAAGTTATCCCGAAACCCGAGCCATGTCTCGGGCGATACCCAAAAACCCGGGACATGTATCGGGTCTAGAGATTCATCAGTCCAACAAGTACCGACTTGCACCCACCTGGGTGATCCACTATTGAACTACAAGTACCAGAATCCCGAGGGGCGATCCGGAGGAGGGGCTAGCGGTGTGCGCTCCATTGCGGTGGTTTCTATTAATTGGCTCCCTTGAGCTTTGAGCCGACGGGCTCCTGGATGCTGCCCTGCGTGCCGGTTCGGGCATCGAGGCCATTGACGGTTGTTTGGCGGCCTTCTCCTCCACCCCTAACCATTTCTCTACTGATGAGGGAAGTTATCCCGAAACCCGAGCCATGTCTCGGGCGATACCCAAAAACCCGGGACATGTATCGGGTCTAGAGATTCATCAGTCCAACAAGTACCGACTTGCACCCACCTGGGTGATCCACTATTGAACTACAAGTACCAGAATCCCGAGGGGCGATCCGGAGGAGGGGCTAGCGGTGTGCGCTCCATTGCGGTGGTTTCTATTAATTGGCTCCCTTGAGCTTTGAGCCGACGGGCTCCTGGATGCTGCCCTGCATGCCGGTTCGGGCATCGAGGCCATTGACGGTTGTTTGGCGGCCTTCTCCTCCACCCCTAACCATTTCTCTACTGATGAGGGAAGTTATCCCGAAACCCGAGCCATGTCTCGGGCGATACCCAAAAACCCGGGACATGTATCGGGTCTAGAGATTCATCAGTCCAACAAGTACCGACTTGCACCCACCTGGGTGATCCACTATTGAACTACAAGTACCAGAATCCCGAGGGGCGATCCGGAGGAGGGGCTAGCGGTGTGCGCTCCATTGCGGTGGTTTCTATTAATTGGCTCCCTTGAGCTTTGAGCCGACGGGCTCCTGGATGCTGCCCTGCGTGCCGGTTCGGGCATCGAGGCCATTGACGGTTGTTTGGCGGCCTTCTCCTCCACCCCTAACCATTTCTCTACTGATGAGGGAAGTTATCCCGAAACCCGAGCCATGTCTCGGGCGATACCCAAAAACCCGGGACATGTATCGGGTCTAGAGATTCATCAGTCCAACAAGTACCGACTTGCACCCACCTGGGTGATCCACTATTGAACTACAAGTACCAGAATCCCGAGGGTCGATCCGGAGGAGGGGCTAGCGGTGTGCGCTCCATTGCGGTGGTTTCTATTAATTGGCTCCCTTGAGCTTTGAGCCGACGGGCTCCTGGATGCTGCCCTGCGTGCCGGTTCGGGCATCGAGGCCATTGACGGTTGTTTGGCGGCCTTCTCCTCCACCCCTAACCATTTCTCTACTGATGAGGGAAGTTATCCCGAAACCCGAGCCATGTCTCGGGCGATACCCAAAAACCCGGGACATGTATCGGGTCTAGAGATTCATCAGTCCAACAAGTACCGACTTGCACCCACCTGGGTGATCCACTATTGAACTACAAGTACCAGAATCCCGAGGGGCGATCCGGAGGAGGGGCTAGCGGTGTGCGCTCCATTGCGGTGGTTTCTATTAATTGGCTCCCTTGAGCTTTGAGCCGACGGGCTCCTGGATGCTGCCCTGCGTGCCGGTTCGGGCATCGAGGCCATTGACGGTTGTTTGGCGGCCTTCTCCTCCACCCCTAACCATTTCTCTACTGATGAGGGAAGTTATCCCGAAACCCGAGCCATGTCTCGGGCGATACCCAAAAACCCGGGACATGTATAGGGTCTAGAGATTCATCAGTCCAACAAGTACCGACTTGCACCCACCTGGGTGATCCACTATTGAACTACAAGTACCAGAATCCCGAGGGGCGATCCGGAGGAGGGGCTAGCGGTGTGCGCTCCATTGCGGTGGTTTCTATTAATTGGCTCCCTTGAGCTTTGAGCCGACGGGCTCCTGGATGCTGCCCTGCGTGCCGGTTCGGGCATCGAGGCCATTGACGGTTGTTTGGCGGCCTTCTCCTCCACCCCTAACCATTTCTCTACTGATGAGGGAAGTTATCCCGAAACCCGAGCCATGTCTCGGGCGATACCCAAAAACCCGGGACATGTATCGGGTCTAGAGATTCATCAGTCCAACAAGAACCGACTTGCACCCACCGGGGTATCCACTATTGAACTACAAGTACCAGAATCCCGAGGGGCGATCCGGAGGAGGGGCTAGCGGTGTGCGCTCCATTGCGGTGGTTTCTATTAATTGGCTCCCTTGAGCTTTGAGCCGACGGGCTCCTGGATGCTGCCCTGCGTGCCGGTTCGGGCATCGAGGCCATTGACGGTTGTTTGGCGGCCTTCTCCTCCACCCCTAACCATTTCTCTACTGATGAGGGAAGTTATCCCGAAACCCGAGCCATGTCTCGGGCGATACCCAAAAACCCGGGACATGTATCGGGTCTAGAGATTCATCAGTCCAACAAGTACCGACTTGCACCCACCTGGGTGATCCACTATTGAACTACAAGTACCAGAATCCCGAGGGGCGATCCGGAGGAGGGGCTAGCGGTGTGCGCTCCATTGCGGTGGTTTCTATTAATTGGCTCCCTTGAGCTTTGAGCCGACGGGCTCCTGGATGCTGCCCTGCGTGCCGGTTCGGGCATCGAGGCCATTGACGGTTGTTTGGCGGCCTTCTCCTCCACCCCTAACCATTTCTCTACTGATGAGGGAAGTTATCCCGAAACCCGAGCCATGTCTCGGGCGATACCCAAAAACCCGGGACATGTATCGGGTCTAGAGATTCATCAGTCCAACAAGTACCGACTTGCACCCACCTGGGTGATCCACTATTGAACTACAAGTACCAGAATCCCGAGGGGCGATCCGGAGGAGGGGCTAGCGGTGTGCGCTCCATTGCGGTGGTTTCTATTAATTGGCTCCCTTGAGCTTTGAGCCGACGGGCTCCTGGATGCTGCCCTGCATGCCGGTTCGGGCATCGAGGCCATTGACGGTTGTTTGGCGGCCTTCTCCTCCACCCCTAACCATTTCTCTACTGATGAGGGAAGTTATCCCGAAACCCGACCCATGTCTCGGGCGATACCCAAAAACCCGGGACATGTATCGGGTCTAGAGATTCATCAGTCCAACAAGTACCGACTTGCACCCACCTGGGTGATCCACTATTGAACTACAAGTACCAGAATCCCGAGGGGCGATCCGGAGGAGGGGCTAGCGGTGTGCGCTCCATTGCGGTGGTTTCTAATAATTGGCTCCCTTGAGCTTTGAGCCGACGGGCTCCTGGATGCTGCCCTGCATGCCGGTTCGGGCATCGAGGCCATTGACGGTTGTTTGGCGGCCTTCTCCTCCACCCCTAACCATTTCTCTACTGATGAGGGAAGTTATCCCGAAACCCGAGCCATGTCTCAGGTGATACCCAAAAACCCGGGACATGTATCGGGTCTAGAGATTCATCAGTCCAACAAGTACCGACTTGCACCCACCTGGGTGATCCACTATTGAACTACAAGTACCAGAATCCCGAGGGGCGATCCGGAGGAGGGGCTAGCGGTGTGCGCTCCATTGCGGTGGTTTCTATTAATTGGCTCCCTTGAGCTTTGAGCCGACGGGCTCCTGGATGCTGCCCTGCGTGCCGGTTCGGGCATCGAGGCCATTGACGGTTGTTTGGCGGCCTTCTCCTCCACCCCTAACCATTTCTCTACTGATGAGGTAAGTTATCCCGAAACCCGAGCCATGTCTCGGGCGATACCCAAAAACCCGGGACATGTATCGGGTCTAGAGATTCATCAGTCCAACAAGTACCGACTTGCACCCACCTGGGTGATCCACTATTGAACTACAAGTACCAGAATCCCGAGGGGCGATCCGGAGGAGGGGCTAGCGGTGTGCGCTCGATTGCGGTGGTTTCTATTAATTGGCTCCCTTGAGCTTTGAGCCGACGGGCTCCTGGATGCTGCCCTGCGTGCCGGTTCGGGCATCGAGGCCATTGACGGTTGTTTGGCGGCCTTCTCCTCCACCCCTAACCATTTCTCTACTGATGAGGGAAGTTATCCCGAAACCCGAGCCATGTCTCGGGCGATACCCAAAAACCCGGGACATGTATCGGGTCTAGAGATTCATCAGTCCAACAAGTACCGACTTGCACCCACCTGGGTGATCCACTATTGAACTACAAGTACCAGAATCCCGAGGGGCGATCCGGAGGAGGGGCTAGCGGTGTGCGCTCCATTGCGGTGGTTTCTATTAATTGGCTCCCTTGAGCTTTGAGCCGACGGGCTCCTGGATGCTGCCCTGCGTGCCGGTTTGGGCATCGAGGCCATTGACGGATGTTTGGCGGCCTTCTCCTCCACCCCTAACCATTTCTCTACTGATGAGGGAAGTTATCCCGAAACCCGAGCCATGTCTCGGGCGATACCCAAAAACCCGGGACATGTATCGGGTCTAGAGATTCATCAGTCCAACAAGTACCGACTTGCACCCACCTGGGTGATCCACTATTGAACTACAAGTACCAGAATCCCGAGGGGCGATCCGGAGGAGGGGCTAGCGGTGTGCGCTCCATTGCGGTGGTTTCTATCAATTGGCTCCCTTGAGCTTTGAGCCGACGGGCTCCTGGATGCTGCCCTGCGTGCCGGTTCGGGCATCGAGGCCATTGACGGTTGTTTGGCGGCCTTCTCCTCCACCCCTAACCATTTCTCTACTGATGAGGGAAGTTATCCCGAAACCCGAGCCATGTCTCGGGCGATACCCAAAAACCCGGGACATGTATCGGGTCTAGAGATTCATCAGTCCAACAAGTACCGACTTGCACCCACCTGGGTGATCCACTATTAAACTACAAGTACCAGAATCCCGAGGGGCGATCCGGAGGAGGGGCTAGCGGTGTGCGCTCCATTGCGGTGGTTTCTATTAATTGGCTCCCTTGAGCTTTGAGCCGACGGGCTCCTGGATGCTGCCCTGCGTGCCGGTTCGGGCATCGAGGCCATTGACGGTTGTTTGGCGGCCTTCTCCTCCACCCCTAACCATTTCTCTACTGATGAGGGAAGTTATCCCGAAACCCGAGCCATGTCTCGGGCGATACCCAAAAACCCGGGACATGTATCGGGTCTAGAGATTCATCAGTCCAACAAGTACCGACTTGCACCCACCTGGGTGATCCACTATTGAACTACAAGTACCAGAATCCCGAGGGGCGATCCGGAGGAGGGGCTAGCGGTGTGCGCTCCATTGCGGTGGTTTCTATTAATTGGCTCCCTTGAGCTTTGAGCCGACGGGCTCCTGGATGCTGCCCTGCGTGCCGGTTCGGGCATCGAGGCCATTGACGGTTGTTTGGCGGCCTTCTCCTCCACCCCTAACCATTTCTCTACTGATGAGGGAAGTTATCCCGAATCCCGAGCCATGTCTCGGGCGATACCCAAAAACCCGGGACATGTATCGGGTCTAGAGATTCATCAGTCCAACAAGTACCGACTTGCACCCACCTGGGTGATCCACTATTGAACTACAAGTACCAGAATCCCGAGGGGCGATCCGGAGGAGGGGCTAGCAGTGTGCGCTCCATTGCGGTGGTTTCTATTAATTGGCTCCCTTGAGCTTTGAGCCGACGGGCTCCTGGATGCTGCCCTGCGTGCCGGTTCGGGCATCGAGGCCATTGACGGTTGTTTGGCGGCCTTCTCCTCCACCCCTAACCATTTCTCTACTGATGAGGGAAGTTATCCCGAAACCCGAGCCATGTCTCGGGCGATACCCAAAAACCCGGGACATGTATCGGGTCTAGAGATTCATCAGTCCAACAAGTACCGACTTGCACCCACCTGGGTGATCCACTATTGAACTACAAGTACCAGAATCCCGAGGGGCGATCCGGAGGAGGGGCTAGCGGTGTGCGCTCCATTGCGGTGGTTTCTATTAATTGGCTCCCTTGAGCTTTGAGCCGACGGGCTCCTGGATGCTGCCCTGCGTGCCGGTTCGGGCATCGAGGCCATTGACGGTTGTTTGGCGGCCTTCTCCTCCACCCCTAACCATTTCTCTACTGATGAGGGAAGTTATCCCGAAACCCGAGCCATGTCTCGGGCGATACCCAAAAACCCGGGACATGTATCGGGTCTAGAGATTCATCAGTCCAACAAGTACCGACTTGCACCCACCTGGGTGATCCACTATTGAACTACAAGTACCAGAATCCCGAGGGGCGATCCGGAGGAGGGGCTAGCGGTGTGCGCTCCATTGCGGTGGTTTCTATTAATTGGCTCCCTTGAGCTTTGAGCCGACGGGCTCCTGGATGCTGCCCTGCGTGCCGGTTCGGGCATCGAGGCCATTGACGGTTGTTTGGCGGCCTTCTCCTCCACCCCTAACCATTTCTCTACTGATGAGGGAAGTTATCCCGAAACCCGAGCCATGTCTCGGGCGATACCCAAAAACCCGGGACATGTATCGGGTCTAGAGATTCATCAGTCCAACAAGTACCGACTTGCACCCACCTGGGTGATCCACTATTGAACTACAAGTACCAGAATCCCGAGGGGCGATCCGGAGGAGGGGCTAGCGGTGTGCGCTCCATTGCGGTGGTTTCTATTAATTGGCTCCCTTGAGCTTTGAGCCGACGGGCTCCTGGATGCTGCCCTGCGTGCCGGTTCGGGCATCGAGGCCATTGACGGTTGTTTGGCGGCCTTCTCCTCCACCCCTAACCATTTCTCTACTGATGAGGGAAGTTATCCCGAAACCCGAGCCATGTCTCGGGCGATACCCAAAAACCCGGGACATGTATCGGGTCTAGAGATTCATCAGTCCAACAAGTACCGACTTGCACCCACCTGGGTGATCCACTATTGAACTACAAGTACCAGAATCCCGAGGGGCGATCCGGAGGAGGGGCTAGCGGTGTGCGCTCCATTGCGGTGGTTTCTATTAATTGGCTCCCTGGAGCTTTGAGCCGACGGGCTCCTGGATGCTGCCCTGCGTGCCGGTTCGGGCATCGAGGCCATTGACGGTTGTTTGGCGGCCTTCTCCTCCACCCCTAACCATTTCTCTACTGATGAGGGAAGTTATCCCGAAACCCGAGCCATGTCTCGGGCGATACCCAAAAACCCGGGACATGTATCGGGTCTAGAGATTCATCAGTCCAACAAGTACCGACTTGCACCCACCTGGGTGATCCACTATTGAACTACAAGTACCAGAATCCCGAGGGGCGATCCGGAGGAGGGGCTAGTGGTGTGCGCTCCATTGCGGTGGTTTCTATTAATATTTTTTCAGGTTAAGTGTTTATTCTCAAAGAGGGAAGCTGTGTGGAATCATCCTGATGCCCTCTTGTTTCTTCCAACATAACACATCCCGTGACCTCAATGTTCTATATATATCAGTTGGTGAGTTATGTCATAGGCTGAGGTTGATCAAAACCACTTACCTACAGCTGCTGCATTTTGAGTCTAATTAAACAAAAAAGATTCTTATTTACATGCACCTTAAAGCATTTGTAATTTGTAATTTACCTGTTAATGGTGTGAGGAGGAACCCGATGATGAAGTACGCCAACTTTGGGTGGGTGATGGTTTTCATCCTTAAAACAGAGATTTACTTTTTCTTTGGCCTCTTTCTTGTTTTTCTTTTAATCCTCTTTCAGAGATCTATAGAAGACAAAGGTATCCCCGCAAAGTATTGCCTCATACAGACCTACTGTGAATTTTGTGTGCTTTGTCATTGCTCGAAGTGACATTGTTGAGGTTTTTAAGTGCACCCTTGCGGTCCCCTTTGTGTGAGGATGTCACACTGGATGCCCTTTCTTTGGAATATTAACCTTCAATGTATAAATTGTGGACATCTTCGATGTGTATATATTTTGTTAAATAACTCTGTCGTGTATAACTGATGTGTGAATATGCCTGCCTTGAGAAATATCAGGTACATGTGATGTGGGACCATCAGGGGGGCAATTGGGAGACAGAAGATAAAGTAACACACACAGAGGAACCCAGTGGCACTGAGTTTGAGGTGACTGGCCAAGAGTGCATTTCATCATCTGATCTGGTGACATATGACTCTGGCCAGACCCGTTGTGGGTGCAGCCGAAGCATAATAGCCTACTACATCCACATCTGTGGGCATCACTACCACTACCACCAGAACCACCCTCACTCCTGTGATCCTGATACTACACCAGCATCCAGTCCATAAATGAAGCAGGGTCTCCTTTGCCCCAGACATCTCTCCCTCTGATCCAATCCTTCATGCATTGGTGTCAGAGAAGGTACAGGAGGTTACCAACTGACTCAAGTGAGTGACATTCTGCATGACATGTGCTCTGCACTGTCAGCCACACAGAGAGTTTCTGTCTCTCCTAGTGGTCCCTCCCACACCAGAGCTTCTATACAAATTCCTTCTTTTACCACATTCCACCCCCTGCCTTCATTCCACCACCGGACACAATTCCAGCACCTGACCCATTCCAAATGCCAACCTAAATTCCCCTGCTGAACCTATTCTTCCAACTCCCGTCATTGTTCCTTCTGTACTCTACTCTTTGTATATCCCAAACCAGACTCCACTCAACCCAAAAAGTAGGTGTCTGGACATCCGTCTGCTTCGGGAGGATAGGAAGCCCCATGAGGGAGACATTGCTGCAAAGGTGCATAGCCAAGGTCAAGACTTGAAGACTATTTCAGAGAGTGTGAATGTTTCAACCTCACCGCAGACTTTGGTATTTATTCATTTTTTGTTGAAACACTTTTACTAACCCAGAGGATGAATGTTTTTGTTGTCTTTTGTTATTTGAAAATCATAAAATGTTAGACCTGTACTCTTGTGTCTTTTGTTCATTTGTAGATATTGTTTGTTTTTGAAAATCTTATAATGTATGTCATTTGTCCTCATGTACTTTAATATGTTACTTATGTTAACCATTACTTCAATTTCTAGGTCTTATAATTTCCTTTGTGCTGTACTGAGGGAGATTTATTTAATTCCCTTTCACCTGTGTGTTAAAAGTACAGGGTGTGGTGTTCCGAATACCTAGTGTGTAGCATTCAGAATAGGAGTGTGTTGACTGTGGGCAGGGTTTGGTTATTTATGCTCTTTTGACTTCAACCCAGTTGGGGAGAATGAACCACCATGTATCTGTAGATGGAACTTAGACTCTAAATGTGGCATACAGAGTAGTGACTTTCAGTTCCTCTCTTAGTCATAGTCAGGGTATTTTACCAACGACGTAGTGAAAAGTGCATTGGAGGCTGCGAACGGATGATGGACTTTGGTCTATCAAACTGCCATAGACTAGACAGAATGGAAGGACCTCCATGGTCGAGGACAGTTGTACAAACATTTTTCTGACACTCTGTCTGTATCCACTAAACTTTGAATCAGGTCCTAAGACTGATGGTAAAATATTTTACCAGGCAAATCCACTTGGTTAATCTATTGTAGTTAGCCTGAAATTATGACTACGTTACAGTCAACTACGAACTGTTGTTTTCAAATATGCTTCTTTTCCCAGGTGCAATTTGCATCAACATGTTTAAAATTCCATACCTGTTATGCAGATCCAGCAAAAGTTTAAGATAAACTTATCACACATCAAACAATCATTTACAATGGGCCCATATACCCATTTGGATTTCCTGACTGGTTCGCTGGGGTAAAGTTTTATTTTCTTTGGGGCGCTAGGTGGCGCACGACCAATATGGCCGCACGGCAGTGAGGCTCCAGCCCTGCCAACCTGAATACTATCCATTGTGTCCATCCTACCTTGCTTTGAGGAATAACTGACCTCACCATGAGTCGGTCTTGCTCTCGAGCCTGTGGAGCGGGGGAGTGGCTAATAAAGTCTGAGGCCGCGACAGAGTGGTGGCTGCGGGCCGGAGGCGCGAGGTACGGTGTGCTACTTCTGCCGGCCCTCTGCACCCGAGAATGCCCATGGAGGTGGATTGCTGCACTGCGAAGCTGAAAGTTCCCGGCGCTAACCTGCTCGAGCTGAGACTGGGAGACTGGTGGTCGCGGTTTGCGGGAGCGCCAAGCCGTGGACGGCTGCCGGAGGGCCTTTGCTGAGGTGAGAGGCGGGGGTGACTGGCGCCCCGGGAACACAGACGCTGTAGTGGCGGCCGCCATTTTGCCTATCCACGTCACCACTGATGAGACGCCTGGAACTCTGCCGGTACTGTTCTTATCTGCCAGACAATTGCGCTACTGGTGAGGATGAGTTTCACCTTGCTTTGCGACCACGGTAGCGCGATTTCTTGAATCACTTGATTGATGTGCCTGATGGTTGGGACCCTTTGAAATTCCGGGCTTTAGAGGAGACGGCCGCTATTTTGTGTGCCCGTGTGGAGGTCGCTCGGAACCTTCTTGTACCATTACACAGCTGTGATCCGGAGGGGCTATTGGCTTGGGCCAGGCCCTATACCACCTGACCCTACATGTGAGGCACGCACTGCCCCAAGCCCATTTAGTTGCTGGAATTGGCGCGCACTCTATGATCCTTGAGAGAGGAGGCTTACTGGTGGCTGGTGACCTGTAGACTTTGTTGCTTGGCTGTTTAATTAGGTACAGAAAAGCCAGATTGGATTACTTTAATTGCCTGAGTTCACTTACGGCATTCTCGCTATCATTCAGCTAGGCACCTTGCTTGCTTGGTATGGTAGCCCTTGAGGGACTCAGCCTGGAATATCCCGGGGCCTACTGCTGTTTGCCTTCTCATGCAGACACAACCCTACCAGCTCCCTGCTATTCTAAGACGCCTGCAGAGCCCGGCGCGGCTTGCCTGTCGCCCTGTGCCTGGTCCTGAGAGTGCCCGAGGGAGAATCTGACTTGCACCTCTGCTCTACTCTGCGGTTGGCAATATGGGGCGTACTGATGCCAAGCAAACTAAAATGCCCTTTGAGGCAAGCAAAACACCTCGATCACAATCGTCGCACCACGAGGACTTGGAGGCCATGGACGCGCCTGAAGTTGACAGGAAGGCCTTCCTACTGGGTATGAAGCAAAGCCTCACAGCTATAGATGCCAAGATGGACACCATGAACAGAAGGATGGAGGCCATGGTCAACAAACTAGACCAGCATGACCAATGCTTAAAGGAGGCTAAAACCAGAGTGTCGGATCTGGAGGATGGGGCCACTGTGAGCACGGGGCAACTGTCCCAAATGGAAAAGCTGCTTAAAGTCATCACAGATAAAAACGAGGACTTAGAGACGCGCTCCAGAAGGAATAATGTCTGCATTCTGGGCCATCGGAGTCGACAAATGTGGGCCGCATGGATGTCTTCATCGAAAAGTTACTTGTGGACCTCTTTGGCAGAGAATCATTCTCTGCTCATCTTATGGTAGAGAGAGCGCATAGATCCCTGGCAGCCCTGCCACCCCCAGGAGCGGTGCCAAGACCGGTCATTGCTCACTTCCTTAATTACCGCGATTGGGACACGGTCCTACGCTTGGCCCGTGAACGGAAGCAAGTCCACAATGAAAATACCACCTTGGCATTTTTTCCAGACTTTACACCGTCAGTCCAGGAGGCCAGGCCCAAATACACTGTGGTAAAGAAGAAACTCCAGCAGCAGGAAATAGCATGTGCCATGCTCTACCCAGCCAAATTGAAGATCACGCATCATGGTAAATAACATCTTTTCCAACACCCGCAGCAAGTTGAAGATTACCTTAAGAAGTGCCACAAAGATGCAGCTGGAGAAGCAGGAGAGCAGCGGCGCTCGAGATCCCAGTCTCCACTGTCGGACCCGGACTGAATTGCACTATGCACATTGGTTCTCCTGAGACTTTTACGGACACTCTACTATTAACGAGCTGCTGATATTGGTGATGTATAATTATACTTTGTATACTGTATAACCTGTCCAGTTTGGCAACTTCCCTCTGTCCCGCTGTAACTGACCGCCACTCGCGGTGTAGTAGGTGGTTGTGAGTATGGAGGAAGTGGGCGGGTCGTGGGCCCTTGGCGGTCTCCACATGTGGGCGTACCCCAATTTCTGCTTTAGGGGAGGAAAGTTCTTGTAGTCCTTGATGGGCATTGGGTTAGGGTGGGGGTTTGTACCCGGCGAGTTGGGGATGCCGGTGTGGGTGGAGGGGGGACGTTTTCAACTTGTTGACTTTCAATTCCTATGCCTAAATATGGTCAACGCAGCTAGGTCAAGTTCAGCCTTCAACAGTGGAGGAAATGGCAGAAGGCTCACGTAGTACTCACAGCCTTAAGGTAGTGTCATGGAACGTGCGAGGCCTGAACAACCCCAGGAAAAAGAGACAAATATTGGGGTATTTAGAAAGACATCATATTGAGGTGGCTATGTTGCAGGAAACCCATTTGAATGCTGGTTCGGACTCCCCAGTTTGCTTCCCGCTGGGCCTCGCACCTCTGTTTCGCATCTTACTCTAATTATTCACGGGGTGTAGCCATATTGTTTAAAAGAGGAGTGCCCTTTCTACTAGGTGGCACTGCGACAGATGGGGGAGGTAGATATTGTCTGATATGGGGGAGACTGTATTCGTTCGATGTCACCTTTGCTAGTTATTATGGCCTGAATGCTGATGATCCCCCAGTTCTCCTCCAATTATGGAACAAAATTCAGGAGGTAGGCACCAACTATGTTATCTGGGGGGACTTCAATACAGCGCTGCAGCCCCGCATGGATAGATCCCATGTATCCCCATCTCATTTCACAGTTATGCAGCGAACATTGCAGGCTCTCGTAGCAGAAAATTATTTACTGGACTCATGGAGGTACACACACCCGATGATGCAAGGGGGCACACATTACTCTGCAGTCCTCTCCGCCTGGGCTAGGTTAGATTATGTTTTCATATCTGTGGGAATGTCACATTGGCTGGGTCGAGTAACTCATCTGACCCGTACGCATTCTGACCACTCCCCGGGTCTAGTGGACATTCATGCCCCCCCTACAATATACTCCATATAGTAACTGGCGTCTCAATCCCTTGCACTTGCAGGATACAGTATTTAAGGCAGAGCTAGAGCAGGAGATCCAAGACTTTTTTTTAGCCTAATACCGCGTTGGTTCCCAGCATCACCACGGTATGGGAGGCACTCAAAGTTACATTTTGGGGTCTGTGCATAGTTGTGTCACTCAGGCCAATTCCACCGGGAAGGAGGAGAGCCAAGCACAGGAGCGTGGGCTTTAGTGGTACAATACCTGTATTCGCAGAGTCCGGAGGAGGAGTGTGGCGCTCTAATTGCTTGACACAGTGAAGCCGTCTCTGGCAGTGGCTGCAGGCTCACTTAAACCACAAGCCACTGCGCCCGCGGTAATTTGGGTTTGCCGGCCGGTCGCCCAGTCACCCTCCAGGCTGGCAGGCCAGTGAGTCCCAGGCGGGGCCCCCATCCACAGTTACACGCAGACTCTGTCCTGGCGGCCGCTGCAACCGGGTGGGCCACTCACTCCTCTCGGGCTCCCTCAGGTCATCTGTTATTGAATTGATTCGGGGGTTAAGAACGAGCTGTGCTTTCTGCAGGCAGCGCGACCCTGCAAGCGCCATATTTGAAAAACGCGCAAAACACTAGCTGGCACTTTCAATTACAAACTTCCGGGACCGGCTATGTGGCAGCAGGATGTGACATCACCGCGCCCCCCAAGCCCCGCCTCAAGCACAGATGCGGGGATTCAAGGTGTGAGTCACGTTCCTTCCGAGCAGCCTTAATTATTCAACTGCAAGCCTGGGAGAGCAGTGGGGGCACAGCGCGCTGCCATACTAACATAGCTGCAGGTTTCAGACAGCTATGTGTGACATTTTCATAACTTTGGTGTAATTATGAGTGACACTTTCTCGTGTGAGAAATCAAGTAAGACCAGGGACATATATTAAATTACCAGTGGTAGAAATGGGCAAGATCAGAAGGGCACGGCGTGCCCCTACTTAAAAAAATTATTTCTGTCCGTTCCCCTACTTCTTTCTTTCAAAAAATCGTATGTGACATTTTAACATTTATAAAAACAAACGTTAGATCGAATATGTTTAATCTTTGTATATGGTGTGCACACAGATAAAAAACAATCACAAGTACATTAACACAGATAATAAAAAAAGGTGTGCATTTCCCTTGCGGTTACTAGCATATTTTTTGTTTCCATTCACTGTAAGACAAGAAACTAATGCGAACGCAATCAAACCCAATGGAATAACATTGGGTGTGATCTTAAAACAGGAGTCCTCCAGGTTTGTATGCCAAATGAATTGGACTCCAGCATCCTTTATTCTGCCACTCTAACATACAGGACTTGTTGGTGTGCTCTTTTGTACGTTTTGCAATGTATTTTACCTCAATTTTGCACTTTACAGTTCATTCAGATGCAAACATTTAAATAGTAAATTATGAGTTTGTGTTTTCTTGAGTTCTTTTAAGGACGTTTCTGTCTGAAATCATTGCAGCTACACGGCTTTTAATTGACCTAATGGATTTTTATTTACCCTTGCACAATTTTGGTTTTTAGTTTACCTACTGCTGGGCCTGGACACAGTTTAATTACACTAAGAAAATTCGCACAATTTGTGGAATCATCCTTACATTAAATTCGCAACACTACATCTTGCCAATCCAACATCCTGGTGGTATATATCACATGAAAATGTCACATTAGGTATGACTTCACGTGAATGTTTCATGTGAGATTCCAGATTCCAGAAAGTCATGCTTTGTGATATCTTCCAAAATGTAAAGAAACAACATTTTCATTTTCACACACCGCTTCTTACTGCTACTTTCCTGATGTGTAATAGGTTCAGCTGCGCAAAAAAATAAATAAACAATAAACCAAACATAAATAGTTACTTTTTTAAAACCACAACCTCTTAACATACGAACTAGAACACTGAGGCAGTTGCTTTATAAAAAACAATGAAACGGTAGACTACACAGTTTAAGAAAATTTTAAACGTTTGAAACTACTTCAAATATACAGATATGATTAACCCATAGAAATATAAAAATGATTTTGGGCCTCCTCTTCTAAATCTACAACTAATATCATATCATATATCATTTGTAAAGCGCACTACTCACCCATGAGGGTCTCAAGGCGCTAGGGTGGGGAATGCTGCTACTGCTCGAAAAGCCAGGTCTTGAGGAGTTTTCTGAAGGCCAGCAGGTCTTGGATCTGCCGTAGGTGGATGGGGAGGGTGTTCCAGGTCTTGGCGACGAGGTGGGAGAACGATCTGCCACCTGAGGTCACTCTTCGGAAGTACGGGACTGTAGCAAGGGTGAGGTCAGTGGAGCGGAGCCAGCGGTGGGGGTGTAGAAGCTGAGTCGTCTGTTGAGGTACGTTGGTCCGGTGTTGTGGAGTGCTTTGTATGCGTGGGTGAGGAGCTTGAAGGTTTTCCTCTTGTTGACCAGGAGCCAGTACAGGTCTCTCAGGTGGGGTGTGATGTGGCTGCGGCGAGGGATGTCGAGGATCAGGCGTGCAGAGGCGTTCTGGATGCGTTGGAGACGTCTCAGGAGTTTGGCCGAGGCCCCTGCGTAGAGGGTGTTTCCATAGTCCAACCTGCTGCTGACAAGGGCCTGGGTGACTGTTCTTGTCGTTTCAGTGGGCATCCACTTGTAGATCCTACGGAGCATGCACAGGGTGTTGAAGCAGGAGGAGGAGACGGCGTTGACCTGTTTAGTCATGGAGAGGGTGGAGTTGAGGATGACCCCTAGGTTGAGTGCGTGGTCGGTGGGTGTTGGAGCAGTTCCCAGTGAGGTCGGCCACCAGGAGTTGTCCCAAGGGTTGGATCCGAGGATGAGGACCTCCATCTTGTCCGAGTTCAGCTTCAGTCGGCTGTTCCTCATCCATTCAGCAACGGCCTTCATTCCTTCGTGAAGGTTGGTTTTGGCGGTGTGGGGGTCCTTGGTGAGGGAGAGTATCAGCTGGGTGTCATCGGCGTAGGAGAGGATGTTGAGGTCGTGCCGATGGGCGACGTGGGCAAGTGGTGCCATGTAGATGTTAAACAGGGTTGGGCTGAGGGATGAGCCCTGGGGTACACGCAGATGATCTCGGTGGCTTCGGAGCGGAAGGGGGGAAGGCGGACGCTCTGTGTTCTGCCGGAGAGGAAGGAGGTGGTCCAGTCCAGGGCCTTCTCTTGGATCCCAGCGTTGTGGAGGCGTGTTCGTAGTGTGTTGGGACAGACCGTGTCGAAGGCGGCTGGTAGGTCCAGGAGGATGAGGGCCGCCATTTCTCCGTTGTCCAGCAGGGACTTGATGTCATCGGTGGCGGCGATGAGGGCAGTCTCGGTGCTGTGGTTGCTGCGGAACCCGGACTGGGAAGGTTCAAGGATGTTGTTCTCCTCGAGGTAGCAGGTCAGTTGTTCATTGACGGTCTTCTCGAGGACCTTTGCCGGGAACGGGAGCAGGGAGATGGGCCGGAAGTTCTTGAGGTCCTTGGGGTCCACCTTGGGTTTCTTAAGTAAGGCGTTGATCTTGGCGTGCTTCCAGCTCTCCGGGAAGGTTGCTGTCTCGAAGGAGGTGTTGATGACTTTCCGGACATGGGGTGCGATGGATGTGCTGGCTTTGTTGAAGAAGTGGTGTGGGCATGGATCTGACGGAGATCCGGAGTGGATGGTGTTCATGATCTTGATGGTGTCATCGTCGTTGATGTTGGTCCAGTAGAGCAGGCGGTTGGTGGGGATGGTGGTCGTGGGGGCGGAGGTCTCAGTGGTTGTCGGGGAGGTTGTGGCATTGAAACTGTCGTGCATGTCTGTGATCTTGCGGTGGAAGAAGGTGGCCAGCGAGTCGCACAGGTCTTGCAAGGGTGGGACGTCGTTGGTGCTGGAGCTGGGGTTGGCGAGTTCCTTCACGATGTTGAAGATCTCTTTGCTGTTGTGCGCATTGTTGTCTAGGCGGTCTTAGAGACTTAGAGAAACAGAGACAAGAAACATTGCTATCTGCAGACTGAGCCTGTTACATAGGAAAGCAAAGGTCTCCTAAACTGTCTTGTCCAGCAGCACCTGGTTCATTTCGAGTGCTGGGTGTGCAGTTTAGTGCTCTGTTAGAACTCAGCAAACTTGTCAGTTAGATTGTCTTAGCTTTCATTCTCTTAATAAATACCAACAGTATATAAGGTGCTAATTTTGCAGCATTTTGGTTTTGAACAGTTTTCTAATGTACACTTGTTAACATTTTGACATTTTTAGGTATTGCCGGCTGGTTGTGAAAGACATTTTGAGGGATAAGATTACAGTGGGCTTAGCGCTCACACAGTGGGCTTAGAGCTCACACACTGCTTCCATTGATTGGCTTTATTGTCGCTCTCATTTACTTTCTTTTTATTCATTAGTTTTCCTTCATCTTCTTGTGCGTGATCCTCCCCTGGAGCATAGCCTCTTCACTATCCTTTTGATTTGCTGACTTTTATCGTTGCACTACTCATTTTTAGGGGACTACATTTTTCTTTTTTTAGCACCTCATGAGAGTGCATTTGTTTTCTAGTTCTCTTCCTCATGTCCCTCTGCCCTGCATGCTCCATGTCGCTCTCTACCTTGTGGGCTGCTTTTCTCTTTCTCCCCTCCTGCCTTAATTTTTATTCTGTCCCACACCCACTCCCTTTTGTTTAGCCGACCCACTTATATGTTGCTTTCTCCTCATTGCTGACACTTACATTTTTTTAACTTCATTTATTTTTTGTGAAGGGTCAACAGGGGCCATTTACTCTAGGTAGCTCTAGTACACAAAAAGTGGAGTAGCCCACTTAAATTTCAAGTTGTTTGATTTGCGATCCAACTGCATGGAAATAGTAACATTTAAACCCATTTATAGTAATAGAGTCAAAGGCCCCGGTCTCCTGTCATCATATTATGCCAAAATTCTAGATAAATCTCACCCAGTCATCATTATCTAGTTTCTGTTGAACCCCCACAATTTTGCATTTTAAAAACTGCATGCCTTTCCCACGGATAGCATGATTCTGAACTGTATTGGAGTTAACCAGCAACTTGATGCAAGTAGGAGATTTAGTAAGAAACTCCAACTGGCCAGTTGCTCCTTCTAAAGAGACTGGCTTTGGGCTTCAGCCATTTTCTGAGGCACTTGATAGTACTTAAAATCGATTGATATGAGCAAACGGGGGAAGAGGTAATAGGCCTTGCATGTGCCTCTGGATTGGGCTACTCCGTGTATGGGGGATATGTTCCAAGGGAGGTGGGCGGTAGAGAAATACCAATGGGCTGGCCCATATTTTAGATTGCTGGGTACTCAATCAATCAATCAATCAACCAATCAAAGTACTTGTAAAGCGCACTACTTACCCGTGAGGGTCCCAAGGCGCTGAGGGGATGCTGCTACTGCTCGAAGAGCCAGGTCTTGAGGAGTCTTCTGAAGGCGAGTAGGTCTTAGGTCTGCCATATGTGGGTAGGGAGGGTATTCCAGGTCTTGTCGACGAGGTAGGAGAAGGATCGTTCGTTAGATGCGGGGGACAGTGGCGAGGGCGAGGCTGGCAGAGCGGAGCTGGTGGGTGGGGGTGTGGAAGCTGAGTCTTCTGTTCAGGTAGGCTGGTCAAGCATGACAGTAAAAAAACTGGCATATTCTGGATCTTTAAAATTTAAGACCACACAATACCCGCTTAAAGATTTTACTGTGGGGTCTACCAGATTACCCTGCGAGCCATAATTATTTTGTCAATAACTTTCGTGTGGCAGTCAACATTCTCCAAGCACCAATGTCCAACTATGTTTATGAGACTTTGGCAATCCTCATGTACCCCTTCTTTCAGTGGTTGAACCCCCACTAAAAAGACTGTATATGGAGTACTTTCAGGGGCTAAATGTAAGTTTTTAAGGTCACTTTTGGGGCAAGAGGATGCAGTAGTCTTGGGTTGCTTAGGTACATTCTTGTCCCTAGTAGGGGTATAGCACTGACGCTCGTGGTTTGCATCGGGTTGGTCTTTGACCCTTCCTCTCATGGCACTGGATTTATGAATACCAATGCTAGCTTGAGGTATTTGAATGTAGGATTGTAAAGCGTCTACTTGGAGTACGCCTCTGTTATTTGCTGTGTCACAGTTTAGTGCCTCGGCCAATGTTTGAATTTTCCCTGACAACAATTTGATATGGCCCATTGCTCTACTCCGAAGCAGGGGCTGGGCACTTGATACAGCCAGACCTCCCAAATTGAACAGCCTAAGTCCACATCAGAACCAGTGTGCAAATACTCTGGGCAATATGTTAAAATGTCAAAACAACATTATTAAATCAGTCCAATATTTTCTATTGCTTATTCATCTGCAAATAGGTAAATCTCTTCCTAAAATGTTAATCAAGTATTATATCATGAAAAAACAAATATATAGAATAATGCAAACAGTGTTAAAAAAAGCCTCAGTGCCTTACATATCAGGAACAAAAAAAACACAAAGCAAGAAGTTGGATACCGTCTGTAATGCACCTTTCAACAAGCACTGAAAATGCAATTGGTTGTGCATTTGTTGGTGTACCTTTTACCTATGTGTTATGGAATGAGGAGTAAAGCAGAGTGGCGTTGAATGGAGAGGAATCAAGCAGAGTAGTGTGGAGTAAAACAGAGTGGTGAGTGGAGTGAAGTAAAGCAGAGTGGCATTGAGTGGAGAGGTGTGGTGTGGAGAAAAGTGGAGTGGAGTGGAGCACACAGCGTTCCCTCAACTCTGAATTCGGCCTTCAGCTTTGATAAACAAAAGCTACTGAAAATATTTGGAACTATTTTATCCCCTGAAGCGAAATTATTTTTTTTCCACTTCCAAAATATTTACCTTTTTCTGGCACATGTACTCTGCTTAAAGTAGAACTATTCTTAGAGAACAGAGCTTCTATTTTTAGGAACTCTAGAGACAATATTTTACCTCAGCCTCTAGCATATGTACAGAATTTGTATTATTATGTGATGGAATGGTCTCGACCTTCTTTTCTGTATTAAGAGACATTTCATGTGTAATTTTCGCAATTCATTCAGCTGATATATTTATGCATTTTTTAACTGAATTGATACCACGGCTTGAAAAACGTACAGTACCATTACTCATTTTCTTGTATTACCATATACCATTCCAATATGCAACTTTATGTATTTTGGGGTGGGTTGGAAAACACATGCATCATTATATGTTTACTATTGCTTAGTTTTAAGTAATGAGGGACATTAGGTCGTGGAGTGGGTGTTGTAGTTCTATCTAGGACCCTAAATTCGATAGTCCTGATTTATGACCTTATGTGGTTATAATAAATAATATCCCTATAAAGGCATAAGAATCATATCCATATTTAGTCATAGCCCATGCTGTCCAAATTAAGCAAGGCTACTTCCCCAGGCTCCTAGAAAGTACGAGTTCTGTAAACAAACCAAACCTCCAGCAACCTGGGAATTCCCCATTGCTTTTGTTTTGATTTCGTCCTAGAACTCCTGTGAGCACTCTAAGAACGGCCAGTTCTTAGTGACATCTTTATTGACGTCTTATGTCCAACCTTACGTCAAAACCCGGCACCTTTCAGGTATAAATATACCAACGTTGCCTTAAGCAAACACACGGTGGTGGTTTTGGAGCAGAGCAGCTATCTACTTGCCTGAGTGCCCAGCTGATGCGAGAGCCCACGGACGCTGCCCCTCCCTTTTGACGCACTGAGAGAGACGCTGTCTTTTCTCCTGCCGAGAAATCCAGCTCCGGTGTTTCCAGATACCTTCGCGGGTTACTGGGATATCGAGTCCTGAGAGAGAGATACAAGACCTCCTGCTTTCTAATACCCAGGTACGGAGCTGACTAAAACCTTAGAGAGAATTCTTGACTCAGATTCTTTGCCAAACCAACTTAACTTAAACTGCTACTTACTTACTCCTAACCACGTATTAGGCTTAGGTCAGGTACACCGGGGTAGGCGTATTTAGAAGCACCAGTTGAGTACGTTAGTCAATGTATATAAGTATGTATATATTTTATCTATTTTAAAGTATCTTATGGCTAATAAACCATATCAATGCTTTTACAGTATTATTTCTTAATCCTCCTTTTACTGTACGCACTTTACTTTACTATGAGTATTGCAATTGTGGCAATTCATTTCTCTTGCATGAGAAAGAAGACTGCTCAATAAATAACAACCTTTTATTGAAAACGCCTGTTTCTCTTTTCTCTGCACTCTGGAGAAACTAAGTATACACACTTGACTGAGTGAAATAGCTGTCTATTGTTTTCACACGACTCTAGAGATACACTCTTATTCTGAGGGAGCAAAGTTGTCATGTTATATGGTTGTCAGAAGCTAATCCCTCCTTGTCTATCCAGGGAGGTTAAACTCCTCCTCGTTTATTCGAGAAAGTTTCTAGTGACCTCTGAGCTAGCTGGCAAAACTTAAGTCTAATATAGTCAGTAGAGACCTAGTCGACCTCAGTCCTATGTCTACACTGCTGAATATATTATTCCAATGCGCAGAGCCTATTGGGAATATAGGAACTACACTACAATTTCTTGCGGGGTATTGGCGGGTGAAGAGATTTTAGTTTCGTAGTACTTGGCGTGACTTCTGCAGATTTCCAATTTGTAGACTTTCACAGGTTCTCTGTATATTTGTTTTTTCAACTGAGAAGTCTTTCCTCCACTGTCTTGCTGTTTGCTTACACTTTAATTTGAGTTCTCTGAGGCCGGGGGTGTACCACGCTATTTTTTTAAAGCCCTTCTTAATGTTCCTAAGTCTCTTGGGGGTCACCAAGTCTAAGGAAGTTTCAAGCCATCTGTTAAGTTCCAGGCTTGCTGATTCTGGGTCTCCTTTAAAAGAAGGTCGAGTGTTGTTCAGGATATCTGCCCAAGACTCAACAGGAATCCTAGACCAATTCCGACCGTATTTTTTTACGGAAGGCTCAGACTGATGCTGTTCAGTGTGGACCAAGTGAAGGGTATCAAATAGTGGTCACTCCAAGGTAAAGGGATTGTGCTATCAACTATTAGGTTGGGATTAGTGAAGATGGGGTCCAGTAAATGACCTTTGAGGTGAGTCGGGCCATCCACTTTCAGGTTAAGGGATAGGGCCCCTAGGTTAGCAACTAATTCCTCTATACTTGACGAGGAGGCATCATCAAAATGAATATTCAGATCTCCCAGTACCGATAAGTTAGACAGGCAGCATGCTAAAGTAGCTATATTTTCAGGAAGATCAATGGTAAAGTTCCCAGAGGTTCCCGGGGGTCAGTAGATTAAGACCCGGGAGAAGGTGCATTTATGAGAGAAGCCGATTGCGAAAGATAGATTTTCACAGTCATGAATCAACCCCTCTTTCACGCGAGACCTCGTCCTCTGTTAAGTATGCGGTCTTGCCTTTGTATGGTGTAGCCTGGTGGAAGAGCCTGGACAACCACTGGATCTGACCAGTTGTTGAGCCATGTTTCCATCGGAAACATCACATCTGGGTCCTTTTCTTCCAGGATTAGCCTAACTTCTATGGCATGTTTGGTTAATGATCGGCAATTAAGCAGAAACATTATAAAATCTCGGGTGGGTAGGAGGATTTTATCATTCGGCTTACCCGCGTCAAGGACTAGGGAGCAGTGTGGGCTTTTGTTAGTTAAAAATGGAGGTCCAAAGCTTTGGTAGCAACTTTGTTTGCTCCTAACGCAGGCCAGCTGCGATGCCATGTAATGGTGGGGAGCCCCGTCACGGGAGCCAAGGGTCATGGCCCCTGGTCCTGATCGGGCGCGGACGGGCGCGGACAGGCGCAGACGGGCTTGCCTTTGGCGCGCCTTCGGCGTGTCTGCTGCGCGCTCATCTCATGCCAGGTTGAAAAAATGATCACCCTGCTGTCTAGCAATCAAGCGTCAGATGTGTCAGGGGTGTGTCATGCCTTTGCTGACAGATAACTGCTTAAAAACCTATCACTCTCCTTGCATTTCTCTAGTGACCCTTTAGCACCATGTACTAATCCATTCACTGCGCCAAAACTTTTAAATTCACCCAGGCTTTTTTCCTTGCAGTGCTCTAATATACCCAAGTATTCATGCAGTAATCCATGCCTTACAACATGGAGTGCTACAAACCTCTGTCCAATGTGCATGCAGTCCTTTATTCATCTATACACTTATCTTACACACCTTCTTTTCCCCAGGTAGTACCCATACACTCACTCTCCTTGCACTCCTCTAGTGACCCATTCCGCACCATGTCCTAATCCATTCACAGGGCCAAAACCCAACCGCCTATTAATTTATGTTGGACTCTCTTTGCAGTACTGAAATTACTCTAGTTAAAAGACATATACTTACGGATTGGCCTAGCCACTAACCCCAGTACAAGTCAATGTCTTTATATACTATGCATGCAAACTTGCAAGAAGCTACAAAGTATTAAAACACTCTTGAAAGTACCCAGTTAATACCTATGTAGTGTTGGAATCCACCTGTCGTAGGATACCATGTGACCTGAAAAAAAAGATTTGATTGGTTCATAACATTTCCCACTGTACCAATTGAAGGACTGCACGGATTTCAATTGTTCTTCTTTGAGCATCTTTGGAGAGATATCTCTGTGCTTACCTCCTGTCACTCTCATGCAATTTTTTTAATTAATCAACTAGCAATATGTTCTTATTGTAACAGACTGCCAATGTCTAAGCACTTATGGGAAAGATTTACAAGCATCCTGTACCGACAATATGTCACTTTTTGTAATATAGTGATGGCACTAGACACTCTTTCATATTTACAAGGAGAGGAAAAGGCACTCTGTGTAGCTTTTCTTCTCCATGTAAATACAACCTCATCATACACACCACTTTGCGTTGAAGGGGCGTTCCATGGGTGTTGCTGTGGGTGTTTGCACACGACACTCATAGAACAAGACACAACATCAAGTTTTATCAAAAATCATAAATCTGGAGATGTGTGTGAATGCTGCACCATCCTCCAGTTGGTGTAGCAAGGCACAACAAGGGGAATTGTTTTAATTTCACCTCATGTTTTATCTTTCAATATATGCTACATTGCACAGCATACATTGAAGGAGAAAAAGGCCTTCACTGATTGTTTTTGTGCAGGAAGGTGTGTCTTTCTCCACAAAAACAAACTCCGCATGGCACAGATATCCTTGCACCATGGTGCCAGGGTGCCTGTGTCACCGCATGGCTGCAGTTTAAGCAGCAGTGCAGAGGGAAGCATAGTCTTGCAACATATTTATGTACATATGTTGCATTCCTGTGCTTCGGAAGTACCACAGAACACTGCAGCTAACAAGCTTACAGTGTCATGCTGCAGCACTTCCTTATAGTTCTGCACTTATACATTCACCAAACACTACTAATGCATTCTTTCAGTCAGTTATGCACTACGCATAAATTCAACTAAACTTTCACACACCATAATACAAATATAGCTCCTTCTTTAACCAGCGAAGTTAGTTCTGTAAGAACTATTTTTTTTTGTTTTTTGTAGTTTTTCTAACGATTTTATTATTTTTTTGGTGTTTTTTCAAATGAAAAAAAGAAAAAAGGACAAAAAAAACAGGCAACTTCAGGAATTAACAGCCATTCCCAGAAAAAAAAGAAAACAAAAGTCTAACAACAATGATTTTGTTGCGCTGTACACTCTAGGTCCACAGACTGCTCTCCATAGTATAGAAGCTGGTTGCACTTTATGCAGTGCATCTTGAGTTGAGCAAATGCAGGACTTATGTCCGGTTGTGCTGGTGATGTTGAAGTGTCAGAAGTACTAGGCACTGCAGGTAAAGGGTTGTGTTGTAGTCTCCTGCACTCCTCCCGAGTCCAGATTCACTGGGTGAAGAGTCTTCAAATGTTTGTACATAGAGGCAGTACTGCATGAATATTTCTTCTCAGCACTGCCTCTAGGTAGGACTCTTTCACAAATTTTACAAATGACTTTGGTGGCATTCACCTTCTTTTGGCCTTCTGGGAATGTAAAAAACTTCCAGACTACCGACACAGGTCTTTCTGGACGTGGAGGTTCTTGAACAAATTCTATCTCTGAAGAATGATCTCAATCTTGTGGTGGTTGCTGTCCTGAAGCCATTGTCCCCTGGATTTCCAAACTACCACAGAAATAAATTATCCAATAAAGTTATTTTAAGCTGAGAGATGTGTCTCCAAAGAAGCTCAAAGAAGAATGATTGAAATGGGTGGGGTCCTTCAAATGTTAGAATGGGAAATGTTATGAACACACCGCGCACCCATCAGTAAAGTCATCAGTGATGTCACTGACCATGTAATGAATGATGTAATATGTGACATCATCACCAGTGGATTGCGGGCGTGAGTGTTACAGTTAGTACAACTAACTTCAATGGTTTTGTATGAGTGAAATGTCGAGCTAACTATAACACCCCTGAAACCTATGGTTTTTTCAGTGAATTTCTACGTTTTTTTAAATGATAATTCCTAACTATAACCTGCCTGAAACCTATGGTTTTTTCAGAGAATTTCAAAGGTTTTTTAAATGTCAATATCTAACTACAATATCCCTATAACCTATAGTGTTTTTAAAGTAAATTTTAAAAAACATGTATACTTTATATAGTAAAAACAAACTTAACAGTAATGTTTTATAACTTATAATTATACCTCCTGGTTTTATGGTATTTATTTTTGGGACATTTCTATCTGTATTTATCCGTATTTTTTTTTTAAGAATTGCATCTGTATTTACCCATACATATTTCGGGTTTTCCACATTTCCACATTTATTTTACTGATAAATATGCACTCATGGCTGAAAGACTGACCGTTTTCACTCATGTAAACACTCATAGATGATAAACTATTGTCATATAGATAGGCTTTGTCTTCACACTGTGTTCAGTTAGCATGAGCTTATTAGAAGTTTAAACGCCATTTTACCTTTCTGCTGCTTCTGCACACAGCACTTATTGTTATTAGATCTTTGAGCCTAGTAGAATATGTTGCTTCACACGAGAATAATATGTTTTGCTATTGTATCAGCTTTGCTTCGTAAGCTATGTCTGAACAGTGAGTGTCGAGGCCTTCAAGGTTATTTCAACACAGTGGTTGTTGTGAGGTCTGATCTGCGCACGTTCTACACATAACACATATGCAGCTGCGGCCAAATCTGGCTTTAGGCGCGTTTAATAATGCACTGCGCAGAGCATGCACACACACTTGATGAATATTTCGCATGCAGAGAGCTGGTGGAAGATGATGTGATCCCTTTCCACTAAGATCAGAGGTATGGGGCCGCTTTCTAAAACCCAAAGAGACCTTCTTTAGTTTTAATATAATATAATAAACTAGCAAGGGAGGATAAGACTTAGGTGCCATTTAACTTTCTTCCCTTTAGTATTTTAACAGGCTTTCTCCTTTTGTATTTTATGAACTAGTAACTATGCTGGTAGCCTTGTTGCTTATAATATGTTTACTTGTATTAGCTAAGATACTGCGCCTGAGAACACGCATTAGAAATAAACATTTCAAACTTGTACGTGTCTTCATTTACTCCTCATTTTGGATTGGTATGTTAGTATAACAAAAGTGTTCATGTGTTCCACGTTACCTGAGATGTTCTTAGTCCATGTTCTGGATTGTCTAATCATTGAGGGTATGGAAGAACCAATGAGACACTGATTGCTAGTCTGGCAGGGGGTTTTGGATACTGAGGTGAGTTTTGGTACACCCTAATTCACTGAGGTTCTAAGTCTCTATGCACAGTTCTGTGTAGGAGCAGAATTCCTGCGACATGGCACCCAATCGTTGGTGGTCTTATTACATGACACTTAAGTAGTGCTTATATCAGTCCTTAACCACCTTCACTATTGTTTCCGGAAGACAGTGGTGTCGGACAAACCTACCTATAGTTACAGAGGTCTTTTCAAGCTTAAATCTTTTAAAACGGTTTCTTTTTTAATTACTACCCAGTTGTGCTACGTACTTTTTGTTCTACCTCTTACTTCCTGTATCACTATGGCTGACGTTGACATTCCGCAGCATAGTCGAATTGCGGTTTGCAATCATTTGTAGGCGTATGACGTCGGGTTGGAGGGCATGGCAGTTATTATGGTTGTGAGTGCGGAAGTGGCTTACCCATACGAAATTTTCTATTCGTGGGTGACCTTCCTGGCTGTGAACGCAAATACTAATGTGTTTGACACTTATACTCCTACTGCCGTGCCTCAGAAATATGTTCCATATAGGACACAAGAGGTTCCGATTAATGCTTGGCAGCATCGAGTTTGATTTAATGGCGCCCTAACCCACTCTTTGTTAACTTCGAGGTTAGGTCCTTTGTCCCTTCCAGGCGCTACCTGGCCTGTTTTGGCTGGATTTACTCTGCATCCTAGACATGGAGCGGTTCCTGTTGCAGATTTACGGATGTTACATACAGTCGCAATTAGTGTAATTCGCTCGTTAGTGCAATACATTACCCGCAATCTCCCGGGCGGGGCCCCGGGTGCTGCGGCACATCCAGCTGGACCGAGCGGTATGAAGCTCAGTCCTGTTATGGTTAATGCAGTGATGGGCAAGCACTCCCAGGATAAGGATGATATGCCTTTCTGGCTTGCCGAGAAATTTGACCAGCTGGAAGCAGTATTTCCTAACATGACTCCTGTTGAAAAACACAGGATTCTGACAATTAGTTTGCCTAAAGACTTGATACCAGAGGCAGGTGACTGTGAGTCTTGGGGAAGATTTTTGCGGCGGTGTACACGAGGTGCTTCGGCACTCCGGCGATGACCATCCTTCCCTCTGTCATTAAATGTGTTCAAGATGAGCACGGGTCTGAGGCAGCGGTAAAATTGGGTATGCGGCTCTGCGGCAGTTTTGACGTAGTTTTCGATATCGTACTTGCGAATGTCAAGGGAGATGCGGTAAGCATTAAGGTGTCTAATGCTTTGCAGGCGGTTCCCGATGCTGATAAACCCCGCCAGTTACCGAGGATTATTACGGTGGCTTATAAAACCGTGGGCCGTAACAGTTTGGGTGTCAAGCCTTTTTCTACAAAAGAGAAAAAACAACCCCAAGGGCAGAAGTCAGAAACGGACGACCAGCCCAAGGCTAAGAAGGAAAATTGGCCAAAAAAACAAAAACAGGGTAAACAACAGCAACAGAAACAGGGGTCTCGTCCTGCATCACCATTGCCTGCACCTACAGAACGTGTTTATGACTTGCGCGATCGCACGACGATAAAATCTCCTGATCGTTTTCAGGTTTCTGAACAACGCTCTCCTCGTTCTTTTCAGGACTCATCGGCCTCATCGACCGGTGGTGGAGGAGGCGGCAGAGGTCGGGGTGGCCATCAAGGACTCGACCAGTCCCGCCCAAAAGACGGTAAAGGCAAGCAGGACGATTCAACACCGAAAAGACCCCAGTTTCAGAAAAAGAAAGTTGCCGCTTTAACAGCGAGATATGCCACAGATAGTGAGAACGCAGCTTCGGAATCTGACATGGGCTCTGACCTTGCTGGACAGTGCGGCAGAGATTACCATAGTGCGAGAGGCCCTGCATCCACTACTGAAGGTGACAGCGACTGACCAGTATGCTGTTGTGGAGACAGCTGATACCAGACTAGCTCCCCCTGATAGACTTTATAACATCGTCCTTTTCATTGAAGATGACATACAACGTGCCATAAAAGGGGTATTCTGGGAAAATCTTACGACTACTTATGACATTTTGTTAGCGGAGGCTGACTGGCCCCCACCTTTTGTGCTCGCAGCTCTGAGAGGGGAGGAGGTAATCCCCCCTAGTTTCGCGCACACTGTCTTGAAGGAGCATGCGCTGAATTTTGCAGAAGAGTGGGCTAAAGCCCTTGCGCCGGCTCTGTACCGTACTCACTTTGGTTGGGATAAATTTTCCCCACACCACGAGATTCCCTTACGGTCTATGCCACAGCCTCAACCGTAATATCCCATCCGACGCGAAGCTAAGGCTTCCGTTGCGGAAATCCTTGAACAATTGGAATATCAATGTGTAATTGAAACTTGTGTGTCACCGATGAATAACCCTCTTTTTACTGTGACCAAGCCAGGCGGCTCATTCCGGTTGGTATTGGATTACCGGCATTTGAACTTGCCTTGTCGTACCTGTGCAGTACAGAATACCCACGGCTCTGCTTTAGTGGATGGTCTTGTACGTAAACGGTTTAAAACCACACTTGACATTTCCAATGTTTTTTTTGCCCACAATTTAGATGGTCTTAGTTCCCAATGGACCAGTTTTACGAGTGGCGGCAAACAACGCCAATACAAACGTTTACCAATGGGCTGCAAGAATATTCCAGGCATGTTTGCTGCCCGCATTGTCTCTCTCTTAGAGACAGTGATGCGTGTTCGTATGTGGATGACATATATCTCACAGACGATGAGCTTTGGGCGCATCTGTGTTGCGTTGACCGCATCATTTGTAACTTTGCGGACTTTGGTTACAAATTCAACTTTGCAAAGTCTCACATTCCAGAGTACACAGTGTTGTTCCTGGGCTATGAGCTCAACAATGAAGGTCGGGGATTAGTTCCTCACTTCTTGGGGAAATGCGCATAACTGCGCGCTCCTACAACTCTTAAAAAATTACAGTCCTTGCTGGGATTTTTGAATTTCAGGCGTACATATATTCCCGAATATGCCCAGCGTATCAAGCCTTTGTATGCTTTGATACAATTTACTTTTACCAAATCTTGCTGGCTGCCAGAACATTCAGCTATTTTGCAATCTTTGCAGGATGATCTTTTAGAATCTAAATTCTTACTGACTCGTGATGACCACACCAACCTGGTGATAAGAATCATCCCTGGGGCGGTGGGTTTCACTTACCTTACTTTTAACGAAGGAGACACAGTACCTATTGCTTACAAGTCACACTTGTACACTTCGGCTGAAATGCGGTTTTCCTCTGTGGGAAAAGTTTAGACAGCAGAGCAGATGGCGATTCTTAAACAACGTGCACTGTCACAGGGAAAACGCATGTTGGTTGTTACCCCGTATCCTGCATTGAAGGCAGTTACAAAAGCCAGTGTACCAAATTCTAAAGCTTTGCACCCACGGTGGATACAATGGGCAGCGTCATTGACATCTCCAGATGTCACATTTATTTTTGATGCCTCCTTACAGTTGCAGGAATTTTTACAGTATGAATTTGTTCATCCTGCGCCTTTGGCTATGCGACCTTTGGAACATTTCCATTGCATCATATACACTGATGGTTCAGCGCAAGCTGCGCATGGGTCTAAACACGCATATGTTTCCGCTTGCGCCATTGTGGTAGGTGCCATGGTGAATGATGAGTTCAAGTCCAGAGTCTTGCACACGCAGACTTTAGGGGACTGCACCGCACAATTGGCAGAGCTTCGTGTTCTGATGCTTGCATTGGAGTACGCAGATCCTAGTGTGACAACTCTTATTGTGAGTGATTCTTACTACTGTGTCCAGTCTTACAATGAAAACCTGTTCTTTTGGATTCAGAATGATTTTCGTGATTCCAAGGGTAGCACAATAAAACATAAAATGATCTGGGTCCGAGTGGCTAAGCTTAAAGAGCAGTTGCCACTCGTGTTTGTAATTCATACTCTAGGTCATCAGCGCTTTGGAGTTCACGCTGTTGGCAATTCATTGGCCGATGAGGCCGCAAAATCAGCAGTATCAACATATTTGGTTGCAGCAGTTACACGTTCCAAAAGTAAAATTGATGATTTTATCTTGGCAGCTGTTGCTGCGACTGAGAAGGGAAGTAAATATCCTTAAGGGTTCCCTTCGAAGTATTCATACCACTTAAGTCCTGATAAAGTTCTTTATGTGAAAATACCTGACGTTGGTGAGAGGTTAATACCTAACGCGGACCACAGGCCCACGCTGATTACAGCGGCCCATGAAGGTGTGGTGTCTGCGCATGCGGGCGTTTCGGCTACTGTGGCTCAGTTGCAACAGCGTTTCTGGTGGCGGGGACTGTACAAACAGACGTGTGACTATGTCCTTCAATGTGACATATGCCAGCAGATTCAGCCTTCAACTGCTGCGTGTCCGCCCCAGACACAGTTGTACATTTTTAATAAACCACTTGGTTGTGTTTATTTAGATCACTCCGGTCCTTTTTCTTCTGATACTGCGTATAAGTAAATCTTACTAGCAGTTGATTCGTGCACACGCTTTGTGTGGCTGTGGCCACACCGCAGCGCAGATTCACGAACTGTCATAAGAGACTTGCGTATATTTGTAGGGATTTTTGCCTGTGGTATCTTCCATTCGGATCAGGGTACGGCTTTCGCCTCTAAGGCGTATAAGGATGCCATGACTTCGTTGGGGGTCCAAATCAAGTTTTCGTCTCCATACAGACCTGAGGGTAATAGTGTGTGAAACGAATTAACCGAGATTTAAAGCAGTCTTTGACAGCTAGAGTTATAGGTACTGGCAGGACCTCGCTGGCCCACCTCACTAGCATGCAGCGTGCTCTAAATAATCTCCCTAGAAGGTCTCTGGGTGGGCGGACCCCATACGAAATGCTCTTTGGTATCAAGATGTTTGTACCGGACCTTGACGGTCTAGACCAGGCGGCTGTTGCTGCCTCCTTTGACGTAGATGAACATTGCAATTTTTTACAGAATCTACAAGAGACGAGAGACAGTCTTGCAAAGGAATATTTGCCCTCCACCTCGGATGATGTGTTGCAGATCTCGGTAGTTGCCTGGCTACCCCAAATTGGAGAACTGGCTCGGGAGAAGATCGAAAAACAAAAAAGAATTTGGTCCCTCATATCGGGCTCCAGTTCCAGTGCTTGGTGGGAAGGGCACAAGAACAGTCATTTTAACACCACTTCCAGGTCGTAAGGAAAACAGGTATATCTCCATTGACAATGTCAAGATACACAGAGTGGCCGATTCTTCTTAGTATGACACCGGCAGTCTCATGTCCTTCGATTGTGAGAAATTCTGTTTTGGCCCCTGCTTCTGATCCAGTGCCTGATGTTGCCCTCAAGATGCCTGCGATTTCTAGTCCTTTATTGAGTACACTGCCTGGTACTCAACTTGATGAAACTGAATACACCTACCCAACTGACTTATCGATGCCTGACCTGCAAACACGCTTGGCTACACGCTTGGCTACAGAATCCAGATTTTCATTTGACACTGATTCACAAACATCGAAGAAACCTTTGAAGGCCTCTGTTTTGGCTAAATTGTTTAAAAAACATTTTTTGATTCCCCCTTGGACCTACATTTGGTTGGTGCTTTTTTCAATTTACCTTTTCATGTCAATTGGCTTTGTGGTGTATTTTTTTCGACTTGATAATGGACACTATGTCGAGGAGAGAACATGCATTCGACATATTAATGGAATATTAGCTCCCCATTCCTCATCACACAGATTGAAGAGAGACTTGGCTTTTGTTAACATCACGGCTTGGCCGTTTTAGATGGGATTGTATGGGATGCTGTTGGTTTTTCAAATTCATGGGCCCACTGAGGTTATAAATGTCCCTAATGTGCTTAGAGTTTCTATGGGGGATGTAATTAAAAAATATATACGTTCTGATGATTGCGATGTTCAAGCCGTAGAAGCTTTGTTTTCTGATTTGAAATATTATGCTGCCTTTGATGCTGAAGATTTGTATTTAGAATCTGCTAATTATGGTGATTTATATTATTTCCAACATTTTGGCAATCACTACCTGCATAAAACTAATACACAATGGGAGCGTTGTCCAGCTCCTATACAAGGCAGTTCAGCTTCCTTTTTGAAAATGCTTTTTATTTTAAAATTACCGAAAAGTCCACATCCAAAGTTAGACTTACCGATACTAAATTATTGTACTCGAAGTCCTTTCTAGACCAGTTAGCTGTGGGTGGCTACGAGTTGTGGAAGGATACAATTGACCTTAAATCAGTTTGGGGTTCTAAAAGCTGGCAAGTGCAAGGCACTGAGGCTTTGCAACGTGCATGCCTCATCCCAAACCACATGTTGTTCTTGAATTCTACAATTTCACAGACTACATGCTTTGGATTGGCTACTACTAAAAAATTAAATGCACCTTCTTTTCCTGAATGAGAAGAATATTCCGGCTGGAATAATGCTACTACATTTTCGATCAGAGAGTTACAAACTCTGTTGCAAAATTCTTCCTTCAATATATCCAGTTTGGATCCTAAGGGTGGGTTGCTCTGGCACAGAAGTGCTGATTCTTGCCAGCATCGTTTTCTGGGTTTGGCTCAAGGCTTTACACAGGTCAGAGTGGATCCCCGTTTTGAAAGTGGCCATTCTGTTACTACCTATTCTGTAGGCAAATTATGTCAGAATTGGCTCAGGCATTCCACTTTGGCGTCAGTTAAGCTGCATTTATCTAAACTGACTGACGATGTTGATCTGAATGATTTTATAAAGGGCCCGGCTAACGGCAGATCTAAAAGATATGGATATATGCTATTTACAACGAAGTCTGGAAAACTTCCCAGATTGAGGCGGCTACCCGCATTAGAGCTATAGATCAGGCTAATTTAGAGAAAGTGCTAGCAGTTGTAGATAACAGCATTAATACGCTTTCTTCCCGCATTTACACGTTAGACAGTATTGTATCGTCTGTTGTTGATATTGTGCAGGATGAAGTGTCTGTTTTGTACCATGGTCAAAATCAATTGTGTTCCATTATGCAGTTTGCATGGACTTTGCAAACCTTGAAAGCTGGCAAAGTGCCATGGTATTGCATGAACACCCCATCATTGTTTGCCCTGTTTAATTTGACTGATAAGCAGCGTTTACTGTCAATGAAAGATGCATCCTTTTCTATGTTACACATTGAGAGGTTGGAACCTTTACATTTTTCTGTGGCAGAGGCCAATTCATCAACATGGCTTATCCACAGGTTAATAACTCTCCCATTCCCTCTATTCAAGTTCGATGGGTGTGTAAAGTACTTTGCGAATGGTAGATATGAACCTCTTGGAAGTGCTTGTCTCCATGAAGCTTGGTCACTTCCATTTACCAATAGATGCCTTAGGGAAGGTAAATAAGTTTATTTGAATGGTGAAGATTGCACTGAAACACCAGAGCACTCATTGATATGCAGACATATCCAATTGCATGGCTCATGTAACCGGAATGAGCCGAATTTGGTCTGTATTTTGAAAGGTACACACTCCTGTGCCGGCAATCATGCCCACATTCACATTACTGGCAAACGGGAGTTATTTACTTTTAAACAATGAAGATTGCTGTGGGCTATTAAAAGGTATTGCGTATGTAGTTACTGTCAGTGAGCGTGTGGTTTGCTGTAAGAATGTAATGTATCCACCCCCGCATGGGAAGCTTGATGTTTCCTTCTGGCCCACGATTCCGACCTTGAAAGCAGAGTTCAACAAGATGAGTCGCATAAGAGCTCTATTGTCCCAGAAAGAAGTTGCCCTCACATCTGCTCGTGAGACATTCGTCCTTCACGTGGCTAACACCCGCGCAGAGGTGCATGTGTTATTAAATACTGACTTGCCTTTGCATTTCGGTGAATTAATTCACACAATCTTTAATGCATCCTCCACAACGGGGCTGGCCCACTTTTTTAAAGTTATAAGCAGTGGCCTTGTGACTTCGTTTCAAACTATATTCGGTGTCTTCCCTACTTTCTTTCATTCGATTTTTTCCAGCCTATTTGGTGGATTTCCCTTACTACTGGCTCTTTCTGCAGGCGTTCTTTTACTGTTTTGTTTAATTCAAAATGGATGCACTTCCTGTGTTTCGAGACCAGTTATCACGTCTGGCGCTGTTTCGCAACCGAATGCTTGAGTACTATGGAGCGCTGCCTCTTGCAATCTTAAGTGCAGCTTATGGATTATCGTTTCGATTTTCCTATTTTACATGTGTCCAGTCTGTCTCTCATTGCCTGAGTTGCAATTTCGACTGGGCCCTGGATTTGAGTCTCTGCAATACGGTGTCTCCGAGCTTATGAGCCCCTTAGTTGCTCATGAATTGCTTCGTTCTGACGGAGGGATTATGGCCTTTGCAGCGATGCATGGAATACATCTCCCCATCAAAAAAGTACACACCATATTATAAGTAAATAGTGCTCCTGGGAAGTATCCCACCAGCAAACTTGATATAAAAACACCTCAAGACACTGTCATTTTTCCTCCATGATTGGTACACCCCACGGAAATTATATAAATGGCCCTTAAAACATATAAAAACAAGTTTTACCTTCACAATCCCTGTCCACCACCTTGTGACCACTATACAGAGTTGATAGTGTTCCTACCCTCCACTCTACTACTTTGTTTTCCCGTACTCCTTTGGAAGTGCGTCACAAAATCACTGACAACAGTGAACTGTTCCCACCTAATAAGGAGCAAATGTGTGCTCGAAACACTTTATCCAATAAAACGTCCATGTTGTTCTGCAGAGGAGGAAGGAATGACTGCCAAAACTTCAACTTTTAATGCTTCACAGCCAAAGAACATTATGCTTCGTAAGATCTCGCTTGGAACACGTTACTCAATGAAATGTCCCTAATACTTGGCGAAGAGGGAAGAAATCGCTGACAACACTTCGACTTTCAACGGTTTACAGCCAATCAACATTAAGCTTGGGAAAGTCCTCCTTGGAACACTTCAGCCAATCAGATGTCCCTCCTACTCCGCAGAGTGGAAGTGAATGTCTGCCAACACTTCTACTTTCAATAGTTCGCAACCAATCAACATTAGGCTCTGGAAGCTCCTCCTTAGAACACGTCAGCCAATCAGATGTCCCTCCTACTCCGCGCCCATAGATATAGTGTATAGCTACGACTAATGGTTCCTATGGAAAACGTTTACAACTCCAGCACAGTAACTGTTGCGATTAGCAACATTCTGTGGTGAACTTCTAAGCTCTGTCCTCACATAAGTGTTCCATGAACTGTTACTATGGTAACAGGCAGAAAGCAGTTTGGGGGTAGGGTTGAGAGGTACTGCCTGTACAGAAACCGTTATATTTACCCAGGATCCTCTACATGACAGAAAGGAAAACAAAGTAACACAGAACACTGTGTAGCAGATTTACAAGCCCCTTGTGCCACGTTTGCGTTTTTTTTACATCTTAAAAGTGATGCAATAGTAGCGCAAGGAACTTGTAAATCTGACCCTATGCATATCACGAGCAAAAGAAGTACACAAGTTTTTCAATTCTTTATCAATCACAATTAGACAGTGTTGCTTATGATTTACAATGAACTTCAATAAATATTTCATGCCTATTTAAATGGGAAACGGGATTGCCGACATTACAAAACTCAGGGGCATATTTACAAAGACGGCGTTAAAATTGTTGCCGCTTTAACGGCAGCAAACTACAATAAAAAAAGGCGAAAATAGACTTCAAAATCCTTTGTTATCTTACCGGAAGATTTTTTCAACATTGCTGTTTGCTATGCAAGAGTGAAAGCCACCCCCTGGGGCTATATTATAAATGGTTGGGGGGGCTCCAAGCCCCCCTGCAAAATTAGAGGCCTTAACGACCCCCAAGCCCCGGGGACCACCACCCACGGGGCTTTCTGTATTGTGGGAAAGAGGCTGCGTTGCCCCCCGCCTAGAGCCCTCGAGGGCCCTGGAGACCGCAACCCCCCAGGTCCGGCTCCTGCAGTGTCCCGAAGTGCCCACCCCAGGACACTGCTGTTTGCTATGAGAGGGCAGGAGTCTTGCGGCTCCCGCCCTCCCATAGCAAACTTGGTTTGAATTTTGAAAGAGAGAGCAGTGGGGGTGGCAGTCCCCGGGCTAGGGGGCCCCTCTGGGCCCCCATAAATCTTTAAAATGTGCCCCCGGGATTTGCCCCCCACTGGGGGCTAATTATAAAAGAAGCCCCGTTGGGAAACATCTGCCGTTTTTAAAAAAAATGAAAACATTTTAAGCCTAGGGGGTCCCCTAAACAGATCTAGAGGATCAGGATATTTTTACCCTGCCCCGTTTCTACATTTTGCATACTTGTTCCACTAACTTCTTCAGCCTCGCTTCTACCAACGCACAAAATGACTGCCAACAGTTCCTGGTTTCGAATGTTGACAACCACTTGACAGTCAATTAGCATTCAGCGCGTGATCGGAAGGGTGCGCTTATGGTGCGCTCATGGTGCGCTCAGGGTACACTCAGGATGCGAGGATCCACCGCTGCCATAGATATATAAATGCTTTTACCTGTAATTTTCTCAGTAACTACTAAACAGATTGACACCATTTAAGCAAAAGGCACGAGTCTGGACAGAGGACTACCTCTTTGCCAAATTTGGCGTAATTCCGTTCAGCAGTTCGGGCTGTAGCTGTGGCTAAAATTGCAAACAACACAGTTGATGGACAGAATGTAGAACAATGTCATACATTCACTCCAGTATAAGGATCTGGGCCTAAATCCATCGTTTTTTTGCACTCCACACCACCCTGGGTTAGACACTGGCTATATGCAAATCAGCTCTGACCCTGTGCCTCATGGGAACAGTCCAGTCCGAACTACCAAGCCATGTCTTTCCCAGACCGGAATCAAGCATCCAAGGACCGGTTTCTGGCTATCAGCCTTCATTCAGCCTGGATAGCTTGACTCCAGTGGTGTGGAGAGCCTGGGACTCACGTCTGAGCATACCCAGCGCACTCGGGGTGAAAATTGCAAAAAACACAGTTGATGGACAGAATGTAGAACAATGTCATACATTCACCCCAGTACAAGGATCTGGGCCTAAATCCATCGTTTTTTTGCACTCCACACCACCCTGGGTTAGACACTGGCTATATGAAAATCAGCTCTGACCCTGTGCCTCATGGGAACACTCCAGTCCGAACTGCCAAGTCTTTCCCAGACCGGAATCAAGCATCCAAGGACCGGTTTCTGGCTATCAGACTTCATTCAGCCTGGATAGCTTGACTCCAGTGGTGTGGAGAGCCTGGGACTCACGTCTGAGCATACCCAGCCCACTCGGAGTGAAAATTGCAAAAAACACAGTTGATGGACAGAATGTAGAACAATGTCATACATTCACCCCAGTACAAGGATCTGGGCCTAAATCCATCCCAGGGTGGGGTGGAGTGCAAAAAACGATGGATTTAGGCCCAGATCCTTGTACTGGGGTGAATGTATGACATTGTTCTACATTCTGTCCATCAACTGTGTTTTTTGCAATTTTCACCCCTAGTGGGCTGGGTATGCTCAGACGTGAGTCCCAGGCTCTCCACACCACTGGAGTCAAGCTATCCAGGCTGATGAAGGCTGATAGCCAGAAACCGGTCCTTGGATGCTTGATTCCGGTCTTGGAAAGACATGGCTTGGTAGTTCGGACTGGACTGTTCCCATGAGGCACAGGGTCAGAGCTGATTTGCATATAGCCAGTGTCTAACCCAGGGTGGTGTGGAGTGCAAAAAACAATGGATTTAGGCCCAGATCCTTGTACTGGGGTGAATGTATGACATTGTTCTACATTCTGTCCATCAACTGTGTTTTTTGCAATTTTCACCCAGAGTGGGCTGGGTATGCTCAGACGTGAGTCCCAGGCTCTCCACACCACTGGAGTCAAGCTATCCAGGCTGATGAAGGCTGATAGCCAGAAACCGGTCCTTGGATGCTTGATTCCGGTCTGGGAAAGACATGGCTTGGTAGTTCGGACTGGACTGTTCCCATGAGGCACAGGGTCAGAGCTGAATTGCATATAGCCAGTGTCCAACCCAGGGTGGTGTGGAGTGCAAAAAACGATGGATTTAGGCCCAGATCCTTGTACTGGGGTGAATTTATGACATTGTTCTACATTCTGTCCATCAACTGTTTTTTTTGCAATTTTCACCCCGAGTGGGCTGGGTATGCTCAGACGTGAGTTCCAGGCTCTCCACACCACTGGAGTCAAGCTATCCAGACTGATGAAGGCTGATAGCCAGAAACCGGTCCTTGGATGCTTGATTCCGGTCTGGGAAAGACATGGCTTGGTAGTTCGGACTGGACTGTTCCCATGAGGCACAGGGTCAGAGCTGATTTGCATATAGCCAGTGTCTAACCCAGGGTGGTGTGGAGTGCAAAAAACGATGGATTTAGGCCCAGATCCTTGTACTGGGGTGAATGTATGACATTGTTCTACATTCTGTCCATCAACTGTGTTTTTTGCAATTTTCACCCTGAGTGGTCTGGGTATGCTCAGGCGTGAGTCCCAGGCTCTCCACACCACTGGAGTCAAGCTATCCAGGCTGATGAAGGCTGATAGCCAGAAACCGGTCCTTGGATGCTTGATTCCGGTCTGGGAAAGACATGGCTTGGTAGTTCGGACTGGACTGTTCCCATGAGGCACAGGAACAGAGCTGATTTGCATATAGCCAGTGTTTAACCCAGGGTGGTGTGGAGTGCAAAAAACGATGGATTTAGGCCCAGATCCTTGTACTGGGGTGAATGTATGACATTGTTCTACATTCTGTCCATCAACTGTGTTTTTTGCAATTTTCACCCCGAGTGGGCTGGGTATGCTCAGACGTGAGTCCCAGGCTCTCCACACCACTGGAGTCAAGCTATCCAGGCTGATGAAGGCTGATAGCCAGAAACCGGTCCTTGGATGCTTGATTCCGGTCTGGGAAAGACATGGCTTGGTAGTTCGGACTGGACTGTTCCCATGAGGCACAGGGTCAGAGCTGATTTGCATATAGCCAGTGTCTAACCCAGGGTGGTGTGGAGTGCAAAAAACGATAGATTTAGGTCCAGATCCTTGTACTGGGGTGAATGTATGACATTGTTCTACATTCTGTCCATCAACTGTGTTTTTTGCAATTTTCACCCCGAGTGGGCTGGGTATGCTCAGGCGTGAGTCCCAGGCTCTCCACACCACTGGAGTCAAGGTATCCATGCTGATGAAGGCTGATAGCCAGAAACTGGTCCTTGGATGCTTGATTCCGGTCTGGGAAAGACATGGCTTGGTAGTTCGGACTGGACTGTTCCCATGAGGCACAGGGTCAGAGCTGATTTGCATATAGCCAGTGTCTAACCCAGGGTGGTGTGGAGTGCAAAAAACGATGGATTTAGGCCCAGATCCTTGTACTGGGGTGAATGTATGACATTGTTCTACATTCTGTCCATCAACTGTGTTTTTTGCAATTTTCACCCCGAGTGGGCTGGGTATGCTCAGACGTGAGGCCCAGGCTCTCCACACCACTGGAGTCAAGCTATCCAGGCTGATGAAGGCTGATAGCCAGAAACCGGTCCTTGGATGCTTGATTCCGGTCTGGGAAAGACATGGCTTGGTAGTTCGGACTGGACTGTTCCCATGAGGCACAGGGTCAGAGCTGATTTGCATATAGCCAGTGTCTAACCCAGGGTGGTGTGGAGTGCAAAAAATGATGGATTTAGGCCCAGATCCTTGTACTGGGGTGAATGTATGACATTGTTCTACATTCTGTCCATCAACTGTGTTTTTTGCAATTTTCACCCCGAGTGGGCTGGGTATGCTCAGACGTGAGTCCCAGGCTCTCCACACCACTGGAGTCAAGCTATCCAGGCTGATGAAGGCTGATAGCCAGAAACCGGTCCTTGGATGCTTGATTCCAGTCTGGGAAAGACATGGCTTGGTAGTTCGGACTGGACTGTTCCCATGAGGCACAGGAACAGAGCTGATTTGCATATAGCCAGTGTTTAACCCAGGGTGGTGTGGAGTGCAAAAAACGATGGATTTAGGCCCAGATCCTTGTACTGGGGTGAATGTATGACATTGTTCTACATTCTGTCCATCAACTGTGTTTTTTGCAATTTTCACCCCGAGTGGGCTGGGTATGCTCAGACGTGAGTCCCAGGCTCTCCACACCACTGGAGTCAAGCTATCCAGGCTGATGAAGGCTGATAGCCAGAAACCGGTCCTTGGATGCTTGATTCCGGTCTGGGAAAGACATGGCTTGGTAGTTCGGACTGGACTGTTCCCATGAGGCACAGGGTCAGAGCTGATTTGCATATAGCCAGTGTCTAACCCAGGGTGGTGTGGAGTGCAAAAAACGATAGATTTAGGTCCAGATCCTTGTACTGGGGTGAATGTATGACATTGTTCTACATTCTGTCCATCAACTGTGTTTTTTGCAATTTTCACCCCGAGTGGGCTGGGTATGCTCAGGCGTGAGTCCCAGGCTCTCCACACCACTGGAGTCAAGGTATCCATGCTGATGAAGGCTGATAGCCAGAAACTGGTCCTTGGATGCTTGATTCCGGTCTGGGAAAGACATGGCTTGGTAGTTCGGACTGGACTGTTCCCATGAGGCACAGGGTCAGAGCTGATTTGCATATAGCCAGTGTCTAACCCAGGGTGGTGTGGAGTGCAAAAAACGATGGATTTAGGCCCAGATCCTTGTACTGGGGTGAATGTATGACATTGTTCTACATTCTGTCCATCAACTGTGTTTTTTGCAATTTTCACCCCGAGTGGGCTGGGTATGCTCAGACGTGAGTCCCAGGCTCTCCACACCACTGGAGTCAAGCTATCCAGGCTGATGAAGGCTGATAGCCAGAAACCGGTCCTTGGATGCTTGATTCCGGTCTGGGAAAGACATGGCTTGGTAGTTCGGACTGGACTGTTCCCATGAGGCACAGGGTCAGAGCTGATTTGCATATAGCCAGTGTCTAACCCAGGGTGGTGTGGAGTGCAAAAAATGATGGATTTAGGCCCAGATCCTTGTACTGGGGTGAATGTATGACATTGTTCTACATTCTGTCCATCAACTGTGTTTTTTGCAATTTTCACCCCGAGTGGGCTGGGTATGCTCAGACGTGAGTCCCAGGCTCTCCACACCACTGGAGTCAAGCTATCCAGGCTGATGAAGGCTGATAGCCAGAAACCGGTCCTTGGATGCTTGATTCCAGTCTGGGAAAGACATGGCTTGGTAGTTCGGACTGGACTGTTCCCATGAGGCACAGGGTCAGAGCTGATTTGCATATAGCTAGTGTCTAACCCAGGGTGGTGTGGAGTGCAAAAAATGATGGATTTAGGCCCAGATCCTTGTACTGGGGTGAATGTATGACATTGTTCTACATTCTGTCCATCAACTGTGTTTTTTGCAATTTTCACCCCGAGTGGGCTGGGTATGCTCAGACGTGAGTCCCAGGCTCTCCACACCACTGGAGTCAAGCTATCCAGGCTGATGAAGGCTGATAGCCAGAAACCGGTCCTTGGATGCTTGATTCCAGTCTGGGAAAGACATGGCTTGGTAGTTCGGACTGGACTGTTCCCATGAGGCACAGGAACAGAGCTGATTTGCATATAGCCAGTGTTTAACCCAGGGTGGTGTGGAGTGCAAAAAACGATGGATTTAGGCCCAGATCCTTGTACTGGGGTGAATGTATGACATTGTTCTACATTCTGTCCATCAACTGTGTTTTTTGCAATTTTCACCCCGAGTGGGCTGGGTATGCTCAGACGTGAGTCCCAGGCTCTCCACACCACTGGAGTCAAGCTATCCAGGCTGATGAAGGCTGATAGCCAGAAACCGGTCCTTGGATGCTTGATTCCGGTCTGGGAAAGACATGGCTTGGTAGTTCGGACTGGACTGTTCCCATGAGGCACAGGGTCAGAGCTGATTTGCATATAGCCAGTGTCTAACCCAGGGTGGTGTGGAGTGCAAAAAACGATAGATTTAGGTCCAGATCCTTGTACTGGGGTGAATGTATGACATTGTTCTACATTCTGTCCATCAACTGTGTTTTTTGCAATTTTCACCCCGAGTGGGCTGGGTATGCTCAGGCGTGAGTCCCAGGCTCTCCACACCACTGGAGTCAAGGTATCCATGCTGATGAAGGCTGATAGCCAGAAACTGGTCCTTGGATGCTTGATTCCGGTCTGGGAAAGACATGGCTTGGTAGTTCGGACTGGACTGTTCCCATGAGGCACAGGGTCAGAGCTGATTTGCATATAGCCAGTGTCTAACCCAGGGTGGTGTGGAGTGCAAAAAACGATGGATTTAGGCCCAGATCCTTGTACTGGGGTGAATGTATGACATTGTTCTACATTCTGTCCATCAACTGTGTTTTTTGCAATTTTCACCCCGAGTGGGCTGGGTATGCTCAGACGTGAGTCCCAGGCTCTCCACACCACTGGAGTCAAGCTATCCAGGCTGATGAAGGCTGATAGCCAGAAACCGGTCCTTGGATGCTTGATTCCGGTCTGGGAAAGACATGGCTTGGTAGTTCGGACTGGACTGTTCCCATGAGGCACAGGGTCAGAGCTGATTTGCATATAGCCAGTGTCTAACCCAGGGTGGTGTGGAGTGCAAAAAATGATGGATTTAGGCCCAGATCCTTGTACTGGGGTGAATGTATGACATTGTTCTACATTCTGTCCATCAACTGTGTTTTTTGCAATTTTCACCCCGAGTGGGCTGGGTATGCTCAGACGTGAGTCCCAGGCTCTCCACACCACTGGAGTCAAGCTATCCAGGCTGATGAAGGCTGATAGCCAGAAACCGGTCCTTGGATGCTTGATTCCAGTCTGGGAAAGACATGGCTTGGTAGTTCGGACTGGACTGTTCCCATGAGGCACAGGGTCAGAGCTGATTTGCATATAGCCAGTGTCTAACCCAGGGTGGTGTGGAGTGCAAAAAACGATGGATTTAGGCCCAGATCCTTGTACTGGGGTGAATGTATGACATTGTTCTACATTCTGTCCATCAACTCTGTTTTTTGCAATTTTCACCCCGAGTGGGCTGGGTATGCTCAGACGTGAGTCCCAGGCTCTCCACACCACTGGAGTCAAGCTATCCAGGCTGATGAAGGCTGATAGCCAGAAACCGGTCCTTGGATGCTTGATTCCGGTCTGGGAAAGACATGGCTTGGTAGTTCGGACTGGACTGTTCCCATGAGGCACAGGGTCAGAGCTGATATGCATATAGCCAGTGTCTAACCCAGGGTGGTGTGGAGTGCAAAAAACGATGGATTTAGGCCCAGATCCTTGTACTGGGGTGAATGTATGACATTGTTCTACATTCTGTCCATCAACTGTGTTTTTTGTAGCTGTGGCTAAAGGCCCAATGGGAAATTGCATAGGGAGAACGTGTTTTGGGACCCCCTTTTTTCTCTGCCCCTGATTGACGAATCACTGTGAAACTTTCAGGATAGGAGCGGACCGAAGCTGACCGCAAGTTTTGAAAAGTTCGCGAAGATTCGTCAACCGGCGCCAAAGTTACTCCAAATAGAATGTTGCGGATTTCCTATGGAAAATAGGTCCTAACTATAACTACCTATTGGCGACAGCCAGTAGGTAATATATATATATATATATATATATATATATATATATATAAATCAATATTAAAAATAAAAGATGCAAGAGGAAAAATCTTTGAGATCACAGAGAAAATCACCTGTGACACACCATATGTAGTCTATATGCTGGAATGCACCTGCGGATTGCGCTATATTGGCAGCACAATATGCCCCTTAAAAAATTGCATCCTAGAACATTTAAGGGCAATCCACAATAAAGATATATCCTACGCAATCTCCAAGCATCTTCATTTGCAACATCAATTGAACTGGGAAAATATTCGATAATTTGGTATTGCCACAGTACCGGCCAGTGAAAGAGGAGGCAACCGCACATTGAAATTGAGAAAACTAGAATCGCGCTTGATTATTCGCTTCAAAACCAACACCCCGTATGGGCTCAACGGGGACGAAGAAATGCATGTTCATTTATAACTCTGAGCTAAAGAAGAAAAGATGTTTAATAAACACTGAACAGATAATATATGGGATGGTACTATACCAATCATGAATTGATTAATATGAGAACCAAGGACTCGAGGGTACTATACCAAGAGAACAACGTGTTTAACAATTAATCTAAAAATGTGATACTATTATCATTTAAATCTTGAAATAATGCCATATATATTCTGCTAATGAACTGTTGCCAATTGGAGAGCCAAAGGAAATATCATGGCACTCGATTGAAAGAAAAAATTGAAAAGAAAGAAATTGAGTAACTTGAAAAACTACTGATACCAGAATGCTCTGCTCTGGTTTTTAAACGAACACTATAAAAAGAAAAAACAAAAATAGGACTCACAATACCGTAACAAAGAACATCTCTTGTTCGAGACGTTGGTGGGTGATGGTGGCGGTTTCTATGAAATGAAATAAAACAAGCTCCAAAGAAGAAAATTATTCCTGCTGTTTGGGAGTGCGGTTTTTTCATGATTGCTGGTCGATATATATATATTACAACAAAACGATCCTTAGTGCAACGAGAGCGCTCGACAGTGTGTGCTCTGCCCCAGGGCTGGATCAAAGCCCGAAAATCAATGTGAGCACAAGAAGGGGCGGCACAACCGGATACTTTTTTAGAAGCTTTATTCACACTTTACAACACCCCACCGACGCGTTTCAGCCTCACGGCTTTTCTCACAGTCAGCAAGTCCCTTTTTAGTTTCCATTTATATACTGCCCCATATTGGCCTCAAGGTGGCATTATGGGATACGTAGTTCATGAAAAAATAATATTTTTATAAAAACAATTACAACAGACAAAGGACTGGTGTGTTCCTTAAGTCGATGTATAGTACATTGCGTCCAAAGTTCGTTTTCACTTAGGGCACATATTTTCATATATTGGTATTGTGAAAGATTAACGATCAAGTTCGTTACTTCCTGTTGCGGAGGGGATATTGTCTTCTTTCGTTGTTTTGACCTGCGGGTTTTGCGGGTACTGGTGAGAGACTTGATAGGTTTTGTGTGGCTCTTCCTCTCCCTCTGCTTTGGAAGGACGCTCTTCCCCTTCCTCCTCCTCTGGTGATGTTTTTTTCTAAGTTCACTAATCTCACTTCCTCTAAAACACTCAAGTTTTTTGACTGGTCCCGAGTTGCTTCAGTCATACTCACATCTGATTCACTTCCACTTGATGCTGGCTTATTAGGTGGGAAGTTCCTTTTCAGATTATCGTAACGACGTGCAAACGTAAGGATTCTGCCATGCAGATAATCTAATTCGTCTCTTTTGAATTTGCGTTCCTTACGCTCTTCTATTTCAATTTCATAGGCCTCCAGTCTGGCTTCCATTTCTTGTCGCATTTTGGTAATATCTTCTTGATTGGTTTCTTTAGAAAGAAGTTCCTCTAGCTCCATTATTTTTGCAGTGACATCGTCAATATCCATTTTAGCATGTTTTATGAGGATGCGCATCATGTTCAAAGAGCATATCATATTATTTTCCAGCCATTCATTGATCAGTTCCTCCTTTGTATCAGGATGTGTCGGCATGGTGAATATTCTTAATCCTCGCAGGATTCGTTTCACTTCCACATAATTCTCGAGCGTTATGACTTCCCAGCTCTTATTTATTTCTTTTTTGTATAAGCGTTCCAATGCATTCAGTTGCTGCTTTAAAGTGACATTGTCATTTACAGGTGTTTTAGTTTTCCGTGCAATATCACCATTCGTTGCCCCAGGTTTAAACATAGTGGACGCTTTGGAAGCGCGTTTGGCAGCTCGCGCTTCCATGTTCAATTATTGTTTCCAGTCTTAATCAGAACACACCTTTACTGCAAGGGTGTTTTTCCAGCTTTAACAAGTGTATATCAACCACGCTTCAATTTCACCGGTCTGAGTTAAAGTAATGAGCTGCTCGTATTGTATATGCAACGGCGTCTTCACCATTGCTTAATATTCAGCCACTTCGATTCCCACTTATGTTCAGCAAAAATTGCTCGAATTCGCTCACCTCGTTGTTGGTCTTTCCGACACCGCAGCAGGGCCTCCCGACTCTCCTGCTCGACAACCGAGGGCGTTTCCTTGTAGAGCACAGCAGTTGCTTTTCACGTGGGTACTCGGGCGCTCCTCTCTGCAAACGTATTACAACAAAACGATCCTTAGTGCAACGAGAGCGCTCGACAGTGTGTGCTCTGCCCCAGGGCTGGATCAAAGCCCGAAAATCAATGTGAGCACAAGAAGGGGCGGCACAACCGGATACTTTTTTAGAAGCTTTATTCACACTTTACAACACCCCACCGACGCGTTTCAGCCTCACGGCTTTTCTCACGGTCAGCAAGTCCCTTTTTAGTTTCCATTTATATACTGCCCCATATTGGCCTCAAGGTGGCATTATGGGATACGTAGTTCATGAAAAAATAATATTTTTATAAAAACAATTACAACAGACAAAGGACTGGTGTGTTCCTTAAGTCGATGTATAGTACATTGCGTCCAAAGTTCGTTTTCACTTAGGGCACATATTTTCATATATATTCTATATCTTCAAGAATATATATGAAAATATGTGCCCTAAGTGAAAACGAACTTTGGACGCAATGTACTATACATCGACTTAAGGAACACACCAGTCCTTTGTCTGTTGTAATTGTTTTTATAAAAATATTATTTTTTCATGAACTACGTATCCCATAATGCCACCTTGAGGCCAATATGGGGCAGTATATAAATGGAAACTAAAAAGGGACTTGCTGACTGTGAGAAAAGCCGTGAGGCTGAAACGCGTCGGTGGGGTGTTGTAAAGTGTGAATAAAGCTTCTAAAAAAGTATCCGGTTGTGCCGCCCCTTCTTGTGCTCACATTGATTTTCGGGCTTTGATCCAGCCCTGGGGCAGAGCACACACTGTCGAGCGCTCTCGTTGCACTAAGGATCGTTTTGTTGTAATATATATATATCGACCAGCAATCATGAAAAAACCGCACTCCCAAACAGCAGGAATAATTTTCTTCTTTGAAGCTTGTTTTATTTCATTTCATAGAAACCGCCACCATCACCCACCAACGTCTCGAACAAGAGATGTTCTTTGTTACGGTATTGTGAGTCCTATTTTTGTTTTTTCTTTTTATAGTGTTCGTTTAAAAACCAGAGCAGAGCATTCTGGTATCAGTAGTTTTTCAAGTTACTCAATTTCTTTCTTTTCAATTTTTTCTTTCAATCGAGTGCCATGATATTTCCTTTGGCTCTCCAATTGGCAACAGTTCATTAGCAGAATATATATGGCATTATTTCAAGATTTAAATGATAATAGTATCACATTTTTAGATTAATTGTTAAACACGTTGTTCTCTTGGTATAGTACCCTCGAGTCCTTGGTTCTCATATTAATCAATTCATGATTGGTATAGTACCATCCCATATATTATCTGTTCAGTGTTTATTAAACATCTTTTCTTCTTTAGCTCAGAGTTATAAATGAACATGCATTTCTTCGTCCCCGTTGAGCCCATACGGGGTGTTGGTTTTGAAGCGAATAATCAAACGCGATTCTAGTTTTCTCAATTTCAATGTGCGGTTGCCTCCTCTTTCACTGGCCGGTACTGTGGCAATACCAAATTATCGAATATTTTCCCAGTTCAATTGATGTTGCAAATGAAGATGCTTGGAGATTGCGTAGGATATATCTTTATTGTGGATTGCCCTTAAATGTTCTAGGATGCAATTTTTTAAGGGGCATATTGTGCTGCCAATATAGCGCAATCCGCAGGTGCATTCCAGCATATAGACTACATATGGTGTGTCACAGGTGATTTTCTCTGTGATCTCAAAGATTTTTCCTCTTGCATCTTTTATTTTTAATAGTGATTTATATGTATATATATATATATTCTGCCCCGAGGCCCATTTTGATTATCCTCAGGTGAAAATCGATCTATATAAGTTTGTGAGGAAACTGAAACTAGCGAAAGTGCATGCTAATAAAGTGACATCTAACAACATGAATAACATAATAGAACAAGCAAGAGAGGAAGAATCTACAATGACCATTGAACAATTACCTGATTTAAGAGAGACATTTGAATTGATGTTTAATCCGATGGGTGACACAATAACGGATGCACAAATGCTG